>NC_141542.1:90105000-90475000 GCF_021556685.1 Rattus norvegicus | reverse complement strand
GCTCAGGCCAAGACTCATTGGACATGGTGGGACTTCCACAGCAAATTTTGGACCAACCTCCAGGGACCTGAGAATTCCTCACCTCTCCTCCACTTGGCCCTACTTACTTCTCCTCACTGCCAACCACAAAGCTATGTGTCACTTTTACTAGTAGAGAAGACAGTCACGAAGAGTGAGGTCTTGATGCTCCCCTGAGGGCCCTGCTGAGAGTGTGCTTATGAATGGTCATGTTGGAGAAAGAAGTATTCCTGTTTCCCTTTGATTCCCACCAGAGTGAATAAGAGGAAGCAGAGAATGGGCAGGCATGAGGTTTTCTTGTTTCTTGCCTGGATGTCTTACTCTTATTTAGAACTGAGAGAAGTAATTGTCAACTTGAAAGAATCTAGGATCACTGGGTATACCTGTAGGGGATTAGCATCTTGACTGTACTAATTGAGGTGAAAAGACTCACTCATTGTCGGTGGCAACGTTCCCTGGTTGGGATCTTAGACTGTGTAAATGGAGACAGGAACCAACAGCAGATAAGCATTCATGTTCTTTGCTTCTTGACGGTAGATGTACCATGACAAGCAGTTTCAGGTTTCTGACTTCCTGACAGACACTTCCTTTAGCTGTGAATGAGCCCTTCTCCTCTAGGTTGCTTTTATTGTAATGTTTCATCACATAATCATAGAGATGCTAGGACAACAGCAAAGCATCAGCTGTCACACCTGATTTCAGAAAGTCATCCTTTACAAAATGGACAGAACTGAGCCCTCTGCTGCTGTATCTGGGCTTGTCCACTCTCATAGATATCTCTACCCCTGGATTGAGCTGGTGTTATTGAGTCTTGGATTGTTGGGACTGCCAGTGAACTTGGAAAACTGAGTCTTATGACCTTGCTGTTAGAGGATGAAAATTAGGTCAAGAGACTCCTACAGGGAGCTGGTGGCAGAGCCTGGGCTGGTCTCCAAGTCTCCTGAGGTTTTCTGCTCTACCACGACATCAGCAAGAAATCCCTTCTGCTACCTGGGCATGTAAACAGATCCCCAAATGTCCCAGGAACACAACACCCTAATTTATCTTCCTCTTTTACTACCATATAAGGAAACTAAGACTCAGAAATGAAAGGCTCAGAAAGATGAAATGACTTGTTTCGTATGCTTAGCATTAAAGGCAGGCTTGGGCACCTGGCCCTAACCTCTCCACACCATCTTGGCAGAAAGCTTTCCTTAGAGGCCAGGGCATTGGATTCATACAATGCTAAAAATGACTGCTACTTCCATAGCACGTTTCCATTTCTCAAAAACTTTCACAAATACAATCCATTTCACCCTTACCCTGGCCTTGCAGCAAACAAAACTCAGTATCCATAGCTAAGGGTTTCTGTTTTCATGGACACCATCCACACAGGCTATGAGGACCACTCTGTGTCAGGCATCATTTGTACTTACACATCTGGAGAGCAGAGTGGAACACCCTTACAGTGACCTGCAAGTATAGTGAAGACAGTGTTGTCATTTGCCCACATTCTCTATCATTCATTAAGTTCCTTGTAGAGTTTTTAAGCCATCTCTCTGACTGTGGGCTCCTTGGCCTCAGAGTAGGTGGGAGCCCCTTCATGATGTTGTAAATCAGTGGAGACCTCCTGAAGCACAGAGACAGTTCTTTCTGTTGAACCAGAGGTTTTTGCTATGAGGTAATTTTTGGCCCTTTAGAACATACGCTATGGCCTCTGCCAGATACTGGGCTGAGCAAAATGAGTGTCATAGGTGAAATCATTGCTAACACCTTGTCACCCAATGTGGCTGGAGAAGGAACATCACAGCAACACATCTGCATTTGCTCATTTACTCTTTCCAGGGCCTAAGGGCCTTATGGGAGGGTTCTGGGCAGGGCCAGTGCCCACTCATAACCCTGGTATGTTGCTTGCACATAGCTGGGACTCTAACTGTTGTATGTGGATACTCAACTCCTTCCTTCAGGCAACTGAACCTACTGTTAGCACTCTTCAGAACTTCATTATTTCTGTCTGCATGAGTTTAAGTATTCTTTGTGCCAGGAATGCACTCAGGACCTCTAGCAAATCCCTGACAGATTCCAGGGAAATAGCTTCTTGGCCATCCCTGGCTCATGTTTTCCCATTCTAAAAACACCCTATTGTTCCCAAAATCCTACAGGATGAGTAAAAGTGTCTCTCCATTCTCTAGGCCCCCTCTTTACTACTCAGATGGGTAGTGACTTGCAAGGGACAATGGA
The DNA here is from genome assembly GCF_021556685.1 of Rattus norvegicus. Classification (NCBI taxonomy): domain Eukaryota; kingdom Metazoa; phylum Chordata; class Mammalia; order Rodentia; family Muridae; genus Rattus; species Rattus norvegicus. The sequence continues at coordinate 90,472,762 of NC_141542.1, read as the reverse complement.
CTGTGAAAGAGAGCCCAACCTGGTTGGAGTTCTCAGGCTGCCTGGATCTAACCATCCTCCCTTAAGGGCATTAGCTTTTGTTTCCACATGGAAAACACCCCCCCCCCACCTCCTCACCTCCCCGGCCCTTATCTGAAGTCCCATTCAGAGGCATTTGCTCTTCAGTCTCTTCTCTCATCTCTCTGTGTAGTCTCTCCCTGGTCCCATACCTTCAAAGATGTAAGTCTTTGTTTCACCCATTGCATTCTGTCCTGTCCTTGAGTCTCTCATTTCTGAGCAGTATCAATGCATTAGCCCATTTTAGACTCAGTGAGGTAAGAAACACACTCATATACAGAGATAAACACACACACACACACACACACACACACACACACACACACAGAGAGAGAGAGAGAGAGAGAGAGAGAGAGAGAGAGAGAGAGAGAGAGAGAGAAAACAGTCCATTTATTCAAGTGTTCTCCAGCCCAAGTACATTAGAAAGGAGCTTTATTATATTCTTCTGGGCACAAAAAAAAAAAAAAAGAAAAGAAAAAGAAAAGTGATGAATACACCTGCTGTACACATTGACCTTTTTAATTATTTCTTCAACAGCTATGTCACAAGCATCACGTACACAGAGATACAACGGGACACCGGATGGTGCGGCAAGCTGTGCGCAGCCCCCCACACCCCTCCTGGCTGCCCCAGAACCAGACTGTGAAATGTACAGTATTATTGTCAATAAATAGAGAAGCAACCCTAACAAAAAAATACAGTGGTAGAAGGAAGCTGGGACCAGGGAAAACAAACGACAATTTAAAAAGAAAAAATAGGAAAAGAGAGAGATAGGAAGAGGAACGGAAAGAGGACCGAGGGGGACTAGGGGAAGGTTCTGGAAGGTCCTGCACTTAGCTGCGTGGAATGTGGAGTAAAAGTGCTCTGCCACCGGGGTCAAAGCGAAATCGTCTGTAACAGTAAAAGTTATTACCAAACCAGCCACGGAGTTTATTTTGTAGTATGAATACATGATTTCCCACAAGTAAGCACCCGATACTTCGATGCCTCAGCTAAAACACGTGAAATCGTTCACTTAGTTTTCAAGTACAAAGTTAAAATGCCTTTTAATAATAATATATCAGAGTAAAATAATAGTCTCTTTTAAACTCCACTACAAGAAAACAAAACAGAACATCATTGTCCAGACAGCAGACTTAATTTAACAATATATATTTTTAATAAAATGTGTTTAGCACCGTGTGAGTCATCCCCTCCCTCTGCATATTCTAAGGAATTTCAACTTTTCATTGTTGTTGTTTCTATAGAATTCTAGGGCCGGGCAATCAAATTAGTCTGTAAAATGGGACTAGGTGAGACTTTAGACCACTGCTCATGTCCTCAGGCTCGGGGACTGGGTGGAGTTAGGAGGCCGCTTTATGAGCCCACAAATGGGGTTCATCCCAATGGGAGAGCCAGTTACAGGAGTTCCTGGGGTCCCCTAGAGAAGCTGTGCCTTCCTACCAGCAACGGGCCTTCCATACATCCCGATCTTGGCCTACCTCTTGGTCTCAATGCTGAAACTCCAGTGTCTGGCCTAGAGACTTGTCTCCAACCAAAGGCCAACCTTAGCTGTTGTCTTGGAAGCCTGCAAGGACAAGGCCTTTCCTCCCAAAGACCTCGGCTTTCTCCACACAATAACAAAGAAAAGAGAGGGACAAAGAGAAGGGTCCATGAGTGAAGAGACACAGAGAATGGATAACAAAGATCAAAGGAGAGGTAGTACTGATGAGAGACAAGAAAGAGGAGACATCGGGTTAGGAAGGTCAGATCCCATTCATAACCTTACCACTTACTGACTGAGCTACCTAAGAGAATCATGTGACCTCTCCATGCCCCATTTTCCCATTTGTAAGACAGACATTGGTTATTTCAGAAATAATTGTTGTGTGTTATTTTTCAGGTGCCTGAAATTCATTAATGAATAATACAGTTTTAGAAAGTTCTGCCTTTGGGTTGAGGTGGAAAATACAGATGAACAAAGCAAGTGAAGGATTTAGTGTACTAGAGATGGTATAGGGTGGGGGCTAGGAGCCCCAAGTCTTCTTGATATATTCTATTATTGGTTGGCTTAGAGCAACTTGTGGAAAGTGTGTTGTCTTCTTAACTACAGTAACTGATGCTGAGAGCAGCATCTGAGGTTGTTGACCAATCACACTGCTTGGGGCTGAAAAGCTGCAGGAAGCATCCTCATGGCTGCTGCACCTGAGAAGAATGGAGGGTGGGGGTCTGAGCAGATTGTGAGGTTGAGAGGGTGGTCAGATGATATCTCTGAGAAAGTGATATGTCAGCAAATATTCCGAGTTGTGGGACAGAGCCATGCACATAGGATCACTGTCATTGCTGATGACCTTCCAACCCCAGTTTTTTCAGGAGAGTGAGCCAGCTGTGGATTCATGCGTGGGAAAGAACTTTCTAACAGTAGAAACTCAGTTGCCAGAGAATGAACAAATAAGGCCATTTGTCCTCGAATCTTGGGCTGACATGTCTCTAAGAGAGGAGATTCTGGCCTCCATCCCAGACCATGTGAGACCCCTCTCCTGGGGAGGAAGAACCTGGAGGGCCATACCATCATCAGGAGAGCAAGGCATTCTGTTTCTAGGGAATCCTGCTCCAAGGGGTCCAGAACTCTCTGAAGGGCCAAAACAAATAGCCCTCAAGGCCCCCCAGAGGATGGAATCTTTTTTTCAGGTCAACAATAGGATATAAAACACAATCTTCTTTTCTGAGACATCTAGATTAATATATTATTCACCTTGACAACCATAGTTAACAATAGTTTCTGATAAGATAATTTTTGTCTCTGCGGCATCCTGGCAGACAATTTCATCAGTAAAACACAAAGACCAAGAGGCTGGCAGTCACCAAGTGTCTAGTGTGTGCTAGGCTTGGCTCCAGGTCAGGTAACTAGGCTTGGTTTCATGAGTATGCCATGAACTTTGCAAAATAAGAAGCTGAGAAGAGGTACACAGGACTCAGATGGTCAGTGGTAGAGATGAGGTTCAAATCTAGGCATATATATATTTCCAAAGACTAGACTCTGGACTATACCTTCTCTCATGCCTCTCGTATCTACCCATCCTCATTATGCTTCAACCACAGAATTGTATTTTAAGTATTTGTATGGGAATCTATCTTCCCATCTCTCATCCCTTACCTACACACCTCATTCTGGAGAAACAGGTACAGGAGCAGTATTTTTGTTTCTACTTGACTCATAACCTGTATCAGGGATGCTCTGCATGGAAGTTAGGGCTTAGCTTACCAGGCTGACTGCTTTCTGAGAGAGAGGCTGTCCATACACATTCTTATGTTTTGGCACTGGATTTTTAAAGAGCATTTTATGACAGCATTACCTAAGGGGCCTTGTTATAGAATCCGTGGTTCTGTTAGTGGAAGCTTTGATTTGGTGAGTTCATGGTAAATCCACACAAGTCAACATTTTCATAAGAGCCATTTCTGACGATGTGTAGCTAGATGGGCAGCCATTGATTGGGTAACGGTTCACTTGGTACAATTCTTGGAAGAAATGGTCAGTGCTCTTCTTTGTGGCCTTTGGAAAAGGGCCAAGGAGAAATGGCTCTATTGGCTCTAAGTGGATGCCTAGATGACCCCTCTCCAGCTTTTGTCATAGCTTGAGTATCCAGATCAAAGTGCTGGGAAATATGGAAACTTCATATGTTTTTTTTCATGTGGTCAAACTTCTGCTACGTGCTTAGAAATACTCCTATAATGTTTCAGAGAAAGAACTTGACCTGGGGCAGGTATGAAGTAGTAGAAACTCCAGGGGTCTCTACATCCCTTTTTCTGGTTGGCATATATGCTAAAGAATGGAGTTAATAATTAGTGGTCCAGAGACTCATGTTGGATGTGGAGCCCAAGTCTCCCAATTGCTCTGTTCAATTGACTCCACTAAGTGAGATGCTCTCCTGTCTAGTGTGGTCCCACAGGCCTGCTGACTCAGAAGAGTTGAAAGGAGCTTACAATGCAAGTTCTCAAATACTCAACGGGATTTGAGCAAAAGTAAGAGCTAGTACCACCCCATACCCCCTTTCCATTTTTAAACTACCTGATTGCTGCTCTCCATTTCCTGATGATAGATTATTATCTATCCCTTAGTTCCTGGTCTCTTCAAGTATGGCATCAGAATATCTGATATGACTTTAGTAGAAGCAGGAAAAATACGATAATAATATCACTTATTATGTTGAGTTGTAAGAGTTTGAGATTATTAGTTCATGAAATGCTCATGACTTCTGAAGTGTATACTGTTATCATTACTGGTTAACAGTGAGGAAACAGGGCATAGAGAGATTCAGCGATTTGTCCAGGCTCTTGAACTAGTCTGTAGTAGAGGGAGGTTTTGAATCTAGGCTCTTTGAGTCTATACACTCCATGGAAGGTTATACTCATTTCCATGAATGTGAGAAAATAACAACTTCAAATGGCTACCTGAAAGATAGGGCCTCTGGCCTACCTTGCTATCAGATCTTGACTAAATCAAAGACAATGTTAAGAAGGAAAGAGCTTAAAAAATTATAAAGCAGATCTTGTACTCTTTGAGAGGAAACTGAGGCCTGAAAGCTGAAAGCTTCCCCCAGTGTCCTGCTGTGGGTTTGTAGCCAAGTAGGGTAAGATTCCCAGTCTCCTGGGGCCAGAACCTTGCTCAATGTTTTTGTCCAGAGCATCCATTCACGTGGACATGAAAGTCAAGATTTTCACAATTTAAATCAACCAAAAATAGTCAGGAACCAGGCATATATCATAGCTTGTTTTCCATCAGGACATTAAAAATCCACTCCCAAAGCTATTTGGCCAAATGACACAGGTCACAGTCTGCTGAGTGTCTATTTAAAGCATTTTCTCAGCTCCAGATAAGGCAAGGCTGAGTTTTGAAGTACTCTGACAAGCAGTAGATAACTCTAGTCTCCTCATGACTCTCGTCTTGTCTCTTCCTAAGGGCTCCTCTCCTTGTAGGGGTTTCCCCTCTTTAGGCTAATCTTTCCCTTCTTTATCCTGCCTAGTCTCGTGCACCTAGTATCGCAGGTTTCCAGGCCCCAATACCACTCCTTCTACCCAGAACACATCTCCTCTTCCTGAGGACCTTTCTTCTCAAGTTCCTGTCATTTCCCATAAGCCTTCAGTCTCATGTGTTAGCTCCATAGGCAAGGAGCTGGTGTTTGTGATGCCTCAGTTTACTCAGTATGAGTGTGGTGTGCCTGGTCTTACTCGACGAGCCTTGACTTTTGTTCTTTTCATAGTGCCTCAGTTTCCTAACTTGTAAAACAATGATTGGACTTAGTGGTGCCTAGTAACCTATTGATGAGCATTAGCGCTACCGTTGAGATGTTTGTTTTCCTTGCTTGTTATTTCTCCTCCCCACACTTACCTAATATGTTTGTTTTGTTTTCCTTGCCTTCCTTGTTATTTCTCCTCCCCATACCTACCTGTCATAAACGAATTTCGCAACTTCCCATCCTGCAGGAAATCTTTAAATAAGGTTTATTTTGGTTTTGAGGATTGGGAGAAGTGGCACATTATTCTTTTTTTTTTTTTTCAAAATACTGACAGGACATTAAAAAAAAAATAAGAGACCAGGAAACGAAGACAAAACAAAACACCTGAAGCAAGTCAAAACAGGAAAAGCCACCCTTGCAGGAGGAGGTGAGGAGGGAGGGCAGGCAGCACCTCCGCCATTCTAATGGACGTTCAGCCCTGCATGTGCTTTACAGATCATCAGAGATCTTACCACAGACCAAGAAGAGAAGAGTGGACAGAGCTGACAGCTCTAGTGGGAAGTAACTCCAGACCAACAAAGGCCCTGTCTAAAAATACTCAGCCGAGACCTTACTGTTTCCAAGACAGATGGACACTGCGGGCTGGCAGAGGGCAGTGTCGGGGGAGGAAATTGTATCTGACAGTGATAACAATCTGGCCTTTCCCAGAGCTTCCCATCCCAAGAATCCAGTGGGCTGGCCGGATCTCCACTTGTGCAAGAGAAGTGGCTGGAAATAGAATCCTCCCAGGCTGTGGGGTGGCCATCCAGCATGAGGTCCCATAGAATATCTCCAGAAAAGCCATCCTTGGAGAGGAGGAAGGTGAGGGGTGGAAGCCACTGGAGTGATGTGGATGACGTGCAGCATCCCCTGGGGGATTCTATGGTCACCCACAGTCCTAGCTTTGGACTGCCAGACATTTGTGTATGTGCCTGTCCTCATCATGACATAATAGGAAGCCCTGCTTAAGCTCTTTGGATAACAGGAAGGGATGCAGTTTCAGAAGCAGCATGTTCAGTTTGGGGAGACACACTTTAACTAGGACAATAACCAAACAGTGAGTTTCCAGCGGAGAAAGGAATGGGCCAACATAATGAAGGACTCCTATGTGATGGAAAGATATGATTTGTTCTACAAATTACAGATGGCAGGAAGAGAGTCAAGAAGGCAAAAGTATAGAAGCAAATGGTGCCAGTTTAGGACAGGGGAGATATTGTTTATGTCGGCATAGCTCCTGTGTTATATACCCAGAAGGATAGAACTACTCTCCTTTAGAGGAAGTGGCTGGCTTTGAACATCTTAGTGACCACAACCCTCATCTGTTTCTCGGTCATCATCTAGGCAGCAGCTCCAAATAGGAGAGAGGCCAAACAAGAGCGATAAACATGGTACCTCTTTGGGCTCAGCTTGAGGGGTAAAATTCATCTTCGTTTCCTGATATCTGGTCTTCCCTAGCCTTCAGAACCGATTGAACTCAACTTCTTTTCTGATGGGAAAGTAGAATAGCTCAGCCCAAGTACCAGATCATGCTGTGTACCAGCAGAGGTATGGCATACCAATACACCTCCGGTACTCAACAGAGGTTAATTTGGCTGCTTCGATGCCTCTTTTCCTCTTTTCTTCCTTTCTCCATGGGGGTTCACAGGCCATAACAGGGCTTTGTCTCTCTAGGTTCTACAGGGAGAAGCCAGTAGACACATGAAGTGACTTAGCCTCATGGACTCATAGAAGCATTTTTTTTTTTATTTTGAGACTGTCAGAATCCCTTCAGTAAAAGGAAAGTGTCTTCATGCTTCATTGCAGGGCGGACACACACACACACACACACACACACACACACACACACACACACACACACACACACTGGATGGCCCGTAGAGCTCCAACTTTCAGAACATCTGGCCCTTTGAGACCACACTCCCTTCCTGGTCTGGCTCAGGAGGGGCTGTTTCCAGATGGCTGTTTCTCACTTGGACTTCTCCTGTGGTGTGTTGGATCTAGGGAGGAGGCAGCCCTCCTCGCCTGCTAACCCTGCTCCATGAAGGGCCATCTGGATTCACTGCAGAGCAAACTCTGTCAGAGTTCCCAACCTCACAGCATTTCCAGCAACTTCCACATGGGGAGCCAGCATATGGTCCCAGGAGTTTGTCACAGCATGGAGGGCAGGCAGAAAGAACTCAGGCAGTGGGAGGCAAAGAAAGGAGAGAGAAATGGACATTTTCTTCAGTCTTCTGGTTCCTCCTCTCTTTTTGGCTCCTTCTCTCTTTCTAGCAAATTTTATTAGTGTGAGACTGGATGTTAAGTTCGCAAGGAAAGCAGGGTAGAAACAGATAGGGTAAGAGGAATGTTTGGGTATTGAGTTGTGCTTAGACTCATGCTCAGAGAGGTGGTATGATGGGAAATCAGGGTCAAAGATCATTAGGATTTGCATCTCTTCCCATAAGTCTCTCTTACACTGGCATCAGAGCTCTTCTAGCTCCACATTCATCCATTATTCTAACTGCTCATTTGAACACCTTAAGACAGCCAATCACATACCTTTTAGGGCTAATTAATATTTCATATCAAATACCTCTGCCATTTGTTTTCTAGTTGAGCACCTTTGGGAAACCTGATTAACCTCTTGAGCCTCCTTTTGGGACATGATTGATGTAGTTGCCAGTAGCACCAACATAGCAGGAACAATAAGACAATGTATAAAAAGTACCTAACACAGTACTTCTATGGTAGTTGTTAAATATATATTAGGCCCATTATCATCAAATTGTAATAGAAGACATACTCTCTGTTAGGCTAAACCCCTCCCAAAGCCAGCTGTGAGACCAGATTTTATTTTTGAGAGCTTTATTTGAGAGGTGATCCTAGGGATCAAGAATAGAAGTGCATACATATGTATATCTCAGAGAATACAATCTTGCAGACTATGTGTTAATGGTTAAGGCAACCAAGGCTCAATTCTATTGGCAACACTAAGGATAATGTGGGACTACACATCAGAGTCATTTGAAAGGTCTAGTAAAACAGGCTATTCTTTTATCCATCAGACTGACCTGTGGGTATGTCTTAATACATTTTCCTTGTTCATTTCCCCCCTTTTATTGAGAAAATAGATCCTTTTCTTGTACAATATATCCTGATTACAGTTTACCCTTCCTCTACTCCTCCCAGTTCCTCCCCACCTTACTTCCCAACCAGATCCATTCCCTTTCTGTCTCTCATTAGAAAAGGATAGGCTTTTAAGAGATAACAACAAAACATAGCAAAGTAAAATTAAATTAAATTAAAATAAGATAAAACAAAAACCATCACATTAAGTTGGACAAGATAAACCAACAGAAGGGAAAGAGCCCATGAGCAGGTACAAGAATCAGAGACTTACTGTTCACACACTCAGAAGTCCCATAAAAACACTACACTGAAAGTTATAATACAGATGTAAAGGACATGGTGCAGACCTGTGCAAGCCCTGTGATTGCTGCTTCAATCTCTGTGAGGTCATATGAGGTTTTCTCAGTTGCTTTGCATGGACTTATTTTCCTGGTGTCCTTCGTTACCCTTGGCTCTTACACTTTTTCCACATCATCTTTCAAGGGTTCCTTAAACCCTGAAGGGAGGGATTTGATGGGACTCCACCATTTAGAGCTGTTTCTCAGGGTCTGGAGTTGGGTCTCTGTATTTGTTCTCATCTGCTACAGGAGGAAGCTTTTCTGGTGATAGCTGAAAAAGACACTGGCTATGAGTATAGCAGAATATTATTAGGAATCATTTTATCACTAATTTTTATTTTTTTTAAAAGCAGTAGTATTTGGTTTTACCCTAGGTCTCTGGGCTATCTAGTCACTGGTTCTAAGTCACTCAAGCAGTGTCAGGTGTGGGTTCCATTTTATGGAGTGGTCCATAAGTCAAATTAGACATTGATTGGTTACTATCGTGAGTTTTGTGTCACCAATGCCCTAGCATATTTTGCAGGTAGGGCAACATGGTAAATCACAGGGTTTGTGGCTAGGTTGGTGCTTACATTTCTCTTTTGTTAGTCTGCAGAGTACCTTCCCATACCAAAAACATTAGAACAACAGCCGTGAAGGTTCTATGTAGGCACCAGCTCAACTTTTCTTTTTTTTTTGGTTCTTTTTTTTTTCGGAGCTGGGGACCGAACCCAGGGCCTTGCGCTTCCTAGGCAAGCGCTCTACCACTGAGCTAAATCCCCAACCCGCTCAACTTCTTTATGTTCAGTGAGTTGTGTGGGTGATGTCTTCTTCAGCAAAGGGGCCTTGCTGTCGATCATGGAGAGTAATCTATTGTGTTGGCAACAGCTTGGGTTGTTTGGGGACCTCTTTGGCCAACAAGTCAATTGGATGTAACCTAGTCCCAGTACTAGAATCTTTGTTTGTTGACAAGAGATGGCCAGTTAGGACTCTGTCTCCCCCATTATTTGGAGACTTCATTAGGAATGTGTTCATATATTTTAGGAGTTTAAACTCACTGGATATCCATCCATACCACACCTCAAATGCCCTCAATTCTAGCTGTCCTTCCTGCATTCCCTCCCTCAACCTCTTTTTCCCCATCTAATTCTCTCATCACCATCCCAACTGTGCCCCCAGTTTACTCATAAAATCTATTTCCACTTCCAAGAGAGATCCATGTGTCTTCCCTAGTTCCTTCCTCTATACCCAATCTCTTTAGGTCTATGTATTGTAGATTGGTTATCATTTATTTAATGTCTGATGTCCACATATAAGCAAATATAACGTATATTTATCTTTCTGAATTTGGGTTACCTCACCCAGAATGATTTTTTTCTAGTTCCATCCATTTGCCTGCAAATTTCAGGATGCCATCTTTTTTTTTTCTTTTTGAACAGCCAAGTAATATTCCATTTTGTAAACATACCACATTATCTTTATCCAGTCTTCTGTTGAAGGACATTTAGGTTGTTTCTAATTTCTGGTTATTATGACTAGAGCAAGAATGAATATAGTTGAACAAGATCTAATTGATGGAGGAGAGCCTAGGGTACTGTGCAACCCCTTGGTTAATCCCAGGTTATACAAGAAAAGTAACAGAAAGTGAGATGAGATAGGAAACACTCTATTGTGTTTGAGCACTTATCCCTGGATCTTAATGGTGTTTTGGGACTTTTAGGAGGAGGGTTCTAGTTGGAGGAAATAGCTCCTTGAGAAGTGGGCCTGTTTCCAGTCTAAGCTCTATTTCCTGGACTATGGAAAGGTAAGAAGTTCCAGCCATGTGCTTCTGTGGCCATGAACTCCACCATGGCTTCTCTAGCATGATGGGCTGTATTTTCTTAAACCAGAGGTCAAACAATTTCTTCCTTAAGTTGTTTGTGTTGAGTATTCTGATGTAGCAAAGAAAAGTAACTAAGGTAGGGTGCAGGGAGGAAAGACATAGCATAGATCTCCTTTCTATCCTTGGTCCTACCAATGGTGTCTTTATTCCCATCTCTACAAAGATACTGGTTTAATAAAATAGAGGCAGGAGAAGGTTCAATAAATTTCTCTAAGTAGAAAATCTCTGGCAATAGAGTCAGGATTTGAAGGTATGGATCCTTCTTTGCTAATATTATTCTCTTCTGACTTAGCATGTGATTGCATGAGAATGCATATTTAACATTTTTGGGTTGTGGTATCATATTATTCAGGAGGCTCTGAGCTGGAACTCCCTCTTCCATGCTACTAGCTCCTTTTTGTTTTAACCTTTTCCCTATAAAGTACCCAGTCTCAGGTAATTTGTTATGATAAGCACAGACTAAGACAGGCAGAGAATATAAGACCAGGAGTTATTTTGGTCAGGGTGAAGAGTAAGGATCTTGATCAAATTATGTTGTGGTAAACAGGTCAAGAAATTTAGGGAGGAAATTTTTGAGAGTGATCTGGGATGGTGATATATACGTTTTACATTTCACTATGGAAAAGGTTTTGGTATCTGATGGTTCTACTTGGAATCTCTATGACGTCTATTTTTCTTTCTCTCCCTTCAACTGGGGAAATGTTCTGTTTTGATTCCAGAGGGCATGGTTTTATCTGAGTAGCTGGTAAGGAACACATGTCCCAGACAAAAACATTATTCAATTCAGATGTTTAGAAAGGCAAGTTTGTTTTTTTAACATAATTAAACATGAACACACCATTTGCTGATGATTTCAACTTCTATAAACCTCCCCTTCCTTCTTAAAGTGTCCTAGTTTTACTTCTTTAAAACTTGGTCACTTTCAGGTTACTTTTTTGAAGCAGAATTCACTTTGCTAAGAGGTGGGCAGAATGACTGTCAGATCTATAGGATAAGGGCTTTTGCTGTGAGATTGTGTTGGCTAGGAATGTCAGGCGCTATACATGTAAAGTCTTATCAGCATGATTGCCCATTATGAACTGAACAAGGATGATACCAATGGACAGACCAAAGTGGACATGGAAAAGCTATTAACTTTCAGATCTACACAAAGAACTAAATGCAACTAAGGAATGCTGAGCGTGAAGAAACAGTTTTCTCCAGGGAAGAACACGCCAATTGATTATCCAGTACCAAATGGTGAACCCTGAAAACCTGCATACAAGTTAACGTTACATAGACTGAGCAAGTTGTATTCAGGAATATATAACTACACACACACACACACACACACACACACACACACACACATGAACACACCATTTGCTGATGCAGTGTGTACACTGCATGCAATTGCAATTAATGAAGAAAAGTGACTATGAATTTGAAGGAGAGAGAGAAGAGGGCTATATGGGAGGGCTTGGAGGGAGGAAAGGGATTACTATTGTAATTCTATTATAATCTCAAAAATAAAAGATAGGAACATTTGCAAATTGCTAAGACAATGTAAAGCATACGAAGGACTAGTGCATATGTATCCTATTTTCTTCTTTACTATGCACAGGGATGGGATGGAGGATCGAAATTAAAACCTGACTCTGTATGTGTGTGTGTAGGTAAGTATATACCTGTGTAGAGGCCGGAGGTCAATCTCCTGTGTCATTCATGCTCTCCACCTTATTTTTGAGACAGGGTCTCTCACTGCCCAGCAATGTGTCTGTTTGGCCAGGCTAGCTGCCTAGGAGACCCCAGCATTTCTTCTGTGTCTGTCTCTCCAGAACTGGGATTACAAACAAACCATACTGATCTTCCCCCAATCCCCTTTCCTTTGCCTGTGTTCTGAGGATCGAACTTAGGTCCTCCTGTTTGCAAGACAGCAAGATGAACAGACTACCAACTGAGCATCTTCTCAACTGTTGCTGTTATTTCTAAAAGCCTAAACTTACCAGGAGACTCTGCCTGTCTTGGAATGGGAGAAAAAAGAGGGAGAGAAACATTAAGACATCTCTAGGACCATGCTGAGGGAGTGACATGATGGTGTTCACGGAGGAAGCTAGTCTTTCAGGGAACAGTGGTGAGGGACCTAGGGAGACTGGCCTTAAAGGTGTGACACTGTACCTGAGGGGACTGTGAAGACTTGCTCTTGGGGTATCTAAGATGATGTGGATTGACTCATGACTTATGATCAGAGTGTGTTCTGTGTTGGTATACCTGCAGGAGAAGCTCCCACCAACAGTGCAAGATACCCTTGCCTCCAGGTCTTTTGAGGACATGGTGTGAAAGCCAAAGGGCTCTGAAGGAAATGCACACCTAGGCCACCAGCACAGATGGGCAAATCTAGCTTCAGGTAGGAGCAGGGAATGGGGTGGAAGAGCAGTCAAGCCTATGCGAATGAAAGACTTCATTTCAAAATGCCCTTTTCCCTACCTCCCTCGTCTTCCCCAGGAGAAATAGCAGTTACAGGTCTCTGATTTTAACCAGGACTTCCTTAGACAGGTGGGGTGGGGGGTGAGTGCTTAGCCTCTTCCCCCTCTACTTCCCCCAGTCCTCTCTCTGAGGCTGCCTGCACTCTGTGTTTCACTTCCTGCCCTCCTTGTGAAAGATCCCTCGCTCCCCTGTGCAGCTGTTCCATAGCTGATGGCCCTCTAGTCACCTCCTGCCCACCCCCATCACTTCCCTGTTGAGGGGGCTTGGGGAGAGTGGAAGGTGCTATATCAATATAAGACATTTCCTCCCTTGTCCCCGCAGCTGTGCAGTTCAGCTGCCTGTCCTCTGGCACTCGCAAAATCAAGCATCTGCTTTCCAGATGTTTGTACCTAGTATTCAGCAAGGCTGTCAGTCCCACAGAATGGAGACAGGTATTGAGTTGGGAGAAAGTTCATTGGGATTATTGGACTAAAAATGGTTGTTGGTGGTGGAGAACCATTCTTTCCCTCCTACATATTCAGGAAGCCTGAAGCTAAACAATGACTTTTTTTTTTCTTAACATTATTTAGTGGAAGAATCCACAACTTCCCTTGGGCTCATTTCATTTTCTTTATGACTAGTAATATTTCTTTCTAGCTTAAAGAGAGACAGGCATACACTATGCAGAGCTCATACATAATAATCACTCTTCCTTTTCTCCCCAAGGTTAATTGTTAGGGTAAGAGGAAGTACAGACACCATAGTATGAACACTGTTTTCGAGGTCGTATAAGTCTGTGTTCAAATTCAGATCTATAGTGACCATGTATGTCTTCGGAATCTCAATCCTGTTTTCTTTAAAACATAACGCTAATTGGGAAGAATTTTTGTAGACAAAACATAATACATACTCATACTCAGTGTTGGTGTTGTCTCAGGGGCCCCAGACAAGTCAGCTGATGCTATTGCAATTAATTCAGACAACAACAATAACCACCACAACAGATTGTGTCCAGCACTAAGTATGGCAGCCTGCTTCTGATAGGAGTCTGCTAATATGTGTTGCTACAATGAGTCAGCTCCTGCTTTTGTTTGCTTGTTTGTTGTTGATAAAGTCACTATGTAATCCAGGTTAGCCTTGACCCTCTTGTTTAGTCTCACTAGTGACGGAATTATAACTAGTGCTGGAATTATAGACATGCACTGCCACCGAACACTGGCTGTGTGGTAGGGAGGCAGGGAGAGGTTGGAATTTGTAGATAGAAACTGAGAGATGTAGGTCATCGTCCCACTGTTTCTGAAAGGCTGGACAGTGGGAACACTTCTGAGAAATCAGGGCTCGCTGGAGCTATCTGAACTGGTGCATTTTACTATACCCATTGCATTTTTGCTATAACCCTTTGTAAGGGGAGGGATGGCTAATGGTTATTCTAAATCACTATGCATACATATAATATACCAGTGTGTATATATACACACAGGCATGCATGCATACTTTGACTCAGTCTTTCACCCTTTCAAATGGAATATGTCATCCCTTTCCCTATTTGTGCTGATATCATTTTCTGTTTTACATTGTCACACACTGAAACCCACCCCAGGCAATGGCTTTTGTTTGAGTTTTAATATTGTATATTAATTGTATATTATATATTGCAATAGAACCCCTGGCAATGGCCAAAGAAACACCTTGTTGATGGTATTGTTCTTATATCAGTCAGGGGCAGAACAGATGGCAGTCCTTTGTTATCCTAGCTTGTTTCTTAGCTTGGTGGCCAATGCTGTTTTATGCCTAGGATACATAGAAATCAAATCAAATAAAATCTAGGCAGCACAACTCGGTAGGAGGAAGACAGAGACCCGTGTTCCACTTATGATACCATTCAGCAATGCCACTGGGGAAGGTGGGGAAAGATGCCCACAGACCTGCTCTCCATCCCACTGCATAGGTAGGTCATAGATACACAGAGTCCAACCTACTACCATGCAGTGAATCATGTAAGGAGGAAGACAGAGACCACCCAAAGACCTGCCATCCTGCACATGGCACACGTAAGCCATAGACACCTGATTGCCAGAGGTTGTCAGAGAGGGGCCTGCCAGCTGTGTGGTCAGCCTGTAGTGGGAGCTGCTATAGTGTCCAGTATGTGGTAGTCACATATGAGAGAAAGAGAAGTAGAACACTTGGACATTATAAAGAGAGATGGAATTGGAGACCTGAGGGTGAAGAGAAATAGCCTACTATGAGTGGTCAGCCCTTCCACAGAGGGCCATGTCTGGGTCCACAAGTATGCAGTGACAGAGGTCAGTTTCGGTATCTGTGGCTCATTTTACCACTAGAGAACATGGGGACATCTATGGACGTGGCAGCTTCTAGGGACTGCCTAGGGGTTGTTCAGAACTGGCCCCACCCTTCAATGGCTGGCTAACCTTACCTCTCACCAGAAGCACTCAAGAGCGGGCTCTGCACCTCCTCTGAGGAGCACAGTAGAGCTAGCTCTGGTGATAGAGTGTGGGTAAGTCAGCCCCAGGAGGTGAACAAGGGAGAGTGGCCCCCACCACCCATCTCCCATGAGGTACTGTGTGTGTGTGTGTGTGTGTGTGTGTGTGTGTGTGTGTGTGTGTGTTGGTGTGTGTTGGAGATGCTCTCCCCATTCCCACCTGTGGTGGTGGTGGTGGGGGAAGCTGGCCTCCAGGGCATGAAAGTGGGAAAGCTGGTCCTTACCCTTCACTGGCTGTAGCACCTGGGAGAACTGGCCTTGCACCTCACCTGGGCAACATAGTGGGGCTAGCCTCGGAGGCTCACTCTGTGCGGGTGAGCTGGCCTCAAGGCCATGGAAGCAGGAGAGCCGATCCTGCCTCTTGTTGTTGGAGGAACTGGGTAGTCTAGCCAGGGCAGTGGAACATCTCAGGTACCACCCAGGACCAGATCCAGGGCTCTGAGTTGGCCCACCCCAGCATCTGTATCATTTTCAAATAGTTGGCATGCACGATAGGGCCAGTCTTGCTGATCCAAAGCTGGCAGGATTTCCATGACACAGGGCAACAAGATAATCAGAAAGAGCCCTGATGAGGATCCAGTATTGATGGTGTCACCGAAGCCAGAGGTCTCAAACCAGACTCATTGCAATGAACGTTTGCAAGTGAAGCTGCATAGACAGAGGAATATATTATGAGGCACGCTGACATGCTGCAGCTTCTACAATGAGATGTTTCTATGCTTTTGTTGTTGTTGTGTGTGCTTTTTATTTCAATGGAGAGGTTGCAGGGCAAAGGGAGGGTATGAGGGGACAGGGATATGAACAGGACTGGAGTTCAAGATGTGCAACTCACAAAGAATAAGTAAAAATTTTATAAAATGCAATATAAGAAGAATTTGTGATATTTATCAAAATATCCTCTCTGTTCTTTCCCTTCACCTTAATCTTCAGATTTCTACCTGGCATCATGTCCTCTCTATCCAGAGGATTCCTTGTAACAAACTTTAAAGGAAGTTAAATCCTAACTTTTCTTTGTCTGGAAAGTTTTTTCTTTCTTTTTTTTAATCTTTATTAACTTGAATATTTCTTATTTACATTTCTATTGTTATTCCCTTTATACTCAGTTTCAGTTCTCTATTTCCATTGGCTATAGAATTCTGTATGTACAGGGTTTTTCTTTCAACACCTAAAGACAAAGTTGTTTAGGCTACTTGTCTCCTTAACTTCTGATGGGAATCCATGGCCTCCACGTCATTAGGACCAAAAGGGCCTCTTCTCTCTCATTGCTTTCATGAGGTTTCCATCTTTAGGTTTTAGCGTTTTGCCTAGGATAGTTCTGGGGTTGAATAATATGGATTTATCTGGATTTGGGTTTATCTAGCAAGGAAGTAGAAAATGTGAAAAAAAGAAACAAAGGGCCTCACTCAGCCAAACTATAACAATAAACAAAAAAATTGGACATCTAGAGGAGAAAAAACAATAGTAGAAGAAGGTGCCAGTGAAAATCAACACAAAGCTGGTTTCCCACAAAGGATCAGATGTGAGTGATAGAGAGAAAAATATCCATGAAAAAGAACAGACCTCAGGGACACAGAGGAGGGGGCAGAGGAGAATCTGGGGACTGGAGAGTTGACAAGACTGTCTAGCCCTCAGAAACAGAGGACAAATGGTGACCTGCTCAACAGGAAGAATGAGTAGCTCACTGGTGGGGTCTTTGTTTAAACTACCCAGCTGGAGGTGATCCTTTCTGCTTCCGGTGGACAAGCTGGGACCGGGGTTTTGCTTCCGGCGAACAGTCTGGGAAGGGGGCTTCTCCTGGCAAGGGGGCCTGACCTGGTTTGTGAAGCACCTTGGCCAAGGGTAGGCTCAACAGGCCAGACACCTGTCTATCCAACCTCAACTTCTGCATGGTCACAAACACCAAATTATAGTGTAAGCTTCTTTTGTTGCTGTTTGCCAATTTTCTTCAGCTCTCTTTAGGTGCACCATGCTTTTCCTGCCTGAGGCTGCTTTTCAGGGCTCTTTGAGAAGAGTATGATTCTGCTTTGGTCCAGGGCTATCTTGGGAGATAGCCTTCAGTTTTGATAAACTTGAACCTGATGACAGGAACACTTCAAATGATGAGATTTTTAGAGATAACGGGCAATTCTGTTCCAAGCCAGAAGCATAGAAAAGACATCTTGTACATGTCCCCTCCATCTAGGCAGATGGAAGCTCCCTAGACGGACAGTTTCCCAGCCACACTTTTGTCTGGTGTTCCTTTCGTAGCATCTTCCCCAACATGGTGCTGTAGATTAAGGCAGAACTTCCTTAGGGACTGGCTACCAGGTTCTCTGGAGAGACGCTGGTGGGGCTTACATGAGCCATGGGCTTCAGATCTCATGAGAATCTCAGGTAGCGTGTTTCCCTCTGTACCTGCTGCTCAGAGTCTAGAGTGGTACAGAGATAAGGAAGTCTTAGCAACCTTGAGATTTGCACTGGATGGTGGTGGGGAAAGATTGATACCAGTAAAGGAGTGGCCAGAAAAAGGGACTGGATGGAGTAGAACACTATGACTTCTATCTCAAGGAGAAAAGCAAATGTAGCTTTCTTGTTGAGGAAAGTGGAAAGTGGTATTTACAGGTAGCAGCTGAGAATTTTCGGGAATCTGTGAATGCAGTCTGTCCACACAGTTACACTTAAAGAGACAATGTTCTCTTCTTTAATATTTTGAAATACTCAGAAAGTTGAAATATGAATTGTTTTTACACTTTCAATGTTGGTGTAGTTGGAAAGCCTTTCTTTGCAGCAATCTCATGTGAGGCATTAGGGTAGCAGAGCAGAGGTTATATCTCCTAGGGCTCAGTGAGTGGAGCCAGTGTATACTGAGCCAATGTGTAAAGATTTCTTTGTTATTTATTCTTGCAACTTATTACAAGGGAAGATATGTATATGGATTAGAGGTACTGATGGTGGATCTTAAATATATTTCCTATTCAGTCAGGAGTTCCTCAAATGATGGCTTGGGACCCTGCTATGATTTGGTAATCAAGTTTCCTTCAAATGGGCTTCTATAGGTAAAGGCTTGATTCCTGGCCACTGGTCTGCTGAGGGATGCTGTGGTCATGAAGGGCATCGGCGAATGAATCATCGATGGGCTCATAGCTGAACAGGCTGTTAGTAAGGTGGGAAATGGGTGGAGAAATTGGGTCATCGGGGCATGCCTCTGAAGGCCTTTGTCTCTGCCTCTATCTCTCTCTTGTCTGCCATAAGGTTCCACTGTACGCTCCCCACGGTGGCATCCCAGGGGGCCCAGGACCACTGGAGTCAAATGGCAATCTCTGAAACTGTGATCCAGAGTAATTTTGGCCTTCTTTTAGATTTCCCCAGTATTCTGTTACAGTAACTGGAAGTTCACCAAGATTGGCTCTCAACTTCAACTTCAGAGTAACCAAGGGAAGAAAACGAGTTCTGTATACA
The DNA here is from genome assembly GCF_021556685.1 of Rattus norvegicus. NCBI lineage: Eukaryota > Metazoa > Chordata > Mammalia > Rodentia > Muridae > Rattus > Rattus norvegicus. The sequence continues at coordinate 90,453,760 of NC_141542.1, read as the reverse complement.
CCTAATTAGCCCTGGCACTTGCATTTCAGGAGTCAAAGTCAAGATTTCCTTTTCAGTTTACCCAGCACGATTTTTATAGTGTTCCATGAAAACCTCTAAACCTCAGAGACTTCTTCTGTAAGGCAGCAGGGCAGATATTATCCCATTGGATAATGGTGGGGTAGGCGTTATTTCATTGGATAGTTGTCGGGTAAATAAGGGCCCTTCATAAGTATTTACAAAACAAGAACTTGCGATAGCCATGCAGGATCTCTAGGGATGAAGAGGAAGTCACAGGCAAACGCAGCAGTTGCTTTCTGCACTCTATCTCTATTCCAATATTAATCATAGCTGTATCACATATTAAGTCACTTTGGCCATATACATTTCAAATCTACCTAGGAAAATACAAAGACTCCTAAAAACTCCACAATACTATTATTATTTTAATTTGTTTTTTAATTAATTGGATATTTTAGTTTTTTACATTTCAAATGTTATTCTTTCTCAGTTTTTCCTCCTGAGACCCCCTTACCCTGCTTCTATGAGGATGCTCCCCCACTCACTGACCCACCCACTCCCACCTCCCCACCCTGGCATTCCCCTACACTTGGGGCATCAAACCTTCACAGGACCAAGGGCTTCTCCTTGCATTGATCCCCAACCAGGCCATCCTCTGCTACATATGCATCTGGGGCCATGGGTCGCTCCATGTGCACTCTTTGGTTGGTGGTTTAGTCCCTGGGAGCTCTGGGGGGTCTGGTTGGTTGATATTGTTGTTCTTCCTATGGGATTGTAAGCCCCTTCAGCTCCTTCAGTCCTTTCTCTAACTCCTCCATTGGGTTCCCTGTGTTCAGTCCAATAGTTGGCTGCAAGCATTCACCCATGTGTTTATCAGGCTCTAGAAGACCCTCTCAGGAGACAGCTATAACAGGTTCCTGGCAGGAAGCACTTCTTGACATTTGCAATAGTGTCTGGGTTTGGTGATTGTATATGGATGGATCTCCAGATAGGGCAGTCTCTGAATGGCCTTTCCTTCAATCTCTGCTCCATACTTTTTCTCTGTATTTCCTTTAGACAGGAACAATTCCGGTTTAAAAATTTGGAGATGAGCAGGTGGCCCCATCCCCAAACCAGGGGCCTTGCCTAACCTCTGAATATGCTCTCTACAGGTTCTCTCTCCCCTTTGTTGGACATTTCAGCTAATCTCATCCCTGTTGGGTCCTGGGAGCCTCTTGCTTTCTTGGCATCTGGGACTTGCTGGTAGATACCACCAGTTCCCCACCCCCATTACTACACGCTTCTGTTCAAATTCCTGACCCTGTGTATATCATCCCCATCTCCTCCCATACCTGATCTTTCCCCTACCCCCTTATCTCTTCCTCACAAGTCCCTCCAACCTTCTACCTCCCATGAGTATGTTGTTCCCCCCTTCAAAGAAGGACTGAAGCATCTACATTTTGATCTTTCTTTTTCTTGAGCTTCATACGATCTGTGAATTGTATCTTGGGTATTCCGAGCTTTTGGGTTAATAGCCACTTACCAGTGAGGGCATACCATGTGTGTTCTTTTGTGATTGGGTTTCCTCACTCAGAATGATATTTTCTAGTTCCATCCATTTGTCCATGAATTCCATGAAGTCATTGTCTATAATAGCTGAGTAGTACTCCATTGTGTAAATGTACCACATTTTCTGTATCCATTCCTCTGTTGAAGGACATCTGGGTTGTTTCCAGTTTCTCACTATTATAAATAAGGCTGCTATGAACATAGTGGAGCATGTGTCTTTGTTATATGTTGGAGCATCTTTTGAGTATATGCCCAGTAGTGGTATAGCTGGCTCCTCAGGTAGTACTATGTCTAATTTTCTGAGGAACCACCAGGCTGATTTCCAGAGTGCTTGTACCAGCTTGCAATCCCACCAACAATAGAGGAGTGTTCCTCTTTCTCCATATCCTTGCAAGCATCTGCTGTCACCTGAGTTTTTGATCCTAGCCATTCTGACTGGTGTGAGGTGGAATCTCAGGGTTGTTTTGATTTGCATTTCCCTGATGACTAAGGATGTTGAACATTTCTTCAGGTGCTTCTCAGCCATTCAATATTCCTCAGTAGAGAATTCTGTGTTTAGCCTGTACCCCATTTTTAATAGGGCTATTTGGTTCTCTGGAGTCTAACTTTTTGAGTTCTTTGTATATATTGGATATTGGCCCTCTGTCAGATGTAGGATTGATAGAGATCTTTTCCCAATCTGTTGACTGCTGTTTTGTCCTATTGACAGTATTCTTTGCCTTACAGAAGCTTTGCAATTTTATGAGGCCCCATTTGTTTATTGTTGATCTTAGAGCAGAAGCCATCGATGTTCTGGTTAGGAAAATTTCCCCTGTGGCCAAGTAATCGAGGCTCTTCCCAACTTTTACTTATATTAGTTTCAGTCTATCTGGTTTCATGTGGAGGTCCTTGATCCATTTGGACCTGAGCTTTTTACAAGGAGATCAGAATGGATTAATTTGCATTTTTCTACATGCTGACTGCCAGTTGAACCAACACCATTTGTTGAAAATGTTGTCTCCCCCCCCCCCATGCAGACCTCCCCTCCCCACACACACTGGGTGGTTTCCTTCGTCAAAGATCAAGTGACCATAGGTGTGTGGGTTCATTTCTGGGTTTTCAATTCTATTCCATTGATCTACCTGCCTGTCTCTGTACCAATACCATGCAGGTTTTGTTTTGTTTTGTTTTGTTTTGTTTTTGTTTTCACTATTGCTCTGTAATACAATGGGAAGTTAGGGATGGTGACTCCCCCAGAAGTTCTTTTACTGTTGAGAATAGTTTTTGCTATCCTGGGTTTTTTTTATTATTCAAAATGAATTTGCAAGTTGCTCTTTCTAACTCTGTGAAGAATTGAGTTGGAATTTTGATGGGGATTGCATTGAATCTGTAGATTGCTTTTGGCAAAATGGCCATCTTTACTATATTAATCCTGCCAATCTATGAGCATGGAAGATCTTTCCATCTTCTGAGATCTTCAATTTTTTTTCTTCAGAGACTTGAAATTTTTGTCATACAGATCTTTCACTTGCTTGGTTGGAATCACACCAAGGTATTTTATATTATTTGTGACTATTGTGAAGGATGTCATTTCCCTAGTTTCTTTCTCAACCTGTTTATCCTTTGAGTAGAGGAAGGCTACTGATTTGTTTGAGTTAATTTTTATATTATTATTTTGCTGAAGCTGTTTATCAGGATTAGGAGTTCTTTGGTGGAATTTTTGGGATCACTTAAGTATATCTGCAAATAGTGATATTTTGACTTCTTCCTTTCCAATTTTTATCTTTTTCACTTCCTTTTGTTGTCTAATTGCTTGGGCTAGGTCTTCAAGCACTATATTTAATAGGTAGGGAGAGAGTGGGCAGCCATATCTAGTCCTTAATTTTAGTGGGATTGCTTCCAGTTTCTCTCCATTTAGTTTGATGTTGGCTACTGGTTTGCTGTATATTGCTTTTACTATGTTTAGATATGGGCCTCGAATTCCTGATCTTTCCAAGACTTTTACCATGAAGGCATGTTGAATTTTGTCAAATGCTTTTTCAGCATCTAATGAGATGATCACATGTTTTTTTTCTTTGAGTTTGTTTACACAGTGGATTACGTTGATGGATTTCCATATATTGAACCATCCCTACATCCCTGCGATGAAGCCTATTGGATCATGATGGATGATCATTTTGATATGTTCTTAGAATCGGTTTTTTTTTGAGAATTTTATTGAGTATTTTGGCATCCATATTTATAAAGGAAATGGTCTGAAGTTCTCTTTCTTTGTTGGGTTTTTGTGTGGTTTATTAAGTGCAATTGTGGCTTAATATAGAAAAATTGTGTAGTCCTCCTTGTGTCTCTATTTTGTGGAATAGTTTGGATAGTATTGGTATGAGGTCTTCTTTGAAGGTCTGATCAAATTCTGCACTAAATCCAGCTGGTCCTGTGCTTTTATTTTGGTTGGGAGACTTTTAATCACTGCTTCTATTTCTTTAGGGGTTATGGGACTGTTCAGATGGTTTATCTGATCCTGATTTAAATTTGGTATCTGGTATCTGTCTAGAAAATTGTTCATTTTATCCAGTTTTTTCAGTTTTGTTGATTGTAGGCTTTTATAGTAGGATCTGATAATTTTTTAAAATTTCCTCATTTTCTGTTGTCATGTCTCCCTTTTCATTTCTTATTTTGTTTATTTGGATACTGTCTATGTGCCTTCTAGTTAGTCTGGCTAGAGATTTATCTATCTTGTTGATTTTCTCAAAGAACTAGCTCCTGGTTTTGTTGATTCTTTGTATAGTTCTTTTTGTTTCTATTGGTTGATTTCAGCCCTGAGTTTTTATTATTTCCTGCTGTGTACCCCTCTTGGGTATATTCGCTTCTTTTTGTTCTAGAGCTTTTAGGTGTGCTGTCAAGTTGTTAGTTTATGCTCTCTCTAGTTTCTTTTTGGAGGCACTCAGAGCTATGAGTTTTCCTCTTAGCATTGTGTCCCATAAATTTGAGTATGTTGTGCCTTCATTTTCATTATAGTCTAAAAAGTCTTTAATTATTTTCTTATTTATTCTTTGACCAAGTTATCATTGAGTAGAGCATTGTTCAGCTTCCATGTTTATGTGGGTTTTCTGTTGTTTTTGTTGTTATTGAAGCCCAGCCTTAGTCCATGGTGATCTGATAGGATGCATGGGATTATTTCAATCTTCTTGTATGTGCGAAGGCTTGTTTTGTGCCTGATTATATGGTCGATTTTGGAGAAAGTACCATGAGATGCTCAGAAGGAGGTATATTCTTTTGTTTTATGATAAAATGTTATATCTATATCTGTTAAATCCACTTGGTTCATAATTTCTGTTAGTTTCACTGTGTCTCTGTTTAGTTTCTGTTTCCATGATCTGTCCATTGATGAGAGTGGGGTGTTGGAGTCTCCCATAATTATTGTGTGAGGTGTAACATGTGCTTTGAGCTTTAGTAAAGTTTCTTTTATGAATGTTGGTGCCCTTGCATTTGGAGCATAGACATTCAGAATTGAGAGTTCATATTGATAGATTTTTTTTCCCTTTGATGAGTGTGAACTGTCCTTTTTTGATAACTTTTGGTTGAAAGTCAATTTTATTGCATATTAGAATGGCTACTCCAGCTTGTTTCTTGGGACCATTTGCTTGGAAAAAATTTTTCCAGCCTTTTACTCTGAGGTACTGTTTGTCTTTGTCACTGAGGTGAGGTTCCTGTATGCAGCAAAGTGCTGGGTCCTGTTTATGCATCCAGTCTGTTAGTCTATGTCTTTTTATTGGGGAATTGAGTACATTGATGTTAAGAGACATTAAGGAATGGTGATTGTTGCTTCACATTATTTTTGATTTTAGAGATGGAATTATGTCTGTGTGGCTATCTTCTTTTGGGTTAGTTGAAAGACGATTACTTGCTTGCTTTTTCTATTGTGTAGTTTTCCTCCTTGTGTTGGAGTTTTCCATCTATTATCCTTTGTAGGGCTGGATTTTTGGAAAGATATTGTGTAAATTTGGTTTTGTCATGGAATATCTTGGTTTCTCCATCTATGGCAATTGTATAGTAGCCTGAACTGGCATTCGTGTTCTCTTATGGTCTGTATGACATCTTCCTGGATCGTTTGCCTTTTAGAATCTCTGATGAGATGTCTGGTGTAATTCTGATAGGTCTGCCTTTATATGTTACTTTACCTTTTTCCCTTACTACTTTTAATATTCTTTCTTTGTTTTGTACATTTGGTGTTTTGATTATTATGTCACTGGAGGAATTTCTTTTCTGGTCCAGTCTAATTTGAGTTCTGTAGGTTTCTTGTATATTCATGGGCATCTCTTTTTTTAGGTTAGGGAGGTTTTCTCCTATAATTTTGTTGAAGATATTTACTGGCCCTTAAGTTGGCAATCTTTGCCCTCTTCTACACCTACTATCCTTAGGTTTGGTCTCCTCTCCTAGATTTCCTGGATGTTTTGGGTTAGGAGCTTTTTGCATTTTGTATTTTCTTTGACAGTTGTGTCAATGTTTTCTATGGTATCTTCTGCCCCTGAGATTCTCTCTTCTGTCTCTTGTATTCTGTAGGTGATGCCTTTGTCTATGACTCCTGATCTATTTCCTAGGTTTTCTGTCTCCAGGGTTATCTCCCTTTGTGATTTCTTTAGTGTTTCTATTTCCATTTTTAGATCCTGGATGGTTTTGTTCAATTCCTTCAACTGTTTGGTTGTGTTTTCCTGTAATTCTTTAAGGGATTTTTGTGTTTCCTCTTTAAGGGCTTCTACCTGTTTACCTGTGGTGACCTGTATTTCTTTAAGGGAGTTATTTATGTTCTTCTTAACGTCCTCTATCATCATTATGAGATGTGATTTTATTTTATTTTATTTTTTTTATTAACTTGAGTATTTCTTATATACATTTCGAGTGTTATTCCCTTTCCCGGTTTCCGGGCAAACATCCCCCTCCCCCCTCCCCTTCCTTATGGGTGTTCCCCTCCCAACCCTCCCCCCATTGCCGCCCTCCCCCCATAGACTAGTTCACTGTGGGTTCAGTCTTAGCAGGACCCAGGGCTTCCCCTTCCACTGGTGCTCTTACTAGGATATTCATTGCTACCTATGGGGTCAGAGTCCAGGGTCAGTCCATGTATAGTCTTTAGGTAGTGGCTTAGTCCCTGGAAGCTCTGGTTGCTTGGCATTGTTGTACTTTTGGGGTCTCGAGCCCCTTCAAGCTCTTCCAGTTCTTTCTCTGATTCCTTCAATAGGGGACCTATTCTCAGTTCAGTGGTTTGCTGCTGGCATTCGCCTCTATATTTGCTGTATTCTGGCTGTGTCTCTCAGGAGCGATCTACATCCGGCTCCTGTCGGTCTGCACTTCTTTGCTTCATCCATCTTGTCTAATTGGGTGGCTGTATATGTATGGGCCACATGTGGGGCAGGCTCTGAATGGGTGTTCCTTCATTCTCTGTTTTAATCTTTGCCTCTCCCTTCCCTGCCAAGGGTATTCTTTTTCCTCATTTAAAGAAGGAGTGAAGCATTCACATTTTGATCATCCGTCTTGAGTTTCGTTTGTTCTAGGGATCTAGGGTAATTCAAGCATTTGGGCTAATAGCCACTTATCAATGAGTGCATACCATGTATGTCTTTCTGTGATTGGGTTAGCTCACTCAGGATGATATTTTCCAGTTCCAACCATTTGCCTACGAATTTCATAAACTCGTTGTTTTTGATAGCTGAGTAATATTCCATTGTGTAGATGTACCACATTTTCTGTATCCATTCCTCTGTTGAAGGGCATCTGGGTTCTTTCCAGCTTCTGGCTATTATAAATAAGGCTGCGATGAACATAGTGGAGCACGTGTCTCTTTTATATGTTGAGGCATCTTTTGGGTATATGCCCAAGAGAGGTATAGCTGGATCATCAGGCAGTTCAATGTCCAATTTTCTGAGGAACCTCCAGACTGATTTCCAGAATGGTTTTACCAGTCTGCAATCCCACCAACAATGGAGGAGTGTTCCTCTTTCTCCACATCCTCGCCAGCATCTGCTGTCACCTGAGTTTTTGATCTTAGCCAATCGCACTGGTGTGAGGTGAAATCTCAGGGTTGTTTTGATTTGCATTTCCCTTATGACTAAAGATGTTGAACATTTCTTTAGGTGTTTCTCAGCCATTCGGCATTCCTCAGCTGTGAATTCTTTGTTTAGCTCTGAACCCCATTTTTTAATAGGGTTATTTGTTTCCCTGCGGTCTAACTTCTTGAGTTCTTTGTATATTTTGGAAATAAGGCCTCTATCTGTTGTAGGATTGGTAAAGATCTTTTCCCAATCTGTTGGTTGCCGTTTTGTCCTAACCACAGTGTCCTTTGCCTTACAGAAGCTTTGCAGTTTTATGAGATCCCATTTGTCGATTCTTGATCTTAGAGCATAAGCCATTGGTGTTTTGTTCAGGAAATTTTTTCCAGTGCCCATGTGTTCCAGATGCTTCCCTAGTTTTTCTTCTATTAGTTTGAGTGTGTCTGGTTTGATGTGGAGGTCCTTGATCCACTTGGACTTAAGCTTTGTACAGGGTGATAAGCATGGATCGATCTGCATTCTTCTACATGTTGCCCTCCAGTTGAACCAGCACCATTTGCTGAAAATACTATCTTTTTTCCATTGGATGGTTTTGGCTCCTTTGTCAAAAATCAAGTGACCATAAGTGTGTGGGTTCATTTCTGGGTCTTCAATTCTATTCCATTGGTCTATCTGTCTGTCTCTGTACCAATACCATGCAGTTTTTATCACTATTGCTCTGTAATACTGCTTGAGTTCAGGGATAGTGATTCCCCCTGAAGTCCTTTTATTGTTGAGGATAGCTTTAGCTATCCTGGGTTTTTTGTTATTCCAGATGAATTTGCAAATTGTTCTGTCTAACTCTTTGAAGAATTGGATTGGTATTTTGATGGGGATTGCATTGAATCTGTAGATTGCTTTTGGTAAAATGGCCATTTTTACCATATTAATCCTGCCAATCCATGAGCATGGGAGATCTTTCCATCTTCTGAGGTCTTCTTCAATTTCTTTCCTCAGTGTCTTGAAGTTCTTATTGTACAGATCTTTTACTTGCTTGGTTAAAGTCACACCGAGGTACTTTATATTATTTGGGTCTATTATGAAGGGTGTCGTTTCCCTAATTTCTTTCTCGGCTTGTTTCTCTTTTGTATAGAGGAAGGCAACTGATTTATTTGAGTTAATTTTATACCCAGCCACTTTGCTGAAGTTGTTTATCAGCTTTAGTAGTTCTCTGGTGGAACTTTTGGGATCACTTAAATATACTATCATGTCATCTGCAAATAGTGATATTTTGACCTCTTCTTTTCCGATCTGTATCCCTTTGATCTCCTTTTGTTGTCTGATTGCTCTGGCTAGAACTTCAAGAACTATATTGAATAAGTAGGGAGAGAGTGGGCAGCCTTGTCTAGTCCCTGATTTTAGTGGGATTGCTTCAAGTTTCTCTCCATTTAGTTTAATGTTAGCAACTGGTTTGCTGTATATGGCTTTTACTATGTTTAGGTATGGGCCTTGAATTCCTATTCTTTCCAGGACTTTTATCATGAAGGGGTGTTGAATTTTGTCAAATGCTTTCTCAGCATCTAATGAAATGATCATGTGGTTCTGTTCTTTCAGTTTGTTTATATAATGGATCACGTTGATGGTTTTCCGTATATTAAACCATCCCTGCATGCCTGGGATGAAGCCTACTTGATCATGGTGGATGATTGTTTTGATGTGCTCTTGAATTCGGTTTGCCAGAATTTTATTGAGTATTTTTGCGTCGATATTCATAAGGGAAATTGGTCTGAAGTTCTCTTTCTTTGTTGTGTCTTTGTGTGGTTTAGGTATAAGAGTAATTGTGGCTTCGTAGAAGGAATTCGGTAGGGCTCCATCTGTTTCAATTTTGTGGAATAGTTTGGATAATATTGGTATGAGGTCTTCTATGAAGGTTTGATAGAATTCTGCACTAAACCCGTCTGGACCTGGGCTCTTTTTGGTTGGGAGACCTTTAATGACTGCTTCTATTTCCTTAGGAGTTATGGGGTTGTTTAACTGGTTTATCTGTTCCTGATTTAACTTCGATACCTGGTATCTGTCTAGGAAATTGTCCATTTCCTGAAGATTTTCAAATTTTGTTGAATATAGGTTTTTATAGTAAGATCTGATGATTTTTTGAATTTCCTCCGAATCTGTAGTTATGTCTCCCTTTTCATTTCTGATTTTGTTAATTTGGACACACTCTCTGTGTCCTCTCGTTAGTCTGGCTAAGGGTTTATCTATCTTGTTGATTTTCTCAAAGAACCAACTTTTGGTTCTGTTGATTCTTTCTATGGTCCTTTTTGTTTCATCTTGGTTGATTTCAGCTCTGAGTTTGATTATTTCCTGCCTTCTACTCCTCCTGGGTGTATTTGCTTCTTTTTGTTCTAGAGCTTTTAGGTGTGCTGTCAAGCTGCTGACATATGCTCTTTCCTGTTTCTTTCTGCAGGCACTCAGCGCTATGAGTTTTCCTCTTAGCACAGCTTTCATTGTGTCCCATAAGTTTGAGTATGTTGTATCTTCATTTTCATTAAATTCTAAAAAGTTTTTAATTTCTTTCTTTATTTCTTCCTTGACCAGGTTATCATTGAGTAGAGCATTGTTCAATTTCCACGTATATGTGGGCATTCTTCCCTTATTGTTATTGAAGACCAGTTTTAGGCCGTGGTGGTCCGATAGCACGCATGGGATTATTTCTATCTTTCTGTACCTGTTGAGGCCCGTTTTTTGACCAATTATATGGTCAATTTTGGAGAAAGTACCATGAGGAGCTGAGAAGAAGGTATATCCTTTTGCTTTAGGATAGAATGTTCTATAAATATCCGTTAAGTCCATTTGGCTCATGACTTCTCTTAGTCTGTCTACATCACTGTTTAATTTCTGTTTCCATGATCTGTCCATTGATGAGAGTGGGGTGTTGAAATCTCCCACTATTATTGTGTGAGGTGCAATGTGTGTTTTGAGCTTTAGTAAGGTTTCTTTTACATATGTAGGTGCCCTTGTATTTGGGGCATAGATATTTAGGATTGAGAGTTCATCTTGGTTGATTTTTCCTTTGATGAATATGAAGTGTCCTTCCTTATCTTTTTTGATGACTTTTAGTTGGAAATTGATTTTATTTGATATTAGAATGGCTACTCCAGCTTGCTTCTTCTGACCATTTGCTTGGAAAGTTGTTTTCCAGCCTTTCACTCTGAGGTAGTGTCTGTCTTTGTCTCTGAGGTGTGTTTCCTGTAGGCAGCAGAATGCAGGGTCCTCGTTGCGTATCCAGTTTGTTAATCTATGTCTTTTTATTGGGGAGTTGAGGCCATTGATATTGAGAGATATTAAGGAATAGTGATTATTGCTTCCCGTTATATTCATATTTGATGTGAGGTTATGTTTGTGTGCTTTCATTCTCTTTGTTTTGTTGCCAAGACGATTAGTTTCTTGCTTCTTCTAGGGTATAGCTTGCCTCCTTATGTTGGGCTTTACCATTTATTATCCTTTGTAGTGCTGGATTTGTAGAAAGATATTGTGTAAATTTGGTTTTGTCATGGAATATCTTGGTTTCTCCATCAATGTTAATTGAGAGTTTTGCTGGATACAGTAATCTGGGCTGGCATTTGTGTTCTCTTAGGGTCTGTATAACATCAGTCCAGGATCTTCTGGCCTTCATAGTTTCTGGCGAGAAGTCTGGTGTGATTCTGATAGGTCTCCCTTTATATGTTACTTGACCTTTTTCCCTTACTGCTTTTAATATTCTTTCTTTATTTTGTGCGTTTGGTGTTTTGACAATTATGTGACGGGAGGTGTTTCTTTTCTGGTCCAATCTATTTGGAGTTCTGTAGGCTTCCTGTATGTCTATGGGTATCTCTTTTTTTAGGTTAGGGAAGTTTTCTTCTATGATTTTGTTGAAGATATTTACTTGTCCTTTGAGCTGGGAGTCTTCACTCTCTTCTATACCTATTATCCTTAGGTTTGATCTTCTCATTGAGTCCTGGATTTCCTGTATGTTTTGGACCAGTAGCTTTTTCCGCTTTACATTATCTTTGACAGTTGAGTCAATGATTTCTATGGAATCTTCTGCTCCTGAGATTCTCTCTTCCATCTCTTGTATTCTGTTGGTGAAGCTTGTATCTACAGCTCCTTGTCTCTTCTTTTGGTTTTCTATATCCAGGGTTGTTTCCATGTGTTCTTTCTTGATTGCTTCTATTTCCATTTTTAATTCCTTCAACTGTTTGATTGTGTTTTCCTGGAATTCTTTCAGGGATTTTTGTGATTCCTCTCTGTAGGCTTTTACTTGTTTATTAATGTTTTCCTGTGCTTCCCTAAGTGTGTTCAGGTCTTTCCTGAAGTCCTCCAGCATCATGATCAAATATGATTTTGAAACTAGATCTTGCTTTTCTGGTGTGTTTGGATATTCCATGTTTGTTTTGGTGGGAGAATTGGGCTCCGATGATGGCATGTAGTCTTGGTTTCTGTTGCTTGGGTTCCTGCGCTTGCCTCTCGCCATCAGATTATCTCTAGTGTTACTTTGTTCTGCTATTTCTGACAGTGGCTAGACTGTCCTATAAGCCTGTGTGTCAGGAGTGCTGTATACCTGTTTTCCTCTCTTTCAGTCAGTTATGGGGACAGAGTGTTCTGCTTTCTGGCGTGTAGTTTTTCCTCTCTACAGGTCTTCAGCTGTTCCTGTGGGCCTGTGTCTTGAGTTCACCAGGCAGCTTTCTTGCAGCAGAAAATTTGGTCTTACCTGTGGTCCCGAGGCTCAGGTTTGCTCGTGGGGTGCTGTCCAGGGGCTCTCTGCAGCGGCAGCAACCAGGAAGACCTGTGCCGCCCCTTCCGGGAGCTTCAGTGCACCAGGGTTCCAGATGGTCTTTGGCTTTTTCCTCTGGCGTCTGAGATGTGTGTGCAGGGAGCAGTCTCTTCTGGTTTCCCAGGCCTGTCTGCCTCTCTGAAGGTTTAGCTCTCCCTCCCACGGGATTTGGGTGCAGAGAACTGTTTATCCGGTCTGTTTCCTTCAGGGTCCGGCGGTGTCTCCGGCAGGGGTCCTGCCGCTCCTGGGCCCTCCCCCACGGGAGCCCAGAGGCCTTATACAGTTTCCTCTTGGGCCAGGGATGTGGGCAGGGGTGAGCAGTGTTGGTGGTCTCTTCCGCTCTGCAGCCTCAGGAGTGCCCACCTGACCAGGCGGTTGGGTCTCTCTCTCACCGGGTCTGGGAGCAGAGAGCTGCTGCGGGCCGGGATCCGCGGGTGTGGGACTTCCGGTAAACACAGAACGTGCCCGGTTCTAGAGAAATTCTGCTTCCGTGTGTCCCAAGCTCACCAGGCAGCTTTCTTGCAGCAGAAAATTTGGTCTTACCTGTGGTCCCGAGGCTCAAGTTCGCTCGTGGGGTGCTGCCCAGGGGCTCTCCGAGATGTGATTTTAAATCTGAATCTTCCTTTTCCTGTATGTTTGTGTATCCAGGACTTGATGTGATTGGAGAGCTGAATTCTGATCATACCAAGTAACCTTGGCCTCTGTTTCTTGTGTTTCTGTGCTTGCCTCTTACCATCTGGTTATCTCTGATGTTAGTTGGTCTTACTGTCTCTGACTGGAGCTTGTTCTTCTTGTAAGTCTGTGAGCCTGTGATCTTAGGTGTTCAGCAGCCCTGGGAGACCAGCTCTCTCCAGGAAGGATTTGGGTATGAAGAGCTGTGTCATGGAGGGTTAGCTCCAGGGCGCTGATGGAAACTTGAAGGATCCATGGCTGCTTCATGGTTCCTGTGCCCTGTAGACTCCTGGCAGGTCCCTCTTATTGGAGCAAAATTGGTGGTCTCACCTTTGAACTTATGAGTGACAGCACTCCTGAGAGACCAGCTCTCTTAGGGTGGAATTTGGTTATGGAGAGCTATGGCTCAGTCTTAGCTCTGGGTGCAGATGGAGACCCTTTAGTTCTTCATATCCAATATCTAGTTAGTATTCAAATATGTGTCACAGGGTTTCCTTGTTTAATCTGAATTTCAGCTACACACACACACACACACACACACACACACACACACACTGAAATGCTATTGTAGTTAGAATGAGAATCTTTGCCATAGACTCTGGTTTCAATTGGTGGTACTCTTTGGAGAGGTGTATTATGTATGCCATTGTTGGAAGAGGTACATTACTGGAGGTGGGCTAGTTTAAAAGACTGGCTCCATTTCCAGGCCTCTCTTTCTGCCTTGTGCTTGTGGTTTAACAGACGAGCTCTCAGCTTGCTGCTCCAGCTCCCACGCCTGCCTGATGCCACACTTTCCCCACTACAATGGTGATGTACTTTTCTCCCTCTGGAACCGTAAGTCCAAATAGACTCTTCTATCTGTTGCCTTGGCTAAAGTATTTTATCATAACAACAGAAAAGTAAGTAATATGAGTGCTTTGTGCCTATTGCCCACATTTCCCCAGTGGTGATAATATAGACAATAAAACTCTATCATCAAAACCAAGAGATTAATATAGCCATAACACAATGAATGAGACAGAAGACCTCATTTAGATTTGACTACACTGACATGCACTTATCTTTCTGTCTTTGTATTTAATTGTAGCACATTGTACTCTATGTCTAGTTCATAAGACCTCTGGCTTAGACCACATACATTGACTATTGTCACCACAATGGAATTCTCTTAGCCACACCCTCCTTTCTCTTCCCAACCCCTAAAATTCAGTGATCAGTTCTGTATCTCTACAGTTTTATTTTTAGAAAATGTTATATAAACAGAATCATAAAATATGGAACCTGTTGATGTCTCTGTGTTTTAAATGGTGTTTTAGGGAATTCTTTACATGATAGAGAATTTGTAACAGACATTTTTAGAAGATCAAGTTCCAACCTACCAAACACATAGTCATGCAAGTGGGTATTCATTCATTCAACACATAGTTACTGAAGATCTGAGATATGTTTGTAGCACAGTGGTAGATAAGAAAATAATTGTTTTATTGTGACTGTGACTGTGCTATGTGTCTGGCTGGTTGGGTTGTCAAGAGTAGTGTCTACAAGTCATAAAAGTGTTAGTTCTCTCAGGAAGGGGATGTTAGGTTTGGCCTGGGTTTCAGTCCCTGATCCCTTTTCTTCTCTTGTCTGGGATCGTCTGACTCCACCCATGTAATCAGTCTGTCTCAGTTTATTCAAAATCCTCCAACAAAATACCATAAAGTGAGTGGTTTATAAACAGAAATTTATTTCCCACAGGTCTGGAGACTTCAGGGTCAGAGGTCAAGGCACCAGTATATTCAGTGTCTGGCCAGAGCTTGCTTTGTGCCTTCTCATTGTTCCGTATGGCAGAAGGTTCTAGCTAGCTCTCTGCGACTCACTTATGAAGATGCTAATTGCCAACAGTGAGAAAACTATCTTTCTGACCCAATCGTTCAAAAGCTCTGCTTAGCTCCTAGTACAATCAACTTTGCATGAAAAGTTCATCATATGAACCTCTAGGGGCATAAATTTTGGGCTAGTTGATGCCTCTCAGGCTTTTGAACCAGTCTAAAGTAGAAGCAGGAGTGACTTCAATCTGTCTTAGAATCTGGCCCCTAGAAGGCTTAGAATCTGCCGTTTTCTGCCACCACACTGGGACTGTGGACCTGTGTCTGCTCACCAAGTTTCTCTACCTCAGGCCAGTGTTTGCCCAGTAATGGAGGTTACTGTAGTCACTTATGACTACATGTAGTCATGGTTAGTGGCTGCTTTGTATATAAGACCCTCTGGGATTAAATTTATTTTAACTAAGCTTAGCATATAGGAATAGTGATGCCACATTGATTCCCATCAACCCCCTGGCCGGACTGTCTTACTTTTATTTTCAGTAGCTCTGATCCCTATTTTCTAACCTCCAATTGGCTTTTACCCTCTGTCCTCATCTCTCCTTATGTAGGTACTTCTTTTCTGCCTTTTCCTTTGCGTACAAAATTTTCCTTCCATCTTACCCTCAGTTTACATACATTTGTTTACCTATCTTCAGAAGGGTTTACTTTCTGCTTCTGGGTTCTCAAACTTATACTGTTACACACTGCTGGATCATAGCCATGGTTATTTCCTTATTTATAAAAATATCTATTCTCCAGCTAGACCATCAATAGAACCAGCTTAAATATTTTCTTTCCTAACTAGAAATAACACAATATAGAAAAAAAGAACCAGAATGTGGCTTGGTGGAGTTGAAACCATGGAAGTGAGTATAAGAGACTTAGGCTCTGGTCTTAACTTATCATTGAGTAGAGATAAGTCTTCTTTGTACTGTATTGTATTAGATTGTTTGATTTTTAAACCAAGTCTTTGTGTTTCACTTTAAAAAATCATTAGATGAATTGTGGCTTGACATTAGAACAGTATTTCCAACAATTTCTGAATGGTCCTTAATATATTTCTATAGTTTTTGTGATACATATTTATATAGAGTGCCACAGCCAGCATTCATGATTATAAAAATCAGAATCCCAGCCAACTTTGGGAAACCGTGAAGATGCACCATGTAGTGTGATATAAAAAATATGGCTCTATGGAAACATAGGATGTGAAAGAGAAAGGAGAAGTATTGGAGATGTGGACAGAGGGAAGGAGCAAGAATGAGTAGTGGAGTGGGTGGATACGATCCAACCACACTGAATGTATGATGTCATAATAAAACTGCTAGCTGCAGTTAACATATGATGAAGACCCCCTCCCATACCCCAATTCCTTATCTCTTCCCTGCAAGGACAGTATAATCCGTGCTCATCATGCCATTTCTCATGTTTGCCAGGGTGTGTAGAGCAATATTTACTTAAGGAGTGAATGGGTCTCATTAGCCAGAACTATCCTTTTTTTTTTTTCTTTTTTTTCAGAGCTGGGGACCGAATCCAGGGCCTTGCGCTTGCCTACCACTGAGCTAAATCCCCAACCCCAGAACTATCCATTTTTAAAAGTTAATTTTTCACCTCACAAATGAATGCTGCTTTTATTTGAAAGAATTATAAACCGGTTGCTAGTTTCAAAGTTTAGAAAATGGAATGGTGTCTCTTGAGGTGAATGAGGAAGTTGACGGAGTCATAGCTCTTATGGGGGCAGTGTAGGAATTCAAACTAATCTGTCTCTCCCCAACCCCCCTTTAGACTAATCACCTTCACTCTCTCCTTGTGTTGGCCTTATCATCTCTAACAAAGGATAGATTTGTTTGTTGTCCTCCTATATTCCCCACCCCCCAGGCTTCACAGGCTTCCTGTTCTATCCTATAAAGGTGAAAAACCAAACCAAGCCAAAACAAAACAAAACACCCCCCAAATCCCTGTTCCTTTCTTCCTTGATTACACAGAATACCAAAGAGATAGACAGTATTCTTGAGTGCCTTGACAAAAGAAACAAATGTTCCATTATCAAGGATGTCAGTGATACTTGCTGTCTTTGTTTTGTAGCAATATAGTCTTGTTAATAAGCTGGGACTCACCAAGTGATAATTGTTACCTGCTAGAGGAAAGCTATGCGCCCAGTGTGTCAAAGTCCAGTGGTAGAGAAGACCCAAATGCAGACACAGTGGACTCCTCTTTAGAGCAATAGTTCTCAACCTGTGTGTGTATGTGTGTGTGTGTGTGTGTGTGTGTGTGTGATATCAGATATCTCATATATCAGATGTTTACTATGATCCATAACAGTGATAAAGTTATAGTTATGAAGTAGCAACAAAAATGATTTTATGGTTGCTGGTCACCACAATATGAAGAACTGTGTTTAAGTCTGCAGCATTAGGAAGATTGAGAACCACTGCTTTGGAGGCTCTGATGCATTTACTGAGGGTTTTTTTGATGTTCATCCACCATTCTGGAAACAGTGTAGTTTGGGATAAGTAAGGGTGGGGACTGGGAAGTTGTGGGTTTGCTTAACCAAAGTGGACATCAAAAGACTATCTTCCTGTTGATGGTAGAAAGAGTCTTTATCACTTAGAAAAAGACTGTTTTATACTTAACGAATACTCTATGATATACTATTGTAGTGGCACTATATACTCTAACATTATAATTTATTATGAAAAGAAGAAATGTATGTTGAAATTTTTATGACAGGACTGATCTTCAGTATTTAGACCAGGTAAATTACCAAGATAGTATAGGAATTGTGTACCTTTGTCTTATTGACTAAATATTATAGTTCAGCATAATAATAGTAAGGAATTTTTACAACAGTTCATTTGCCATATGATATATGTTGATTTTTATTTTGATGGAAGAAGATGACTATATGTTGACATGTACTTGATATGTGTGATCAAACATGTTCATAAAGAATGTTATTGCATCATAGATCATATATTCTGGATCAGTCTCCTTCCATATACAGGGCCAGGGGAATAATTTGTGGCAACTATGTGCAATCTACTAGATTTCACTCTTCAATGAATCAAACAACTATATCTATTTCACTCACTCGTGTGTCCCCACTGTCCATCAATGATAGTGGCTAATTTATATTGAGTGCATAGTATATATTTGATGCGATGTATTGTGGTTTGAATATAAAGTGTTCCCCATAGCCTCGGGTGTTTGTACAGTTGGTCTCCAGGTAACAGTGCTGTTTAGGAAGGTTGTGGAACCTTTATAAGGTGGAGCTTTGCTGGAAGAAGTGGGTTCTAGGGATGACTCTTGTTTTGTACCTTAGATTCACTTTCTGTCCATTCTCTTTTTCCTGAATGTGGGTGCAATATTAACTACTCAGTCTCCTGTTCCTGATACCATGGTTTCTCAGAGCTTTCCCTTATCTTTCCTACCATGGTGGACTGTATCTCTCTGGAGCTGTAATCCAAGATACCCCTTCTCCCTTAAGCTAATCTTAGCAGGGTACTTTAGTCACAGCAACAGAAAGGCAACTAAGATACTGTGTTAAACACTGATGTGTTTGATTTAACTCAACCCTTCCCAATGATGCTATAACATACTTGTGTTTCTTTCAGCTTGGAAGGGCTTGACGCTCATGTGGGGGTTCTGGTGGTCCCCACCAGGCTAGCTAGCTTGATGTCATCTTGTCACAAGTTAGTGATTTTGGAAGAAGGAACCTCAGTTAAGAAAATGTCCCTACAAGATTGACTTGTGGTGAATCAGGTACCACTTCTTGGCAGAGTTCTGGGTGCTGTAAAAAGGCAGGATAAGCATGCTATGAGGAGCAAGTCAGTTAAGCAGCTACACTCCTCCATGGCCTCTGCATCAATGCCTGCCTCCAGATCCTTCCCTGTTTGAGTTCCTGCCAAGATTATTTTCCGTAGTGATGGACTTTGATGTAGAACGGTAAGCTCAAATAAACTCCCCCCCCCCAGGTTTTTTATTATCATGGTGTTTTCTCACAGCAATAGAAACCCTAACTATGATATCCACTATGTACCTAGTAGGGTATTAAGCAGAATTTGAACTGGACTGGATTTAGACAGCTGACACAGCACTGGCAAAAGTACATGGAGTCAGTATTTGTTGACCAGATAAATTAGCAGATGAGGTGAACTGACATTGCTTGTACAGGGGCTCACGTCTATAAATACAGTATCTGTGGCTCTGGTTTCCCACCTGCTACACCGCTCAGGAGTCACCCCTCTCTTGCCCTGTGTCTCCTATTTATTCATCTTCCTTTGTCATCTGATTTTTCTAATGAAATTTGCACCCTGAGATCAGGGATTATCTCTGACTCATATCAAATGCCTACAGAAATAAAATCAGAGTGGATTTTTAGATAACTTCTATTTTACTATGATTTTAGATATGCAGAAAATAGCAAAGATATTATATACAGTTCCCCAAAGCCCATATTTTCCCTATTGTTACCTCCTATGTTCGTAAGGTAAACTTATCATAGCTAAGTTGTTATCAATTCACTATGAGCAAATCCACAACTGATTTAGATTTTATTAGTTACACCTTCTCCCACCTCACATCTCTTCCTTATGACAGCAAACACAGTTAGTTGTGATATCTCCTTAGGCCTTTCTTGGCTGTAAGCTTTCTCAGGCTTTTCATTATTTCATTTTGTAGGGTCTCATTAATGAAGCCAACCATGGGTTTGAACCTGTAACCCTCCTCTCTCTACCTCTCAAGTGTTGGTATTTCAAGTGTATCCTTAGCTCTTTCTTTGGTTGTGATGATGGCAACACTTTTGAGGAATACTGACGAGATTTTGTAGTGTGTTTTACATCTGGAGTCCAGATCCCGTTATTTATTGCCGTGTGTAGTTTGAGGCTTTGGGTTCTCAGAGGTTCTTAATACACTGTGTCCATGACACAGGCCAGCACCCTGGTTTAACACGGAAGATGTTGATGTGAATCCTCAGGCTAATGGGGTGTTTGCCAGTTTTCACTCTATAGTTACTTTTTAGTTTCTCCCTTTCTTGACACCTTTCTATGAGAGTCATTAAACAGAGCATACATTTAAGGCTGGGAACTGTCTTTTACTCTCTGAGAAGGGTGTTATCTGCACAAATTATTTGGAACTTTTTTGCCCAAGAGGTTTTTCTACTTTCTTTCATTTATCTATTTAATTATTCTTTTAGGTCAGTGTGAATTTAGGAATCACCATTCCTTATTTTTATTATTTTTATTTACTAATTCTTTGAGAATCTCATATGATATTTTATTTATTTCCTCCCCTAACTGCCCCAAGATCCAT
Source organism: Rattus norvegicus (assembly GCF_021556685.1). Taxonomy (NCBI): domain Eukaryota; kingdom Metazoa; phylum Chordata; class Mammalia; order Rodentia; family Muridae; genus Rattus; species Rattus norvegicus. The sequence continues at coordinate 90,433,571 of NC_141542.1, read as the reverse complement.
CCCCTCCTCCCTGCCACTTTGTATCCTCTTTAGAGGATATCTCACAGTAGAATGTCCTGGTCCTCTGACTCTTTCTGCCTCCTATTCTGCTGTTCTCTGTGGTGCTTTGAATAAGAATGCCCTCCTCCTAATTGGCCCCTGTATTTGAATGTTTAGGAAGTGGCACTATTTGAAAGGATTAGGAGGCATGCCCTTGTTGGAGTAGTGTGTGTGTGTGTGTGTGGGTGGGTGGTGTGGGCATGACCTTGATGGATGAAATGAGTCATGGGAGGTGGGCTTTTAGGTTTCAAAAGCCTATGCCAGACAGGCCTAGTATCTCTCTCATCCTGCTGCCTGATCTGAACTAGAAATCTCAGCTACCTCTCCAGTACCATGCCCGCCTGTGTACTGCCATGTTCTCTGCCTTGAGGATAATAGACTAAACCTTTCAAACTAGAAGCAAACTCTAACTAAATGGTTATAAGAGTTGCTATGGTCACAGCACTAGAATTCTCTGAGCCGTAAGTGTAGAGATTGTATTGTAAATGAGTTATTTCGGGACAGGCACTCCATTCTCAATTGCTCTCTGTATTTTAACCAGTTGTAGCTTTCTGTAATGATCTGTCTGCCACAAAAAGAAGATTCTTTGGCAAGGGATGTAAGCTGTACTTTATCTGTAGGTGTAAGGATAAGTATTTAGATATGATCCTAGTTTATGAAAGGGGCAATAGGAGGTAGGCTCTCCTTTGGATTTCATGGCCTCATTAGCAAGGATTGGGGTTGCTAAGTTCCCAGTCCAGACATGAATTCCTTCCTATTGAGTGGACTTTAAGTCTAGTTAGGTGGCTGTTGGTTACCTTCAGGGTGTAAGTGCCACTACTGCACTGTTCAGACTACCACATCATTCTGTTCATTGTTCTGGCTCACCGGCACAGCTGGATAGGAGTATTGATTGCTTTTTTCCTTTGGCAGCTTGCATGGCACCCTCAGATGCTATGAGAGCTGGTCCTCAGGGAGGAGGCTGCCAGGTGGGATCCAAGTCAATTCCTCAATGACCTGTGCCCAAAGTGTGTAGTCTCTTTGGGGTAGGGTTGGACCTTCTTTTTCTTTTTCTTTTTTTTTTTTTTGCTTGTTTTTTGTGGGTGTTTACTCTCACTTTACAATGAATGAAATTGTCAAACCCAAAAATAAATGTGAACATATACACATAGAAATGCATTTCTGGGGCTACATGAAGCAAGAAAGAACAGAACAGAACAGAACAGAACAAAAAGGAATCCACCACCACAATGTTGTTCTTTAGGTCCCAAGGTCCTTGGATCATTTGCTACCTTTCTTTTTTTTTTTTTTTTTTTTTATTAACTTGAGTATTTCTTATATACATTTCAAGTGTTATTCCCTTTCCCGGTTTCCGGGCAAAATCCCCCTCCCCCCTCCCCTTCCTTATGGGTGTTCCCCTCCCAACCCTCCCCCCATTGCCGCCCTCCCCCCATAGTCTAGTTCACTGGGGGTTCAGTCTTAGCAGGACCCAGGGCTTCCCCTTGCACTGGTGCTCTTACTAGGATATTCATTGCTACCTATGGGGTCAGAGTCCAGGGTCAGTCCATATATAGTCTTTAGGTAGTGGCTTAGTCCCTGGAAGCTCTGGTTGCTTGACATTGTTGTACTTTTGGGGTCTCGAGCCCCTTCAAGCTCTTCCAGTTCTTTCTCTGATTCCTTCAACGGGGGACCTATTCTCAGCTCAGTGGTTTGCTGCTGGCATTCGCCTCTGTATTTGCTGTATTCTGGCTGTGTCTCTCAGGAGCGATCTACATCCGGCTCCTGTCGGTCTGCACTTTTTGCTTCATCCATCTTGTCCAATTGGGTGGCTGTATATGTATGGGCCACCTGTGGGGCAGGCTCTGAATGGGTGTTCCTTCAGTCTCTGTTTTAATCTTTACCTCTCCCTTCCCAGCCAAGGGTATTCTTTTTCCTCATTTAAAGAAGGAGTGAAGCATTCACATTTTGATCATCCATCTTGAGTTTCGTTTGTTCTAGGGATCTAGGGTAATTCAAGCATTTGGGCTAATAGCCACTTATCAATGAGTGCATACCATGTATGTCTTTCTGTGATTGGGTTACCTCACTCAGGATGATATTTTCCAGTTCCAACCATTTGCCTACGAATTTCATAAACTCGTTGTTTTTGATAGCTGAGTAATATTCCATTGTGTGGATGTACCACATTTTCTGTATCCATTCCTCTGTTGAAGGGCATCTGGGTTCTTTCCAGCTTCTGGCTATTATAAATAAGGCTGCGATGAACATAGTGGAGCACGTGTCTCTTTTATATGTTGAGGCATCTTTTGGGTATATGCCCAAGAGAGGTATAGCTGGATCCTCAGGCAGTTCAATGTCCAATTTTCTGAGGAACCTCCAGACTGATTTCCAGAATGGTTTTACCAGTCTGCAATCCCACCAACAATGGAGGAGTGTTCCTCTTTCTCCACATCCTCGCCAGCATCTGCTGTCACCTGAGTTTTTGATCTTAGCCATTCTCACTGGTGTGAGGTGAAATCTCAGGGTTGTTTTGATTTGCATTTCCCTTATGACTAAAGATGTTGAACATTTCTTTAGGTGTTTCTCAGCCATTCGGCATTCCTCAGCTGTGAATTCTTTGTTTAGCTCTGAACCCCATTTTTTAATAGGGTTATTTGTTTCCCTGCGGTCTAACTTCTTGAGTTCTTTGTATATTTTGGATATAAGGCCTCTATCTGTTGTAGGATTGGTAAAGATCTTTTCCCAATCTGTTGGTTGCCGTTTTGTCCTAACCACCGTGTCCTTTGCCTTACAGAAGCTTTGCAGTTTTATGAGATCCCATTTGTCGATTCTTGATCTTAGAGCATAAGCCATTGGTGTTTTGTTCAGGAAATTTTTTCCAGTGCCCATGTGTTCCAGATGCTTCCCTAGTTTTTCTTCTATTAGTTTGAGTGTGTCTGGTTTGATGTGGAGGTCCTTGATCAACTTGGACTTAAGCTTTGTACAGGGTGATAAGCATGGATCGATCTGCATTCTTCTACATGTTGCCCTCCAGTTGAACCAGCACCATTTGCTGAAAATGCTATCTTTTTTCCATTGGATGGTTTTGGCTCCTTTGTCAAAAATCAAGTGACCATAGGTGCGTGGGTTCATTTCTGGGTCTTCAATTCTATTCCATTGGTCTATCTGTCTGTCTCTGTACCAATACCATGCAGTTTTTATCACTATTGCTCTGTAATACTGCTTGAGTTCAGGGATAGTGATTCCCCCTGAAGTCCTTTTATTGTTGAGGATAGCTTTAGCAATCCTGGGTTTTTTGTTATTCCAGATGAATTTGCAAATTGTTCTGTCTAACTCTTTGAAGAATTGGATTGGTATTTTGATGGGGATTGCATTGAATCTGTAGATTGCTTTTGGTAAAATGGCCATTTTTACTAAATTAATCCTGCCAATCCATGAGCATGGGAGATCTTTCCATCTTCTGAGGTCTTCTTCAATTTCTTTCCTCAGTGTCTTGAAGTTCTTATTGTACAGATCTTTTACTTGCTTGGTTAAAGTCACACCGAGGTACTTTATATTATTTGGGTCTATTATGAAGGGTGTCGTTTCCCTAATTTCTTTCTCGGCTTGTTTCTCTTTTGTATAGAGGAAGGCAACTGATTTATTTGAGTTAATTTTATACCCAGCCACTTTGCTGAAGTTGTTTATCAGCTTTAGTAGTTCTCTGGTGGAACTTTTGGGATCACTTAAATATACTATCATGTCATCTGCAAATAGTGATATTTTGACTTCTTCTTTTCCGATCTGTATCCCCTTGATCTCCTTTTGTTGTCTGATTGCTCTGGCTAGAACTTCAAGAACTATATTGAATAAGTAGGGAGAGAGTGGGCAGCCTTGTCTAGTCCCTGATTTTAGTGGGATTGCTTCGAGTTTCTCTCCATTTAGTTTAATGTTAGCAACTGGTTTGCTGTATATGGCTTTTACTATGTTTAGGTATGGGCCTTGAATTCCTATTCTTTCCAGGACTTTTATCATGAAGGGGTGTTGAATTTTGTCAAATGCTTTCTCAGCATCTAATGAAATGATCATGTGGTTTTGTTCTTTCAGTTTGTTTATATGATGGATCACGTTGATGGTTTTCCGTATATTAAACCATCCCTGTATGCCTGGGATGAAGCCTACTTGATCATGGTGGATGATTGTTTTGATGTGCTCTTGAATTCGGTTTGCCAGAATTTTATTGAGTATTTTTGCGTCGATATTCATAAGGGAAATTGGTCTGAAGTTCTCTTTCTTTGTTGGGTCTTTGTGTGGTTTAGGTATAAGAGTAATTGTGGCTTCGTAGAAGGAATTCGGTAGTGCTCCATCTGTTTCAATTTTGTGGAATAGTTTGGATAATATTGGTATGAGGTCTTCTATGAAGGTTTGATAGAATTCTGCACTAAACCCGTCTGGACCTGGGCTCTTTTTGGTTGGAAGAACTTTAATGACTGCTTCTATTTCCTTAGGAGTTATGGGGTTGTTTAACTGGTTTATCTGTTCCTGATTTAACTTCGATACCTGGTATCTGTCTAGGAAATTGTCCATTTCCTGAAGATTTTCAAATTTTGTTGAATATAGGTTTTTATAGTAAGATCTGATGATTTTTTGAATTTCCTCTGAATCTGTAGTTATGTCTCCCTTTTCATTTCTAATTTTGTTAATTTGGACGCACTCTCTGTGTCCTCTCGTTACTCTGGCTAAGGGTTTATCTATCTTGTTGATTTTCTCAAAGAACCAACTTTTGGTTCTGTTGATTCTTTCTATGGTCCTTTTTGTTTCTACTTGGTTGATTTCAGCTGTGAGTTTGATTATTTCCTGCCTTCTACTCCTCCTGGGTGTATTTGCTTCTTTTTGTTCTAGAGCTTTTAGGTGTGCTGTCAAGCTGCTGACATATGCTCTTTCCTGTTTCTTTCTGCAGGCACTCAGCGCTATGAGTTTTCCTCTTAGCACAGCTTTCATTGTGTCCCATAAGTTTGGGTATGTTGTATCTTCATTTTCATTAAATTCTAAAAAGTTTTTAATTTCTTTCTTTATTTCTTCCTTGACCAGGTTATCATTGAGTAGAGCATTGTTCAATTTCCACGTATATGTGGGCATTCTTCCCTTATTGTTATTGAAGACCAGTTTTAGGCCGTGGTGGTCCGATAGCATGCATGGGATTATCTCTATCTTTCTGTACCTGTTGAGGCCCGTTTTTTGACCAATTATATGGTCAATTTTGGAGAAAGTACCATGAGGAGCTGAGAAGAAGGTATATCCTTTTGCTTTAGGATAGAATGTTCTATAAATATCCGTTAAGTCCATTTGGCTCATGACTTCTCTTAGTCTGTCGACATCACTGTTTAATTTCTGTTTCCATGATCTGTCCATTGATGAGAGTGGGGTGTTGAAGTCTCCCACTATTATTGTGTGAGGTGCAATGTGTGTTTTGAGCTTTAGTAAGGTTTCTTTTACGTATGTAGGTGCCCTTGTATTTGGGGCATAGATATTTAGGATTGAGAGTTCATCTTGGTGGATTTTTCCTTTGATGAATATGAAGTGTCCTTCCTTATCTTTTTTGATGACTTTTAGTTGGAAATTGATTTTATTTGATATTAGAATGGCTACTCCAGATTGCTTCTTCTGACCATTTGCTTGGAAAGTTGTTTTCCAGCCTTTCACTCTGAGGTAGTGTCTGTCTTTGTCTCTGAGGTGTGTTTCCTGTAGGCAGCAGAATGCAGGGTCCTCATTGCGTATCCAGTTTGTTAATCTATGTCTTTTTATTGGGGAGTTGAGGCCATTGATATTGAGAGATATTAAGGAATAGTGATTATTGTTTCCCTTTATATTCATATTTGGATGTGAGGTTATGTTTGTGTGCTTTCATTCTCTTTGTTTTGTTGCCAAGACGATTAGTTTCTTGCTTCTTCTAGGGTATAGCTTGCCTCCTTATGTTGGGCTTTACCATTTATTATCCTTTGTAGTGCTGGATTTGTAGAAAGATATTGTGTAAATTTGGTTTTGTCATGGAATATCTTGGTTTCTCCATCAATGTTAATTGAGAGTTTTGCTGGATACAGTAACCTGGGCTGGCATTTGTGTTCTCTTAGGGTCTGTATGACATCAGTCCAGGATCTTCTGGCCTTCATAGTTTCTGGCGAGAAGTCTGGTGTGATTCTGATAGGTCTCCCTTTATATGTTACTTGACCTTTTTCCCTTACTGCTTTTAATATTCTTTCTTTATTTTGTGCATTTGGTGTTTTGACAATTATGTGACGGGAGGTGTTTCTTTTCTGGTCCAATCTATTTGGAGTTCTGTAGGCTTCTTGTATGTCTATGGGTATCTCTTTTTTTAGGTTAGGGAAGTTTTCTTCTATGATTTTGTTGAAGATATTTACTGGTCCTTTGAGCTGGGAGTCTTCACTCTCTTCTATACCTATTATCCTTAGGTTTGATCTTCTCATTGAGTCCTGGATTTCCTGTATGTTTTGGACCAGTAGCTTTTTCCGCTTTACATTATCTTTGACAGTTGAGTCAATGATTTCTATGGAATCTTCTGCTCCTGAGATTCTCTCTTCCATCTCTTGAATTCTGTTGGTGAGGCTTGTATCTACAGCTCCTTGTCTCTTCTTTTGGTTTTCTATATCCAGGGTTGTTTCCATGTGTTCTTTCTTGATTGCTTCTATTTCCATTTTTAATTCCTTCAACTGTTTGATTGTGTTTTCCTGGAATTCTTTCAGGGATTTTTGCGATTCCTCTCTGTAGGCTTTTACTTGTTTATTAATGTTTTCCTGTGCTTCCCTAAGTGTGTTCATGTCTTTCTTGAAGTCCTCCAGCATCATGATCAAATATGATTTTGTAACTAGATCTTGCTTTTCTGGTGTGTTTGGATATTCCATGTTTGTTTTGGTGGGAGAATTGGGCTCCGATGATGGCATGTAGTCTTGGTTTCTGTTGCTTGGGTTCCTGCGCTTGCCTCTCGCCATCAGATTATCTCTAGTGTTACTTTGTTCTGCTATTTCTGACAGTGGCTAGACTGTCCTATAAGCCTGTGTGACAGGAGTGCTGTAGACCTGTTTTCCTCTCTTTCAGTCAGTTATGGGGACAGAGTGTTCTGCTTTCTGGCGTGTAGTTTTTCCTCTCTACAGGTCTTCAGCTGTTCCTGTGGGCCTGTGTCTTGAGTTCACCAGGCAGCTTTCTTGCAGCAGAAAATTTGGTCTTACCTGTGGTCCCGAGGCTCAGGTTCGCTCGTGGGGTGCTCCCCACGGGCTCTCTGCAGGGGCAGCAACCAGGAAGACCTGTGCCGCCCCTTCCGGGAGCTTCAGTGCACCAGGGTTCCAGATGGTCTTTGGCTTTTTCCTCTGGCGTCCGAGATGTGTGTGCAGGGAGCAGTCACTTCTGGTTTCCCAGGCTTGTCTGCCTCTCTGAAGGTTTAGCTCTCCCTCCCACGGGATTTGGGTGCAGAGAACTGTTTATCCGGTCTGTTTCTTTCAGGTTCCGGCGGTGTCTCAGGGGGACCTTCTTTTTCTAGAAGGCAGTGAAAGGCACGGTAATAGCTTAAATTGTTGAGGGGTCTCTTGGAATTGCCTAATCAACAATTTGAAAGGTATACTATGGCTGAAACTGGGGTTTTTGTTAGGTAGTTTATGGCTTTTGGGGAGCATTGCTACCCCAAGTGGTGTAATGTATGTGTGTGTGTGTTTGTGTTTGTGTGTGTGTGTGTGTGTGTGTGTGTGTGTGTGTGTGAGTGTACTTTTACTGACTGGGATCTACTCAGTAGCCAACCCTGATGATGTGAGTTCAGTACTCAGAACCCACAAAATGGTGGAATTAAAAAAATGGCTCCACAAAGTTCTTCTCTGACCTCCACACAGGTATCATGGTGTGCATATGCCTTCTCTTCATCATGAACAGATGACTCAGATATTTACTTTATCTTTAAGGTTTTAAAATTCAATACTACATTATTTTGTTGTTCAAATTATTTCAGTTTTGGCCATTGGAATTCTCTCAGCTGGTACCCCACCCCCACCCCTGTCTTCCTAACATACCAGTGTTGCGTCATTCTTTGGAACTTTCTGATTCTGGGTAATCAGCTATTTCTTTAAGGGGCCCTGGTTCCTTTTTGTTTTTGTTGTTAATAGTATTAGAAACTCAGATCATGGGAGATGCTTCAGTAGTGTGTGTATCTCAGAAGACAAGGTCTGGCTGTTGACTCCACTTGGTGCTGTGAAAGGATCATTGCTTCTAGGTTGTCTCAGAGGTGCCAACATGTGGGAGTGAACATAGCTAAGGTCATTTTCATATATAGCCACCAGAATCTACAGTAAAGCTGAGTATGAATTCCTATGCTATCTCTCACTGTAATCTAGCACCATTTAACCATTCTAGCCTTGTCCTTTCCTATCTCTAACAGCCAGGAAAACAACTTCACCAACCCCCATTTATTTATTTGTACAACCTTGGTACATGAAGCTTTAGAATTATTAACTTACACTTTCATGAGTAACCACTTTATCAGCAATGGTACATTATACTGCTTATATATAGTGCCATTATGTGCATTTAAAATTAATTTTCCATTCAATGGTAGATATATAGTGGTTCTTTCATAACAGTATTACTTTAGTTTGAATACACTTCATGTCATTTTAGTTAATATGGTAAGTTTATTCTGTGTATATTTAATAGAATAAAACAGTTTAATTTTCCTTCAGATACTTCAATAAATTTATTTCCAATCTTGCCTTATTATCAATAGTTTTGTAGTATGAATCAAGGATCTGTATTTTTAACCAATTTCTGATTGATAGCCATAGAGGGTACTAATGGACAAAGAAAGCAGTCCCCTGGGTGATGCTGGGCTTTCCAGATGTGCTGGCAGCATCCTGGCAGATGTTGGAATCTTTAGACCTGTCAGCGTGCTGACTGTCATCTTGATGCCCAGCAGAGCTAGGGCCTTCTCCATAGGTTGGGGATCTCTTCTAGCCTGGCTCTCACATGGGTCTGGCTGAGCAGCTCCATCTTCGAGCTGTCTGGACATCTCCCACTGAGGTTGTGCTGAGTTGCAAAAACTCCAGAGGTCTGCCCACTCTGCCTCTGGCATGATCTAAACATGTCAACCTTGCCACATGAAAGAGAGCTACTTGTCTCTAAGAGCAGGTTGCCAATTGGATAACCAAGTATCATCCTCCCAGCCCTTCATAAAACCTCCATTAAACCTTTTATTACATCTTAGTCTATAGAGCAAGCTTGCCTTGGATGGAGGACAGTTGAAGGAGGTGCCATCTTCCAGTCCTCAGCCCATAGCCCAAGGCTGTCTCCTCTGACACTTTAGAGGGCATTCAGCTGCCTGGCAGTAGAGGGGCTTTCATTACTGAGCCTGACCTGGCCTGTGTAATTAGATGCTCTGCCTAGACTCTGTCTCATGGCTGAATCACCCAGAGAAAGATGCAGTTGCTAGATCCTGGGAAACCTTGAAACTGTCTGCTGACTCATTCCCTAGTAGGGAGAATGTGTGTTTATTAGGGAAATCATAGGGAGACTCGGCAGCTACATGGGTGATCAATTGCAGGTCCCCTCAGATCACTATGAACAGCATTATTCTAATTGTGTATGTGTGGGGGTGGGGGTTCTTTGTATGAATTGTATTGGTGTGTTCTGTGTTCTGTGCTCCTTTGTGCTTCTGAGTAGGCAATGAGATAGATCTTTGTGACAGTCAATGTGCTTCACAGTAAGAGCACGTGAAGAAGGTCTGCAAAGACCAAAATGGGACCCGTAGGTTTTTGGGAGACACCTGGGGCTGAGGACAGCTTAGTCATTCACTTGGGTCAAGGATCTTAAAAAAACACATGCAGTCTTTTTTCTTTTTCTTTTCTTTAAAGAAATGTTATTCCATAGATGGATGCAGAAAATGTCTACAACAGAGTTTTGTAAACTTCCGTCTTCTAAGCCAATGCGCTCTTAGCTAGAAATGAAATCCTAGGAAATACCCCATCCTCGCAAGCCCACTCTAAGCCTTTCCTCTCCCATGCAGTTGCTCTGAGGGCCCTTCCTTGCCAAGGCTGACACAGACCACTCTCCTACCTAACCTCTGCCATGACACTGACCATCAGCTTGTCTCCTTTAGGATTCTATTACATCAGCCCCTTCTTTCCAGCACACAAAACAATTTCTTTCATTTATGCTTCCTTTTCTGATAAAACTATTTCTTATCAGTTCCATGTTCTAGAATGTTCCTGTGCCCTTTCTCCTAGAATGTTCCATCCTCTCAGGTTTTGCCTGGAGCAACTCCATACTTGTATCAGGTCATACATATCTGTTTGACTACTGCCATGGCCATTTCAGCCATTACAGGGTCCCTGTCATCTGAGTTAGACCTTGTGCCATGTTGCTGCCTTTGTATCATAGCAGCAACCCCAGTAGGAATGCTCAGTCACTAACGTGCTGATGTATTGCAGCATCAGAGGTCCCAGGTCTGACTTCTGAAATCCTTTGTATGGTTTCTTTATCAAGCACTACTCCCTTTCTCAGTTATAATAATTGCATACATGCATAGACAAAGGAAGGTCAGTGTGCTTGCCTGCTCTCCTCACCTCTGCAAGTCCTTCAGCTCATTTCAGGGATACTCACAGAGAGCTGTTTTCTTTCCCCTTTGCTTCTTCAATTCCTTTCTATAAATTTTGATGCCCACAACCCATCTCGTTCATGCAGTGCCCTGTTTCTAATGTGATAGAAAGATACCAGTACATAGTAGCTCACTGCACCCTGGAAGAGTCTCCTAGGTGTGCAGCCATATAAACAGGAGGATGGGGAGGGCAGGAGGTAATTGATTGGTAAATCCTTTATCTGGGTGATTTCTCTTCAGGACCCTTCCCAGATGTGATAGTTAAAGTTCTGGGGATAGCTTTCTTTTTTAAGGAGTGTAACACCCAGAATCCTCTCTGCTTGAACAGGGGAGAGTGATGCCCTGTGTTCAGTATCCTGCTCCTGAGTAGGAATGAGGTTTCAGAGTATCTACTTGATTTCTCTAAGCATCTGTGTCTTCTGATTGATTATAAAGGGCTAATTGATGTACAGCAAGGGTTACCTGAAGCACACAGTTAATGTTCAATACACGGTAGTTATTATTAGTATTACCGAATAACTTATTTTACAAACAAGCCCTCACTTATTTCCTCATCTCTGCTTCTGCCCTAGGCAAGCTCAGTGTTCCTCCTTTCAGCCCTGGGCAAACTTTTGGAAGAAGGTCCTTCGATGCTTTCATTTTCTTCCGTTCACTTTTCTAGCCCAGCTTCCACCTTCGTCATTCATGGCAGCTTCATGTTTCATTATATTCCTTGTCCCGTGGTCTCAGCTCCACCATCGGCCTCTTCCACACCTCTTTCCTAGATGGTACTGCGGAAGACCCCCTTTATTGAAGCCCCCCTTAACAAGGGTTTCTACTCCTTAGTTCTCTTTCCCTCATCTCTGATGTGTTGTTTTCTTTTTGTTTCTTTTACTCTGCTCTAAACATGTATCTTGTGTGATGAGAGAGAAAGAGGGACAGTGAGATGGCAGGAAAGAGGAGACTCACTTCCTGAACAGGTAGTAGGAAACAGGCTTCTAATTTTTCTTGTACCAGGTCCCAACACAGATTGTGACACTATTTGTATTTCGTCTCAGATAGCAACTCTATTCTGCAGGCACCACAGATCCTACCTCCTGGTGTGGCTGGATCCCATCATCAAGTGCTTCATCTCTCCAAGGACTTTTAAAGGCCATTTTGCCTCAGCTCAACATTGGCCTTATGTGCTACTTTCGGAATCTAACACCCACCCTATCCTTGTAAAAGTCACAGTGCCCTGACCTCTGACACAGACCTGTGACTCACATTTGATGCATCTTCTTTTCCGCTGCTCTTAGCACTTATCTTGTGTGACAGAATCAGTTTGGTGAAAAAAATAATTTTATCTTCAATTCACTCCCCGGGTCCTGTGCCTTTTGTGTTCTCAGTCGGTATGCTCTGGAAAGCCTTGAATTCATCTTTTTCTTTGAACTATTGTTTCACTCATAGCAACTGTCTAAGTTTATGATATCTTGAAGCATCCATGTGAAGGGCAGTAATCAAATCAGGGTAATTGGCATTAAGTACATTCAAACTTCCCATTGTGAGACGCACAACACATTACTGTAGCTTAGTACAATGGCACCCAGAACACATTCCTCATATCTGTCTGGAACATTGTATCCATTGGCCGCTCTCTCTTTATCCCCTCTCCTACAGCCTCCCCCTGACTCTGGCAAACAATATTCTATTCTCTACTTCCTGCAGGTGACTCTGCCTGCAAGTGATCACATACTGCTTTTCTCTCCGCTTCTTTTAAGATGCTATGATCCTTTAATCCATAGAACTTTGGTGATTTCTAGATGGTGTTGGAAGTTTTCCAAGCAATATTTCCCCTCTTTTTTACCCTTCCCCAACCTCCCAGACAGACATAGCTCAGCACCAAGTCTGATCCTTTGCTCAAAAGCATTTCTTGGCTTTGCATTTAACTACTGACCGGGGTCCCAGATCACCAAACATCCCTTGGATCCAGTATGCTTTTTCATTGCCAAACTTTTGCTCATGCTGTCCACTCAGCTTGGAATACATTTTTCCTTCCTCCAAAATGTCAACATCCTTCCTAGCTAGCCGGGTCTTTCAGATGACAACTCATGTGTAAAGACCATTCTGATCTCTGAGGTAAAGAATTAATGAGCTCGAACTGGCCCCTCACAGTATTTTGTTTATTCTTGTGATGGGAACACAGTCTGGCCAGGGATCACTATGTAGGAGACTGTGCTCCCTGCAGGGTGGAGAGCTGGATCCTAGTTTTCTGGCTTTTATCATTTTTAGATGCCCTATCTTCTGTTACCTTTCCTAGGGCCCAGCTCAGTGGTTGGTACTCAAAGGGCTTTCCACAAATATTTGATGTTGGAGGCAGTTTGCTTTGGGTGTTGTTGGCCTGAAAGATTTTCAAGTGACAGGTGGGATTCTTTTGAAATGAACTTCTAAGTCCTTGACCGGCTTAAGGCACTTCAGGCTTTAGGACCAGGCAATCTATGTGCTGATGGATGTGCCACCCCCACTTCACCTCCACATTCCCCTCTGGAACCAGTTGCACAAGACCAGCTGAATCCATAGTCCATACCCGCCGAACTCAGGTTATTAAAGGTTTGGGTAAATGTTGCCTTGTAGCTATGTGTGTCCATTATTACATAGCAAACCACCTGAGAGGGATGGATGAGTGCCTCTGTTCCCTTTACTTCCAATAAATGTCCCCATATATAATATAATATGTAATATTATATTAACATAATATGTAAAAAGATTTTTGCAGGCCATCTGCATATTTTCTCTAATGCCTATTTTCTGTGCTATCTGTTCTTAGTGAAAAAGATCAAACCCAATTGATATAACTGATTACTTTGTCACATCCCCTTGCTTCAACTTTTGATGACACTCCTACTTCTGAGTGCTCCCTTCTCAGTGCTCATTTCCTACACCTCCTCCTCTGCCTCCCTCAAAGAAGACCCCGGGCTTGCTCTTCGTGATCCTTTATCTAGTTTCTTGGCGCCATACTGAAGACTTCTGCTTTTATCTATCTATCTATCTATCTATCTATCTATCTATCTATCTATCTATCTATCTATCTATCTATCTATCTATTTTATTTCTTGGTAAATCTTGGTTCAGATATTATCATTCCCACTTTTTAAGATGTACAAAACACCATAGCTTATACCCTAGAATTGATATTAAAGTGAACTGCACCAAAGAACCGTTATTGTCTATTGTACAGATGGAGATACTGAGTCCCACAGAGAGGCAGCCACACTAGTGGGAATCAGACTTAGGCTCCTGGCTCCATATGCAGGATTGTGATCACTCATCTATGATATGGAAGGTTTTCCTCCTTGGGCAGGCGTGAGCTCCACTCTTGAACCAGTACACCACATCCTAGATTGACTTGCTGACCCTTCTACTCTCCTTTAGACTCCACACACCTATCCTCCTTTGTCCTAACAAAATCTGTCTTCTTGATCTTTCTTTCACCACATGGAATCTATTTACTCCTTGAGAAACTCAGCTTATCTGCTACATATGCTTTCTGGCTTTCTACTCCAGATGAGTTTTCAGTGGGGGAAAAGGTGGGGACTGAATGATCTGTAGAGCTGGTATATGTGCAGGGAGAGGGAGGCTGGGGCGACCGCTACCATTATGATCATTATCCAGATTTGATCACTCCTCAGTTTTCTAGCCAATAAAGTGAGGGTGGCCTTCAGCTTCTAGGCATCTTGGACTTAATCCAGAGTCTTGTCTCATTCTCCATTCTGCTTTTCATCTCTTCTCCTGGATATGGAGGTCTGGGTCACTTGCTTTCTTTTTGGATTCCCCAAATAGAAGCACGTTCTCATTTCCCTCACCTATTAGGACAGATTTGTAGGCCAAATCTGAATTAGGGGATCTTTACTTTTTCAATGCCCCTTCTATATAGCTCAGGGCTCTGGAGGCACAAAGGACCAGTTCCTAGTGAAATATTCTACCCATGCAGACTGTAGTCAGTACTGACAGTGGGTACCACTAATGGACTGTCTCCCTGTGTCTTTGTTTTAGGAAGCAAAGTGTTTGGAGAAAGGGAGGACCTAGAAGAAAATGACTTGGTTGACTGACCCTAAGAAGCAGGAAGAGGCAGAGCTCAAGGACAATTGTCTGAACTTGAAATGGAGAAGGAAGGAAGGGATGCAATTTGGCCCATAGTACTCATCCAACTTGCCTTCTGCCTCACGATTCTCCATCTATGTTCACAAGCAGGGGGGGGGGGGTTATAGAATGAATTTTATTTCTCTACTCAAGGTTCTAAGAAGTATTGTATTGAAGGGGCTATGGTGATTCTTTAAAACAAAATTAAGGCATCCTCCATAAAATGACTCCACTTTGGGATCCATGAGCTCCAGATGTCTGATAACTTTATTTTTATGTTCCTCAGATTCACTTTGGTGAATTTCCACAGGTGGATGTGCTGCTGAATAAATGTTAAACACTCAGTCTTATGGTAAAATTGGTCTTTGGTTAAGCATCAGCATTCTTTACCCAGTTTTACTAAACTAATAACTCCACATGTGTTTGGAAGCTACAGGTGAGTGTGGCCAGGTAGTGGCTAGCTTGGGCAGGTTGGAAATCTTGGCTGCCTAGACTGTGTTGACTTCATGGATGACTTAGAGCCCGATACTCAGCTGCCTCCTGCGTTGCATCATGGGAAGGTGGAAATAAAGAGCGCCCCTCTCCAGGGGCTCAGGATAAGTGAGAAGTTAGTGAAGCCCTTTGGTGGGAAAATCCTTACGTGACAACAAGGGGTAGATTGACTACTTCTGAGCTTCCCTCAGCCTGGGCAGCTTGGCTCTTAATCTTAGTGGGCAGTTGACTGTAATTCTCCTTTCTTGCAAAGTTAGGGATTTTCTTGAAAGAAATAATTACCAGGTACTTTTAAATGTTGTCAGTGACTCATTCTTTGAAATGCTGACCTGAGGTTGTCTCCTTCAGAGAATAAAGTAATGATGGTAGTAATATATTTCATAGTTAGAGTTAGGCCAATTAGCGCATGCCCTATGCCCAGAATATAAATAAAAAATTTGAGAGTCTCTTTAGGTCCTAATGGGTCCTGAAATTCCAGCACTTTTCCTTCGAATGCTTTTCTTGCTTTCTTTTATTTATTGTTATTAATTTTAATTATATGTATTTAGAGGGTAGACTGTGGTATTTGATACATGTGTACAATATGCAATGATCAAATTAGTTTAACATCTCCTTAGCCATTAACTTTTTTTTATTAACGTGCAATAGTTGAACATATTTAGGGAGTGTAGTGTATTAGGGCTTCCATAGTGAGAAAGGAGTCTGAGATGCACTGTATGGAGAAGCTTGGGGACCAATGTGCTGAGTCTTTACTTAGCAGGCAGGAAGGCAGGATCCTTTGTAGGCCTTCAGAGTCAAGAATCCATTTGCAAAGAGAAATGGAAAGACTTTCTCCTGGTCAACGTCTATGCTTCATTAGTCTTTATGGTATCTCAAGGATCCTGGGAAGGGTTCTTGTCTAACCTATGGCACCCAGTTCTCTCGTAACAAAGCTTCTTTCAGTTCCCTTTTTAGAGCCCAGTTCAGCACCCACACTTTGTCTCTGATCTTTTTCCAGTTTGCTTCCCACTGCTGTTTCTCTTTGGTGTGTGAGGCAAGGGAAATCGGCTAAGATTCAGAATAAGAGATGTAGAAGACACCTTGGAAATCCGTTGTATCCAAGTCTTTCATCTCATCAAAGATGAAAGACTGAGTGGGTTTGTGGAGGGTAATGTATGCCTTCAAAGGACCCTGTGGGCTGGTAGGCTTATGGGAAGGTAGACTAAACCCAATGTCTCCTAACTTCTTTCTCCTCTCCATTCCCTATCTTTGGATACTAAGAATTTAGTGCAGTTATAGGAACATGGGGCAGAGTTGGGGTTCCAAAGCTTATAGTCTTGACACAGTACTGAAATGTAAGGCTGAATTTAATTCTCCCACTACCAGCTCCTTATCCCTATCATCCATATTCTTGATGGAACTGAAGAATGGTGGAAAGCAACACCTTGGGTAGCTCCCATAGAAGCTCCCTTCTAAGGGCATTTTTCTCCCTTGGTTCCAAGCCTCAGGTTTCCCCTTTGTCTTTAAATGAATGGAAATGCAGGATTACCGTGTTTGCTGAAGACAGGGGTAAACATGGGTCAGTGTTCCCATGTCCAAAGGAAATGCTGCACTCTCTGGTAAATGTGAGATATATATTTTTTAATTTTAATTTTTTTTATTAGATATATTTCTTTATTTACATTTCAAATGTTATTCCCTTTCCCGGTTTCCTGTCCATAAGCCCCCTATCCCTTCCCCCCCATATGGGTGTTTCCCCCATCCACCCGCTTACCGCCTCCCCAACATTCCCTTGGACTGGGGGTCCAACCTTGGCAGGACCAAGGACTTCCCTTTCCACTGGTGCCCCAACAAGTCTATTCTCTGCTACCTATGCAGTTGGAGCCCTGGGTCAGTCCATGTATAGTCTTTCCGTAGTGCTTTAGCTCCTGGAAGCTCTGGTTGGTTGACATTGTTGCTCTTACAGGGTTGCAAGCCCCTTCAGCTCTTTTAATCCTTCCTCTAATTCCCCCCAAGGGGGTCCTGTTCTCCGTTCAGTGGTTTGCTGCTAGCATTCACCTCTGTATTTGACATGCTCTGGTTGTGTCTCTCAGGAGAGATCTATATATGGTCCCTTTCAGCATGCACTTTTTAGCTTCATCAATCTTATGTGGGGCAGGCTCTGAATGGCCGTTCCTTCACTTGATAGCTTTGCTCAGTTGTTCAGAACTGACATCTAATTACTATTTGGGGGGGGGGGTTGAAAACTTCGCTTCATAAAGCTCCATAAGAAACCATGATTCTCTGCTAGCTAACAGTTAGTTCTAGTTTCTAGCCTGTGTTGGTCTGAGCTTAAATGGGTTCCTTAAATTTGCTTATATATGTCAGCCTCAATTCTGTAGATTGGACAACTGGAATGAAAATAATACCCACTTGCCCAAATCCTAGGGCTAATATTAAATAATATTTTGTATGTCCAGTATCTGCCCAGGAGTAAACAACCTGTTAGAATACTTTTGATTGCTGTTACTTCCTGACCATCAAGCATGATGGTTATGGTTCCAGCAATTGGGAGATGGATGCAGGAGGATTAGGGTTCAAGGTCATCCTTTGCTATATGGCAAAGATTATGGGCAGCCTAGAATCAATACACACACACACACACACACACACACACACACACACACACACACACACACACAGAGAGAGAGAGAGAGAGAGAGACAGACAGACAGACAGACAGACAGACACAGAGACACAGAGACACAGAGATTATTTCTTGACAAGTCTGAGAAAAACTCCTTCATTCATTTAAAAGATTAACTGACAGGCCACTGCATGGGCTTGATCCTGGACAAGTTGAGCCTGGCATGGTTCTAACTCCTATGTCTCCCACCCCCCAATATCCGCTCACCAGCATTTTAGGACAGATCTATGTTTTCTGAAAGACAAGGGTACCAGGCCAATTTTTTTCATGACCAAGTCAAGAAACCCCCGGGGGAAGGGTGGCTCAGCACCTCCTGAGCTTGTAAATGAGAGCAGCTCTCTGCCCTCACCCTGGGCTAAGTTATTCTGAGGCTATAAAAAGATCCCTGTCCACTTCAAAGGGCTTTTTATCAGCTTATCCATACAGATCCTGTTCAACTCGTCTCATTTTCAAAGGCAAAACAAAACCCCTTGGCTGAACCAGGAGCTGGGCTCTTACCTTTCTTAAAATATCTCTAACTTCAATTAAACAGATCCCTCTTGGCTCCCTTTAGCAAATAGGTTGTCTACAAAGAGTTCCCTGACACCCTCTCCTCCCTCCTTCTACCCTTGCTCCTGTCAGTGACATGCCATTCTGATCTGCTTCAAATTTGTACTAAGTTGGGCGATGTCACTTGGGCCAGGTCCCAATGCTGCTGGACCTTGTAAGTGGCCTCTTGTTTCAGAACACAGCAAGTTCTAAAACCACTTCTGTGCCAGAACAGAGAGATCGTCAATTAAGCATTGCCTTGAAAGATGACCACCTAGGTTTCTAGGTCTCCTCCTGCCACGGAAACTCTGTGTGAATCTGATTGAGTCTGGGTTTTAGTTTTCTCTAAGTAAAGAAGGGAGAGAAGTATAATCGCTCAAAATGATCTCTGTAATGATTTCTTTGTTAGAGTTCCCTGATTCTAAATCCCCCCTAAGTGTGTATTCCCCGAGGTCAGGGAAAGTTGTCTCATTTTTATATAGACTTTCTCAGAAACCATTAGTTTTTAATGATCATGCCTGAATTCTCTTTTTATATCCATCTTACAGAGTGTTACCCATCCGTTCTATGTACCGTGTGTTTATGTGCGTGTTTGTGTGTGTGTGTGTGTGTGTGTGTGTGTGTGTGTGTAGGTAAGTATGTATGTACTGTGTCTCTCTGCTATTGTTTAACCTCACTGCCTCTCAACCACTTAACTGCCTCCTTTGGCTACAAGAGGAGCTCCAGGTGATTCTACACTATGCCACTGCAGCAGGTGGATTACCTGACTATTGGACTCCCCAGCTCTATTATAAAATCTTGGGGTTCACAACTTATACCATAAGTAGGATCTGGCTAATCCTCAATAAGCTATTAAAGGGGACAAATTAAAAGTAGAAAGCAGAACAAGGAGACTTATCCAATGTGGAATATTATGAAGAGGGACAAAGAGGATCTTAGCAAATCCCTCAAGAGTTTCTTCAGAGTCTTGAAATGAGATTAAATTTTAAATAGAGGGCTGAGGAAGAAGCCATGTTTGAAAGCAACATCTACTTGAGGGACAGATAAAGTGAAGAATCAGAGAAAGATTTGAAACAAGTCAGAGATAGGATACACCCAACTCTCAGGAGAGAAGCTATTTAAGAGCAGTTCAGGGAGAGAGTCAATCAATAGGAGTCAGTGCAGTGCAATGGAATTGAGTTTGTTTATGAGTTCATGCAGTTCAGTGCAGGCCAGCAGAGGCAGTTGAATCCAGAGAATAAGAAGGAGCCAGAAGATTAGAACAAATTGCCAGAGTTAGTCTAAGGCCAAGCAGAACAATTCAGTGAGAAGCCAAGAGAAGCCAGATTGAATCAGGAGTTTGAACCAGAACAGCTGAGTTGAACCAGACATCCAGTGCTCAGAAAGAACTAGAGAGGGTGTGAAATCTTTCTGGGAGACAAGATATTCCTCTGGCTATTGTTCTTTCCTTTACCCAGCATGAGATTCCTGGGGAAATTCCCATTTCTTTGGGGTCAGTTGTTTCAATAGTCTAATAGTTAGACTGAGAAACATGGTCTCTTTAGAATATCTTCATTTTTGCCAGACTGGTTACAGCTTTTCCCTTGGGGATGTAACTTGTAGTTCTGAAAGGATCTGGCATTGGCTTTCTGTTTCTGCTACATCTTCCTCCTCCTCTTGAGATAGGGTCTTACTATGTAACTCTGGCTGTCCTGGAACTCACCATGTAGACCACACTAGCCTTAAACTCACAGAGATCTCTAGGCCCTTGCCTCCTGCTGGGGTTAGCCATGCACCACTACACCTAACCTCAATGACTTTTGGTTCAGATGACAACACCCAGAACAGGAGTGAGAAATCTCAATGGGTGAAGTTTGGCCAGTGGAGGCCAGAGGAAGGGAGGGTACCTGCAAATAAACCCCTGGCTTTTCTTCTAAGAATCTGTTGCTCCAAAAATCCTGTGTAGATGCATTCAGAATGATGGATTGAGCCTTTGGGCTTCTTGGTAGTGTTTAAGGCCACTGTCAGGTAGACAAGATATTATCTTTGCTTCTCATTCTTCCTTGAATCATATCCCTTGTTCCTGGCTACCCTGGGGCTGATTCTCCTAGTAAACTATTAACATTTAAGTCTCCCCTCAGATATTGTTTTCTTAGGGAGATGCCATTGATCCAAATCTGCCTACTCTAAATATATTTATCCCTGGAGGCCACAGAAAGTTAGATCTTAAATGCTACCCAGTTGCCCTTTTTTTTTTCTTAAAGTTATTTTGAGACAGTGTCTCGTGTACCTTGGATGACAGCAATCAACTGCTATGTGGTCATGAATGGCCTTGAATTCTTGAACCTTCTGCCTCTACTTCCCAAGTGCTGAGATTATAGATAAGCACCACTGTGCTTGGCCCCATTACTTATTTTAACAAATATTAAAATGAGGGATCAAAGAAAGGAAGTGAACTGCTCTAAATGAGTGGTTGGATTGGCACTAGGTACAAAATCTTATTTCTTATGCTACAGTCTAGGACATTGGTTCTCTGTGGGGCCTGACCCCTTTGGTGCCTATCTCCTTATCACCATTCTCTTCCTCCTCTTTCTCTTCCTCCACTTCCTCCTTCTCCTCCTCTTCTTGAAGCAGGGTCTCACTATGTAGCCCTGGCTGTCTTGGAACTCACTATGTAGACCAGGCTAACCTTAAACTCACAGAGATCCCCTGGTCTCTACTTCCTGCTGGGATTAGATGTGCACCACCACACCTAGCCTCAGTGAAATTTGTATTACGATTAATGACACCAGTAACATCACAGTTTTGAATTAGCAATGAAAATAATTTGGTGGTTGGGGGCCACCACAACATGAGGAACTGCATTAAAGGGCCAGACCATTAGGAGGGTTGAGAGCGACTGTTCTAGGAACTGGAGCACAGAGAGGAGGTAGTTTAGTGGGGCCCTTCAGCCAGTAAGAACTCTAGAGTGGTGACAGTGTCCAAGCATAGCTTGTTCTTGGCTTGCTGCTGGGCTGGATGCTTCCATAACTTAGGGTCATGTAGGCAAACCAAGACAAAAGGTGTTTTATACACGTACATGCTTTTGGACAAGAAGATGCAGGCACTACTCTGCATGGGAGTTAGAGCAGAGAGGCCTCAGGGGCTTTGGGATCAGAGCAAACTAAGCTGATATCTTCCCTTACTTATTCAGACCTAACTGCATCCCTGATTCACAGCAGAGCTCCACAGAAATTCAGAGTGCCTCTTTAGAGTTAACAAGTGAAGCTTTGTGCATAGCCCCTTTCACTTTTTCCCAGGGATGAGAGTCACAGACAGAGTGGGAGGGCTCATCCACATGGCTGGTGTCTGCTTTTAGGTTAAGAGGAGCAAAGAGAACAAGGGACTCATAGAAAGAGCCTGGAAAGAGGCTTGGATGGTGCATGTTGTTAACCCATCTTAATTTATGCAGATAATGAAACCAAAGTCTCAGAGATCACATGACCAGCCTAGGGTCAGGCAGCTGATTGGGTCAGATCTGGACTCTGAAATAGCTTAGTTTTCTAATGGAGAAAGGGCAACTCTGAAGAGAAAGTTAGGCTTTCCAGAAGGCAGGCTAGAGCGAGATAGAAAGGGAGAGAGGGTCACCTTTTGTCTTCCCACCCCACATGGGGATGAAAGACAGTCCTGTACAACCCTTCACCTAACACCTTCATCTCCATGAAACTGCAGAAAGTTCTTTGGCCTTGAGTCTCACAATGCCATCTTTTCTGGCTGTTTCCTGAGCTGTTGGAGAGAAAGTGAAAGCCGTGGAAAATGATAGCTATTAGTTAAGATGAGGTAGACAGAGAATCCCAGTCAACTGACAAGCTGCTTTGCTAATGGGGACTAAGACTGAAGCATATAACATTTCTGAGCTTCTGTCTCTTTAAGGTGGAGTGAGACTGTCTGATTCACAGGCTGGTGAGATAGAACACATCCTACTTAGAAGAAGCCAAATCCAGGTAACTTGAGGAAGCACTTTCAAATTAGGATCATTCAGAGAGGTCTTAAGTCTTTACAAAGGTACAGCAGAGTTGAGAGAGAGAGAGAAAGAGAGAGAGAGAGAGAGAGAGAGACAGACAGACAGACAGACAGACAGACAGAGAAACAGACACAGAGAGACAGAGACACACACAGAGACAGAGAGAGAGAGGAAGAGAGAGAGACAGACACAGACAGAGACACAAACACAGAGAGACAGAGACAGAGACGGAGACAGAGAGAGACAGAGAGTAGCTGAGCCCCAGTGTTAGTAGCATCTATACTAGGAGGAAAAGAATGGGGAGAGTCAGCAGAAGGGAGAATCATGATCTGTGGGTGAGGGCACTTTGCACGGGAACTTCAGAAGCTCCAATTCAAGGTGACCTTGCAGACAGGGAGCCAGGGAAACCTGTGGCGCCCTGCCCTCACCCTCCCTTCTCCCTCTAATCTTCTGCCAGGGTGCTGTCAGCCAAACCCAAGTGGGAGTTGGAGGGCAGGGAGCCTGCTGATGTCATTGGTACAGGTCAGCCTCAGAACAGAAAGGAGGGTGGAGAGAGGTAGAGAGAGGCAGAAGGAAGATAGCTGTGCAGGACATGCAACTTAAACTCTGAGGTCATTAACACAGTTGTCAGACTCTGCGGTGCCATCTTGGATCACCAGACCGAGGCTTGTACCCTTCCAGATGATATTGGTCTCATTAACTGACTCCTTGTCCCTGAGTCCTCCTCTAGAACTCTTTGTCTGGCTTTTTAGAGCTGCTCAAGTTTGTACCTTCCCCCACAAATACTGGCTGTGTTAAAGTTTCCTCTAACTTAGACTATGATCTGTCTCTGTGGAGTTACTTTAAATCTTAGGTGCATGGGGTGGTGGTGGAATGTTCATGGTTGTTTATTGTTTGACTTTCACACAATACATCTTAATCCAGGGGAAGACCTAATGCCTAGGTGTCTGTACTGTGACCAGGTGTTGTTTACACCAGTAGCTCTTGTCTGACCTGTGCCTAGTTTATTTCTAAAGACGGTAATTTTTTAGAAGATCCATAATGGGAAGGACAGTGAATTGGGGATATGGATAGACCAAGTGAGATACAAAGGAGGAAGTCCACCAAAACACAAGAAATGGCAGTTTATTCCTTACAGAGCCTAGAGAGACAAGGGCAGCCTAACCATGTAGGTCCAAGGGGAAGATGGCAGACATCTGGGAAATGTAATTAACTAGTAGATGAGGAACTAGAGAGAATGATTTAGGATAAATGCATCCTTGGGATGTAGTACATTATCTAAACAGACTCTGATTTGGAGTTATGGTAAGCAGGAATGAATTCCATGGGATCGAGGTATGATTAAGAATGAGTACTTTTCTCATTTCAGTGACCAAATATCTAACAGAAGTAACTTAAGGGAGGAAGGATTTATTTTAGTTCACAGTTCAGAGGGTACAGTTCATCATGGTGGGGAAGGCATGATGTTTGGGTGGGTATGGCCTTGCTCTGTGGTGGCTGGAGGGAGCTTGAGGGTAGTCATGTTGTGAGGGCAGACAGGAGGCAGAGAATGTGTGCCAGAACCATTGGTAGATATAATCTCCAAGGCTTGCCCCTAGAGACCCAGCAAGGCTCCATGGCCCAGAGAGTTCATAACCCCTCAAAATAGTACCACAAGTTGTAGACAATAGGAGGTTCAAACATATGAGCCCATGTGGGACATTTCATATCCAAATCATAATAGACATCCGCTCAGCGTATCTGCAGTCAATGAATGCTAGGGGGATGATTAGCCTGCACTGAGTAGGTTGTTTCCAGCCACCCCCTTAATAAGGAGCTTATTAACCAGAGAAAGCCATAGAAGGAATGGATCTGGATTGCAGGAAGTTGACAGCTGTCAAAGATAAGTGACCTTTGTTTCTGGTTTGAGGAAGTTCAACATACATTCAGAACAGATGCCCAAGTGACATGAAGTCACAACTCACCATAGCCCATCTATGACAGCCCTGTATAAGTAATAAAGCTCTCATACTTTCAAATTCTAGACACATCAGAAGGAACATCCCAGCTGTAGCCATTGCTGTAACTGTCACCTGGTTACAGTGTCACTGCCCAGTCTTGCTTTTTTCCCTTCCCGTAGGAACTGATCTTGAGAATTGTCCCTTCAAGTCAGACCTACAGTGAGTCTGCTTCTGACTGTTCTGAGTTGTGACTCACACCGGGTGTGCTATTATGATCCACATGTAGAGTTTAAATCATTGCCATAGGCTCAGCATTACACTTCTTCTTTAGTTGTGTGCTCTGGGAATCTGGATGAGGGCAGAGAATGTCCTTTACACCCCCCCCCCCAAACATTGCCTTTTTCTAATTTACACGAAAGTTCTGTAGAGGTTCTTGAAGCCCTTGCTCAAGGCATGACTTTTTTTTTTTTTTTTTTTTGGTTTCAGCCAAGTGTCTCCATGGAAGCAATAGAAAAGAAAATCAAAATGTCTGAGATAAAGTTGGGACATCTGTTGGAAAATTAAGAACAGGTTGTCTCTTCTTCTGCACACTTAGAAATGGTGCCAAGGACAAGACTAAAACAAGTCTCAGGACATTCTGCTTAAGCTTCTTCTTGAATCTTTGCTGTTTTTACTAGAGTTCGATTGTTTAATGGGCAATGCATAGGGGTTGTAGGGCGTGCAACTGATTCTGACTGTAATTTTCTTTCTGTGTATTTCATTTTTTCTTTGACAGTTAAAGACAGTACTATAAAGTATATAGTTGTGTAAAGACTATATTACTTATCTGTGGTCATTGGAGAAGACTCTAAAGAGCACTGCATTAATCTAAAGCCCTCTCCTTATTACTTCTCCAGTCATTTTGTGGTCATACATATGTATACTATATATGAATATATTCCCCCTCATGCTTCCCGGCCCTATTTTCTCATCCCTCCCCTCTTCTTTTTTTTTTTTTTTTTTTTTTTCCGGAGCTGGGGACCGAACCCAGAGCCTTGTGCTTGCTAGGCAAGTGCTCTACCGCTGAGCTAAATCCCCAACCCCCCTCCCCTCTTCTATAAGTTTCCTTTGTCTACCTAGAAAGCTTTAATTCTATGTTTACATCACACACACACACACACACACACACACACACACACACACACACGGAAGTAGACTCTGTGTGTGTGTGTGTGTGTGTGTATGTGTGTGTGTGTGTATCATTTTATGTATCTATTTAAAATCTAGGAAAAGCAAATAAAAGCAAATACACTCTACTAAGTACAAATAAATACAAATACCCAGTAGACATGAAATACACTCAGTCTCTCTAGTCATCAAAAAAATACAAATAAAAACTACTCTGAGGGTTTGTCTTACCCTAGGTATTATAGCAGTTATAACAAACAAACAAAACAAAACGCCAACCAGACAAAAACCTAGTGAGGATTCTGGAGAGGGATGCAGGAAAGACCTTTATTCACTGCTTGTGTGGATGTAAATTGATCCAGCCACTACGATAGGCAGCGTGGCCTTTCTTCTTCATTTGACCCTCCTTGGTATTTCTCTGAAGGACGCCAAATCAATACTTTACAGGGACACTCAAGCACCCATATTTACTGTAGCTCTATCCACAATGGATAAGCTATGACTCCAACCTAGGTGTTCAGCAACTGAGGCAAAGAGAAATATGGTTAAAGAGTAAAGTCATGTCATATGTGACTGGAGATAATTCCACTAAGTAAACTAGGCCTTTTCTTGTACTCAAGAAGTCAATGTGGGGAGGGAAAGTCCTCTCCCAGGCTTTGTAGCTCATTAGCTTTGAACTGAAGGTCAGTGGCTTTAACACCTCAGGAACCTCTACCCACCTTTACTTCCAGGTAAGCTGACATTTATCTGGGTGGTGAAGCAATTCCCAGGAGCGCAAGTTAGGAGAACCAGGACAATTTCAGCAGGCCCAATTCTTTTTCTCTTAGACAACCTGAAAAGGGCCTAGCAATGGTGTATATCTTCTCTCTTTGGCTCCATTCCAGGGTAGGCTGGGTAGAGGCCACAGGGAGTACTTCTTTGATGGAGCTCCAGAGAGAGGCCAGTCTCCTTGACCAGTGGCAGGGGTTCTATTTCATGCAGATATCTCTCATCTTTCCTTTTCTTAAGACATCCTAGCAGGAGATAAAGCATTGTACATGTATAGTTTTGGCTTGCCAAGAACAACCCACTAACTCATCTCATTAGTTCTGCCAAGCCTCCCTCCAGCCACAAGTCATGGCCAGGTCCGTTAGACTAGAGGCAGATAGGAGTCACTGATGGGCCAGAGCATGGCCATTGGTGGACCTCTGCTTCTTTGGGAGTCTTTGTATCCTTGTCCTTACTGCACTATGAACTTTGAGTCACAGCATTCCCACAGACATCAACTATTACCCCTAGAGATAATTTGCATTCGTTTGCTCTCGTCCTCGCCCCACCCACCATTCCTCTCTGCTTTGTCATTCTACTTTTACATTAAAGGCAAGCTCTTTCTAGTTACTGCTTCCAAAGTCTCAAGTCTGCTTCATGCCTCATTCAAATCACAGCACTTCATATTTATGGCTGAAAGCTTGTCCTTCTGGTTAGCCACGAGCTCTAGACACATATTTCCTCTGCTAGATGGATATCCCAGCCTGGCTTGTAAAGAGACGAGAATTTGGGAACAAAGAAGGCAAGAAGGTCATGGTCTTCTCTCTTTCTTTGATAGCTTTGGGCCCTCTTTGTGATCAACTTTGGGCTTCTTGAGGTGCAAGTTCAACCAACACAATCCCTGTCTCTGATTCTAGAATGTTTCCCCTTACTCTTCCAAGTGTTTGTTCTTATGTCATCTATCAATTTGACTTCTTCCATTGGTCTAGTCTGAAGCTCCACATCCCTACCTGCATCTTCCTCCCTTCTCTTGGCTCACCATTTCTTTCAGATAGATCTCTTCAGCTCACAGGACAATGGGGAGAACAGAATGTCATTATTAGAGTTACTTTATACTTTTAGCCGGACAGACATGTAGCAGGACAAGAATCTGAGGTAGTAGACCTCTGCCTCCTTGGGAGTCTGTGTATCCTTATCCTTCCTGCTCCTGTGACAAGACTTACCTACTTATATTCAGGTAGTAGACACCAAACCTACAAAGAAACTCATAGTTCCCATAAACCCACATTCCTTTTCTCACCAGTGCTCTTCTTGTGGTAACACATTGTGTTGCTTTTCCCCCCTCCTTGCTTATAGGAATTCATCATTCACTATTCTCTCTGTTTCTGTATTTCTCTATTTCTCTTTCTTTCTTTCCTTCCTTCCTTCCTTCCTTCCTTCCTTCCTTCCTTCTTGGCTGCCTGCCTTTCTTTCTTTCTTTCTTTCTTTCTTTCTTTCTTTCTTTCTTTCTTTCTTTCTTTCTTTCTCTCTCTCTCTCTCTCTCTCTCTCTCTCTCTCTCTCCTTCCTTCCTTCCTTCCTTCCTTTCCTTTCTTTCTTTCTTTCTTTCTCCTCCCTTTTGATAGATCAGGAGTTTGGCACACTGTATAATTTTCTTTAGAGAGGATCCCATGTAACCCAGGTTAGACTTTCACAATGTTCATGTAGCCAAGGATGCCCTTGTACTAGTCCAGATCAGATCCTCTGCTTCCACCATATGAGTTCTGGGATTACAGGACCCTCACCATGGCTCTTTCTCTTTTTCTTTCCTCCCTCCTGTTCTCAGCAGTACTATGGCTTGGATCTACAGTCTTGTTCATACTAGAGAAATACTCTACCATTGAGCCACATTCCTGACCTTTTTTTTAACTTTTTATTTTGAGATAAGGTCCTATGAAGTTTCCCAGGTTGGACTTGAACTTAAACTGCAGGCAGGCAGCCTTTCAATTCACAATCCTGCCTTAGCCTTCTGAGTACTAGGATTTCTTGCCTACCACTACCCTTAGCTCTAAGAATTGCATTGGTTTAAACTTCTCTCTTGTTTTCAGCTTCTACCTTCTATCTTAACCTTTGTCCCCCCTGAAGACAGAGGGAATGGGAGAAATCCAAGGATACAAACCTTTGGTCGGGTCTGAAGTTCAGCTTCAAAGCCAAGTTATATTTTTGTCAGATATACCTTACATGTGGGTTAAGAGTGGCCTGGAAAGTTATTGTGAGCCCATTATTAGGCCTAATCTGAACACATTTGTGTCTTTCCATGATGTCAGAATTAATTAACCATGAATTCATAAGGCCCAATGGTTTCAGTGGCATCTTCTTGGTAATTTGGCTAAAGAGAATCCAGGTTCTCTTATTCAAACTTTAATTACTAATAGTATTTCTTGTATCACACAGTAACTCTTCATCCCCACCTCTGACTATGTACAATTTAAAGAATGGATACACTAAAGAGGCTACAACAGAGGTAAAAAGTATTGAGATGTGAGCATGAGAGCCATACATTTATATTGATATATAATGAACCTCGACCATCTTTAGGGAGGAAATTGTTGCTGAGGCCACTGGACAGTCAAGGCTGAGGGTGAAGGTGCAGAGTTCAGTTCAGCTGTGGTGTGAAAGGCTGGCATTGGGCAGAGCAGGAAGAATGGTTTCAGATGCAGGCAGGTGAGCGGATGTGTGGGCAGACAGCAGTTGAGAAGACTGTGTCCACAAAGGGTGGGGGAAGCTGACCTGAACCCAAGAATAGTTGGGAGTCCTGCTTGGTGGCTTTTAAAGTACATCTCAGGTGTCAGATGACAGTTGGTGTGGGGCCGTTGCCATCACAGAGCTAGGTATCCATTATCCTGTCAGGGCCAGGTTAGAGAGTTAACACTTCTTCCTTGTTTTGGTGTCTGACCAAATCTTGAGTCTGCATTCCCTGATGTGATTTTGATATGCCATACATTCCTACAGTTTCAAGAAGTGTATATAAGGCAATACCATTTTTTTATTCCCAAGGGTAAGTCAGGTTTTGCTCTGTGCTACATGGTTGGTGACAGACGGGAGGTGGTGACTGAGGACCACCCAGGCAGTGCTCGTCCTCCACGCTTGAAATGGAGTCAAAAACTGCTTGTACAACATGGAGCCTCTCAGGGTGAGGATCAACCTGAGATGTCACAGTTTTACAGAATGTGGAATGACTTGGAGCAGGACAAACAGGATCTCAGCAAAGGGAACAGTGGAGAAGCAGCTGTATCTGTCTGGTGTCTGAAGGGAACCAGCCCTGATGAATATTCTTAGGCTGAAGGAGGAAACAGACATTTTGTTCCTCTTTAAGCCACCCAAGAGCACATAATTGGAACATTTTCTTTCAGAAAGGATTGATAAACAGGATAGAGGTGGAGTTAGAGATTTACAAATAACCAGAGGGGTTTTGATTCATTTTCTTTCTAAGAATGATACACTTCTGGCTCCTCTCTCTTCTTAGAAAATTTCTAAGTACTGATGGGCTATGAGGTTTGTGTTCCTCTTACAGAAGATGATGATGGATGAGGGAGGGAAACATGAAAGGAGAGAGAAGGAAAAAAGGGGGGGAGGGAGCAGGTGTATGTGTATGTGCTTGGTACATGTGTAAAAGTGACTCAGTCTGTTCATCTGACTTGCATGCAAGCACATGTGTGCGTACGTGCGAGCTTGTATGAATGTGTGTGAGCCAGCTGAACTGGCTGCGTCACTTTTAATGGTTCCAAGAGTAGGACAAAGAAAAACAAGGACCTAGAGCATTCCCTGCTTCTTGGTTATGCCTCTCTTTGGGCCATTTCAGTCCTGGGGTTGACTGTAATGGTGAACTTGTAGGGTCTTGGACTTCAGAGAAACCTCAGCAAGAAGTTTAAGGTGGTTTCATCAGTGTGAAGGGCTCCACCGTAGAAAGTGACAAAAGAAATGAGGGCTCTGGAGTCACACTAATATGTACTGCTAGTCAAGGTTGTTTTTTTTTTAAAATGAGACAAAATTCTATTTAATCATTTCTTGCATTTGAAGTACTCCTTGATGACATCCTTGGCCTGAGATTCTTTGCACAGTCCTTAACCGCTATGCAACTGCAACCAACCACTTTCCATGGTTTCCCCTCTCAATCAATTTTACAGAGGCCTACCCATTCCCCTAGTTTCTCGTTGTCATCAACCTTTATCAGGTTGATCTGGTGCTCAGCACAGAGTGCCTCCGCCAGCTTGACATACATGGGCTCATCACAGTTGGATGCAAGCACACAGAGATGGGCTTGGCGCCTGTCTAAGGCTTTGGCAGCTTTGCGTATGCCACATGCTAGGCCATCCAAGATTGTTTGTAACTGGGTAAATTATAACAGGGCAGTTTCCTAATCTGAAAGGAGCTGTTGAGAGCAATGGGAGAATGATCATGAAAGCCTCGCTTCTACTCCCTGAGAGTTGGTCAGGAAATTTCAATGGCCCCTTAATGCTCCCCCTTGCTTCCCCTTATGTCTTTGTTTTTTAGAGGCCTGAGGCGGGTGGTTGGGGGTTTGAAACAGAGTTTCTCAGTGTAGCCCTGGCTGTCCTGGAACTCACTCTGGCCTTGAAATCACAGAGATCTGCCTGCCTCTGTCTTCTGAGTGCTGGGATTACAGCCTTTCTATCCAAACCATCACAGAAGCAAACCCAAGTGGAACAGCTCAAACCCACAAACAGTTCTTACTGTTGTCTTTGCCTTTTAGGAAGGCAACAAGGACAGAGAAAGTGAAAACATATTGCAACCTGGAAGAACCACAAGACTCATTAGAATTTGGGTGGGAGCTGGAGATGTTGGTCTTCTCTTACGAGTGACTCTGGGGTAGCCTTGACAGTCTCTCTCCTCTTCTACAGCTCTGGAACTCCCTTGGGGGTGAGGTGGGGTTGACTTCTAGGCAGAACATGACCCACATGACAAAGGTTGGTAGATTTCTTTCTTTCTTCCTTCCTTCCTTTCTTCCTTCCTTCCTTTCTTTCTTTCTTTCTTTCTTTCTTTCTTTCTTTCTTTCTTTCCTTCCTTCCTTCCTCCTTTCTTTCTTTCCTTCTTTCTTTCTCTCTCTCTTTCTTTCTTTCTTTCTTTCTTTCTTCTTTCTTTCCTTTCTTCTTTCTTCCCTCTTTCTCTTTCTTTCTTTCTCTCTTTCTTTCCTTCTTTCTTCTTCCTTCCTTCCTTTCTTTCTTTCTTTCTTTCTTTCTTTCTTTCTTTCTTTCTTTCTTTCTTTCTTTTTCTTTCTTCTCCCCCCCCTCTTTTGACCTATCTCTGGAACAAAGTTGCAAAGTGGAATCAGATGTCTTTGAAAAAGTAGATGACCAGTTAACCCAACTTAAATGTTCTAAAAGACCCCTAGCACAAATTTGAGGGTTTTTTGTTTGTTTTTAATTTCTTGCTGATAAAATTTTCTGACTGTCTTGGCTATTATGAGGAACTTGATATAAAACCCTTGGGAACCTACAATACAATGAAAATAGACAAATACAGTTTTTTTCCCAATGGCTTTCCATTCTTTCTAAATCTTCAGCGCTATATCCAAGACTCGTGTCTGGCTTCTCTCACAGATGACCCTCTCTGCTTCAGCCTTCCTATCTTCCTCTTGAATTCTTCAATTTGGGCTTTCCTCTCTTCTCTCATACTTTGGAATTCCCTTCTCTGGTTTCTCCAGGTAATTCATTTAGACCCTGACTCCCAGCTTTGATGCTCCTCCTCCAGAGAGTTGTCCTGATCCTTCAGATGCCTCAGGATCCTCTATTTTAGGCTCTCATTGCCAACTACATGCCATAGTTAGGACCAAATCACCATGTGTCATTTTGATGCTCCCCTAGATGAAAGAGTTTCTCTAGAGCATAGCTTGCCTGAGCCATCCCAAGATGCACCACAGTACTCTGCTACTGTAGATGGTCAATGAATCAATGAATATAGAAGGTTCAGTGCCAGAACCAAGTAACCACAGTTGACAGTGATACCAGGCACCAGCAAAGACTGACCAGTGGGGTAAATGACAAGTGTTGGGAGTTCTGAGATGCCTTTGGCTGTAAACGGGGAGAGACCCAGGTTACAGATCACAAGTGGGTGTTGGCTCCTCATTCCTCTCACATTCCAACTCCTCAAACTGTAGATCTACAGAGGATTCAGCCCAGATTCTTAGGATGTTTCTATGTGTCACACCACCTGACTACCTGATTATCTACAGGCAAGTCCTGCCACAGCTGTGATACGTTTATGCAAGTGGATGTGGTGCTGAATGGGTCAGAATTCAATGACGTTGATTTTTTTGTTTGTTTGTTTGTTTGGTTGTCTTTTTTGTTTTCTTCTTGTTGTTGTTATTGTTGTTTTTGTTTGTTTGTCTCTATGGCTAAGTTGCAGAACATGCTGCAGTGACAGTCTCCAGTACATTCCCAGAGTCATACGTCTGGGATGATGTTAATTCACTTCCTAGTTTTAGTGGATAAATCTGTGTGTCATCTTAGTGACATCATGTGTTTGTAATAACAATCCAAAAGACACAGGGATCATCCTCTTCAAAGCTTTCTGTCTCACTGTGGTATCTTCCTTTAGTAGGTCGTGAGCTATGACCCTGCTTCCCACTGCAGATAAGATGAGCTCCTGGGGTCAGGGAAGTTTGAACGGTCGGATGGTCTGGCAAATATTATCCTTGTCTACAAAAGGGTCAAGGTAAGATAGGAGGCTGAACATCTTACATGTTGCAGATGAGTCTTTGGCCATCATCCTATGCATAAAGTGTACATTTGGGCTAGTTTACCCTAATTACTCTTTCTTAGCACCCTGATGATTGGCATAGTGATTGCTCTGTGTGTTGTGGAATTTGTAGTGTAACTGACATATGACAGATTACACACTGGTGAAGTTATCAGTGGATACATTTAGACATATAATGTGTCCAGAAAGCCATTGCCACAGGCAAGATGATAAATATAGCCTTTACTTGTAAACCTTTATTTCTTGGCTGTAACACAATCTGTTAATTTTCTGAGGGATATTTGTATTGTTCTCAGCCTGGAGTTATTACAAATAAACATGCTCACATACACAAGTCTATATACACTTTATCTTTGGCAAATATTGCAGAGTAGAATGACTGGATAATGCTTGATTTATTTTTTCTTGTTTTTTTAAAATAATAGTTTACTAATTCTTTGGAATTTTCATACATGCATGTAATGTATTTTGATCATATTTACCTACAGTTCCTCTCCCTAATTCTTCCTGGATCCACCCCTTTATAACTTCATATTCTCTAATCTTTATAACTCATCCAAGTCCATAATGTACAGCCCATGTACCTGTGGGTTTAAGTGTATCCACTGGAGTGTGGGCTACCTACTAGGGACCAGATCATTAAAGAAAACAGATTTTCCCTTCCACAGAAATCATCAACTGTCAATAGCTCCTTAGTTAGACATGGTGGCTTATGAGGCCATCCCCCATCTATGATATGCTTAAGTTCATATGATCCATTCCCCTCCCTTATCCAACTCTGTGATTTCACTAAATCTCTCTTTATAAATACTCATCCAATGCAATTTGTGATGCCAATAATGCTTTTGAATGCATGACCTTCTCCTAGTAGAAGAGTCTTAGGGCTTCTATTGCTGGGAAGAGATACTATGATCATGACAAATTTTATAAAGGAAAATTTTTAATTGGGGCTGATTACAGTGATAGAGGTTTAGTCCATTATTACCATGGTGAGAAGCATGGTGGCACACACAAACAGACTTGTTGCTGGAGAAGGAGCTAAGAGTTCTATATTTTGATCCAGAGGCAGCAGAAGGAGAAGGGAAAGAGAGATACTGAGTCTGGGCTTGAGCTACTGAGATCTCAAAGCCCATCCCAAGTGATACTCCTCTTCCAATAAGGCCACATTCCCTATGGACCAAGCATCCAAACACTTGAGTCTGTGGGGGCCATTTCTATTCAAACTACCACACAAGAATCATGGTTGATCTTCCAGAGTCCACACTTGTAAAGAAAACAAAATTTTCTTCTCTCAGGAGCTGTCAAGTGCCAACAGCTCCATAAGTAGTGTTAGGACTTTTGCTCATTTCCCCTCTCCATGTTGCAATTTTGTCTGATTTGAACTTGTCCCCATCTTGTGCATGTTGTCCCAATTGCTGTGACTCACATGTGTAACTGCTCTTCTGTATCCTGGTAGTCATCTACTCCCTGTGACACCAATATTTCCACCTCCTCTTCTAAAATGATTCCTGAGCCTTGGAAGGACTGGGTGTGATGTAGAAGTCCCATTTAGGGATGAGCATTCTGCAGTCTTTTACTCTCTGTTCCTTGACCAGTTGTCAGTATCTGTTAATCTTCGACTTCTGCAAATAGAAGTTCTCTGATGAAGATAAAGAGATACATGGCTTATGAATATGATAATAAGTCATTTGGAGTTGGTATAAGACTATACACATTTAGCAGAATAATAATAATAAGAGGTTCTCCTATGGGTCTTGACCCCCATAGTGGTGATAGATAAGGATTTCAACCTCTGATTATACATCTTTGGCTAGAGGTTCATGGGTTTTATTGGCTTTTTCAAAAGATAGCTTTTAGTTTCATTATTTTCTTTTGTATTTCATCATTTTTTCAGTTAATTTATTATTTTCATTCTTCTTCATATTTTGGGCCTCATTTTCTCTTTATTTTTTATGGTAACTTCTGAGGTCATTGTTCCTCGACCTTTCATTTGATTCCAGGATGGGATTCAGTTCTTGTAGTAGTTGGTTTTCCCGTTCTATGGAAAAGTACCCTGACACAAGAAACAAAGAATACTTTGTTTACTGTGTGGGAGTACAGTTGGTCACGGCAGGGAAATCCTGATAACCAGAGTTTGGGGAGGTGGCAAATCATGCTGCCTCTGTAGGCAAGAAGCAAAGAGGGATGAGTGCATGTGCTCAGCAGTTTGATCTTTTTATGTGATCTGTGACCAGCCCCTGGAGTGATGCTATACACATTCAGGGTTGGTCTTCCCATCTAAACGAGCATTATCTAGATACTCCCTCACAGACATGCCCTAATAGCTATCTAATCTAAATAATCCTTCATAGGCATGCCTGGAATGATACAATATATAATTGATATGTTATACATGATACACAATACATGATACATAATATAATATATAATATGGTATATATATGATCACATAATATGATATATGATAATATGTCATGATATATGATGTATTATGTAAGATATAAGATACATATATGATCTAAACATATAATATATAAGAATATATTATACTTATAATGTAGATTATATATCCTGTTCTATATATATATTCACTATATTTTATGTGTATGAGAGAGTATATAAAACTTGTCTGAGTCTGGCTCATGTGTATGATCTCCAGTACATTAATTTTCCTGCACAGGACATACTATTAAGGCTGAATGAAACTCCATTGTACATGTATTCCCTTTATTCGTCTCTCCATGGAATCTAGCCTAATTCCATATCTTGGCAATTGTAAGTAGTGCTTCAAGAAATGTGGCGTTGTAGGTATTTCTATGGTATATGGACTTAGATCCCTTTGGGTATCTAACCAGGAGTGACGTACCTGGATGGCATGGTAATTTTTTTTTTAGCTGTTTTAAATACTTCCATACTGATTTTCACCGTCTCTGGACTAATTTACATCCCTACCAGTTCTGTGATGAAAGTGTAGCTCTCCTTGCCTGCATCCCAGTCAGCATCCCTGTCAATATCTTTGCCTGCATCCCTGCCAGCATTTGTACTTTTTCTTTTTTGATGATAGCCACTTTTATTGGGATAAAATGGATTCTCAGAATAATTTTAATTGGAGTTTCTCTGCTGGCTAAGGATTTCGAACTTTTTTTCCAAGTATTTATCAACTATTTGTATTTCTTTTGAGAATTCACTTGCCCATTTGGAGAAGTTTATTTTTAATAGTTCTTTATATACTCTAAGTATTAATGTCCTATCAGATATATAGCAGCAATGGTTTTTTCCTTTTCTGTATCTGTTCTTATTCTGCTGATTTTCTTCCTTTTTAAAATTTTTTTGATGTTTTTTTCTTTTATTGGATTTTTAAAATTTACATTCCAAATGTTGTTTCCTTTCCCGGATTCCCTTCTAGAAACTCAATATCTCTACCTGCTTCTGTGAAGGTGATCTCTCCCCCCCCCCCACCACACACACACACCTACCCACCCTGGCATTCCCCTACACTGGGTCATGAAGCCTTCACAGGAACAAGGGATTCTCCTCCCATTGATGCCTGACTGACAAGGCCATCTTCTGCTACATATGCAGCTGGAGCCATAGGTCTATCCCTGTGTACTCTTTGGATGGTGGTTTAGTCCCTGGGAGCTCTGAGGTTCTGGGTGGTTGATATTGTTGTTCTGCTTGTGGAGTTGCAAATGCCTTCAGCTCCTTCAGTCCTTTCTCTAACTCCTCCACTGGGGATCCTGTTCTCAGTTCAATGGTCGAATGCAAGCATCTGTCTCTGTATTTGTCAGGTTCTGGCAGAGCCTTTCAGGAGACAGCTATATCAGGCTCCTGTCAGCATGTACTCCAGGGCATCTGCAATATTGTCTGGGTTTGGTGACTATAAAGGGGGTGGATCCTCAGGTGGGGATGATATTTTCTAGTTCTGTCCATTTGCCTATGAATTTCATGAAGTCATTGTTTTTGATAGCTGAGTAGTACTCCATTGTGTAGATGCACCACATTTTTTGTATCCATTCCTCTGTTGAAGGGCATCTGGATTCTTTTCAACTTTGGGTTATTATAAATAAGGCTGCTATGAACATAATGGAGAATGTATCCTTGTTATATGTTGGAGCATCTTTCAGGTATATGCCCAGGACTGGTGGAGTTGGGTCCTCAGGTAGTACTATGTCAAATTTTCTGAGGAACCTCCAGACTGATTTCCAGAGTGGTTGTACCAGTTTGCAATCCCACCAACAGTGGAGGAGTGTTCCTCTTTCTCCACGTGCTCGCTATCATCTGTTGTCGCCTGAGTTTTTGATCTTAGCTATTCTGACTGGTGTGAGGTGGAATCTCAGGGTTGTTTTGATTTGCATTTCCCTGATGACTAAGGATGTTGAACATTTCTTTAGGTGCTTCTCACCCATTCAATATTCCTCAGCTGAGAATTCTTTGTTCAGCTCTGTACCCCATTTTTTTAATCTTTATTAACTTGAGTATTTCTTATTTACATTTTGATTGTTATTCCCCTTCCCAGTTTCCAGGCCAACATCCCCCTAACCCCTTCCCCTCCCCCTCCCTTTCTTTATGGGTGTTCCTCTCCCCATCCTCCCCCCATTGCCGCCCTCCCCCCAACAATCACATTCACTGGGGATTCAGTCTTGGCAGGACCAAGGGCTTCCCCTTCCACTGGTACTCTTACTAGGCTATTCATTGCTACCTATGAGGTTGGAGCCCGGGGTCAGTCCATGTATAGTCTTTGGGTAGTGGCTTAGTCCCTGGAAGCTCTGTGTACCCCATTTTTAATAGGGCTATTTGGCTTTCTGGAGTCTAACTTCTTGAGTTCTTATATATATCAGATATTAGTCCTCTATTGGATATAAGATTTGTAAGGATCTTTTCCCAATCTGTTGGTTGCTGTTTTGTCCTATTGACAGTGTCCTTTGCCTTATAGAAGCTTTGCAATTTTATGAGGTTCCATTTGTCCATTGTTGATCTTAGAACAGAAGTTTTTGGTGTTCTGTTCAGGAAAATTTCCCCAGTGCCCATGCTCTTCCCCACTTTCTCTCCTATTCCTTTCAGTGTATCTGGTTTTATGTGGCGGTCCTTGATCCACTTGGACTTAAGCTTTGTACAAGGAGATAAGAATGCATTCTTCTACATGCTGACTGCCAGTTGAAACAGAACCATTTGTCGAAAATGTTGTCTTTTTTTCCACTGGATGGGTTTAGCTCCTTTGTCAAAGATCAAATGACCATAGGTGTGTGGGTTCATTTCTGGGTCTTCAATTCTATTCCATTGATCTCCCTGCCTGTCTCTGTACCACCATGCAATTTTTATCACTATTGTTCTATAATACAGTGGGAGGCTAGGGATGGCGATTTCCCCAGAATTTCTTTTATTGTCGAGAATAGTTTTTGCTATCCTGGGTTTTTTGTTATTTCAAATGAATTTGCAAGTTGCTCTTTCTAACTACATAAAGAATTGAGTTGGAATTTTGATAGGTATTGCATTGAATCTGTAGATTGCTTTTGGCGAGACGGTCATATTAATCCTGTAATCCATGAGCATGGGAGATCTTTCCATCTTCTGAGGTCTTTTTAGATTTTTTTCTTCAGAGCCTAGAATTTCTTGTCATACAGATCTTTCACTTGCTTGGTTAGAGTCACACCAAGATATTTTATATTGTTTGTGACTATTATGAAGGGTGTCATTTCTCTAGTTTTTTTCTCAGCCTGTTTATCCTTTGAGTAGAGGAAGGCTACTGATTTGTTTGAGTTAATTTTATACCCTGCCACTTTGCTGAAGTTGTTTATCAGGTTTAGTAGTTCTCTGGTGGAATTTTTGGGGTTACTTAAGTGTACTATCATATCATCTGCAAATAGTGATATTTTGGCTTTTTCCTTTCCAATTTATATCCCTTTGACCTCCTTTTGTTGTCTAATTATTCTGGCTAGGACTTGGAGTACTATATTGAGTAGGTAGGGAGAGAGTGAGCAACCTTGTCTAGGCTCTGATTTTAGTGGGATTCCTTCAGGTTTTTCTCCATAGTTTGATGTTGGCAACTGGCTTGCTGTATATTGTTTTTATTATGTTTAGGTATGGGCCTTGAATTCCTGATCTTTCCAAGTCTTTTACCATGAAGAGGTGTTGCATTTTTGTCAAATGCTTTTTAGCATATAATAAGATGATCATGAGGTTTTTTTTCTTGTTTGAGTTTGTTTATATAGTGGATTAAGTTGATGGATTTCCATATATTGAACCATCCCTGCATCCCCGTGATGAAGCCTACTTGATCATGATGGATGGTTGTTTTGATGTATTCTTGGATTCGGTTTGTGAGAATTTTGTTGAGTATTTTGGCATCAATATTCTAAAGGGAAATTGGTCTGAAATTGTCTTTCTTTGGTAGTTTTTTGTGTGGTTTAGGTATAAGCATAATTGTGGCTTCATAGAAGGAATTGGGTGGTGCTCCTTCTGTTTCTATTTTGTGGAATAGTTTGGACAGTATTGTTATTAGGTCTTCTATGAAGGTCTGATAGAATTCAGATGGGTTCATCTGGTCCTGGGCTTTTTTGGTTCAGAGACTTTAAATGACTGCTTCTATTTCTTTAGGGTTATGGGACTGTTTAGATGGTTTATCTGATCCTGATTTAACTTTGGTACCTGGTATCTGTCTAGAAAATTGTCCATTTCATCCAAATTTTCCAGTTTTGTTGATTGTAGCCTTTTATAGTAGGATCTGATAATTTTTTAAAATTTACTCATTTTCTGTTGTTATGTCTCCCTTTTCATTTCTGATTTTGTTAACTTGGATACTGTCTCTATGCCCTCTGGTTAGTCTGGCTAAGGGTTTATCTATCTTACTGATTTTTCTCAAAGAACCAGCTCCTGGTTTTGCTGATTTTTTGTATAGTTCTTTTGTTTCTACTTGGTTAATTTCAGCCCTGAGTTTGATTATTTCCTGCTGATTACCCCATTGGGTGTATTTGCTTCTTTTTGTTCTAGAGCTTTCAGGTGTGCTGTCAAGCTGCTACTATATGCTCTCTCCAGTTCCTTTTTGGAGGTACTCAGAGCTATGCGTTTTCCTCTTATCACTGCTTTCATTGTGTCCCATAAGTGTGGGTATATTGCGCCTTCATTTTCATCAAATTCTAAAAAGTCTTTAATTTCTTTCTTATTTCTTCCTTGACCAGGTTATCATTGAGTAGAGCGTTGTTCAACTTCATGTATATGTGGGCTTTCTGTCATTTTTGTTGTTATTGAAGACCAGCCTTAGTCCATGGTGATCTGATAGGATGCGTTGGATTATTTCAATCTTTTTGTATGTGTGGAGACTTGTTTTGTGACTGATTATATGGTTGATTGTGGAGAAGGTACCATGAGTTGGTGAGAAGACGGTATATTTTTTGTTTTATGATGAAATGTTCTATAGATATCTGTTAAATCCATTTGGTTCATAATTTCTGTTAGTTTCATTGTATCTCTGTTTAGTTTCTGTTTCTATGATCTGTCCATTGATGGGAATGGGTGTTGAAGTCTCCCACTATTATTGTGTGAGGTGCAATGTGTACCTCGAGCTTTAGTAAAGTTTCTTTTAGGAATATAGGTGCCCTTGCATTTAGAGCATAGATGTTCAGAATTGAGGTTCATCTTGGTAGATTTTTTTCCTTCGATGAGTATGAAGTGTCCTTTCTTATCTTTTTTGATGAATTTTCATTGAGAGGTGATTTTATTGGATATTAGAATGGCTACTCCAGCTTGTTTCTTGGGACTGTTTGCTTGGAAAAATTTTTCCCAGCCTTTTACTCTGAGGAAGTGTCTGTTTTTAACACTGAGGTGTATTTCCTGTATGCAGCAAGTTGCTGGGTCCTGTTTATGCATCCCATCTGTTATTCTATGTTGTTGTACTGGGGAATTGAGTCCATTGATGTTGAGAGATATTAGGGACCAATGATTGTTGTTTCTTATTATTTTTGTTGTTAGAGATGGAATTATGTTTGTGTGCCTATCTTTTTTGGGTTAGTTGAAAGAAGATTACTTTCTTGCTTTTTCTAGGGTGTAGTTTCCCTTCTTGTGTTAGAGTTTCCATCTATTATCCTTTGTAGTGCTGGATGTGTGGATATTGTGTACATTTGGTTTTGTCATGGAGTATCTTGGTTTCTCCATCTATGTTAATTGAGAGTTTTGCTGGATTTGGTAGCCTGGGCTGGCATTTGTGTTCTCTTAGAGTCTGTATGACATCTGCCCAGGATCGTCTAGCTTTCATAGTCTGTGGTGAGCAGTCTGGTATTATTCTGATAGATCTGCCTTTATATGTTGCTTGACCTTTTCCCTTTACTGCTTTCAATATTCTTTCTTTGTTTTGTGAATTTGGTGTTTTGACTATTCTGTGATGGGAGGAATTTCTTTACTTCTTTTCTGGTTCAATCTATTTGAAGTTTTTTTTTTTTTTTTTTTTTTTTTTTTTTTTTTTTTTATGGGTATCTCTTTCTTTACGTTAGGTAAGTTTTTTCCTTTAATTTTGTTGAAGATATTTACTTGTCCTTTGAGTTGGGAATCTTTACTCTCTTCTATACCTATTATTTTTAGGTTTGGTTTTCTCATTGTGTCCTTGATTTTCTGGGGATTAGGAGGGTTTTTTTTTTTTTTTTATTAACTTGAGTATTTCTTATATACATTTCGAGTGTTATTCCCTTTCCCAGTTTCCGGGCAAACATCCCCCTCCCCCCTCCCCTTCCTTATGGGTGTTCCCCTCCCAACCCTCCCCCCATTGCCGCCCTCCCCCCATAGACTAGTTCACTGGGGGTTCAGTCTTAGCAGGACCCAGAGCTTCCCCTTCCACTGGTGCTCTTACTAGGATATTCATTGCTACCTATGGGGTCAGAGTCCAGGGTCAGTCCATGTATAGTCTTTAGGTAGTGGCTTAGTCCCTGGAAGCTCTGGTTGCTTGGCATTGTTGTACTTTTGGGGTCTCGAGTCCCTTCAAGCTCTTCCAGTTCTTTCTCTGATTCCTTCAATAGGGGACCTATTCTCAGTTCAGTGGTTTGCTGCGGGCATTCGCCTCTATATTTGCTGTATTCTGGCTGTGTCTCTCAGGAGCGATCTACATCCGGCTCCTGTCAGTCTGCACTTCTTTGCTTCATCCATCTTGTCTAATTGGGTGGCTGTATATGTATGGGCCACATGTGGGGCAGGCTCTGAATGGGTGTTCGTTCAGTCTCTGTTTTAATCTTTGCCTCTCCCTTCCCTGCCAAGGGTATTCTTTTTCCTCATTTAAAGAAGGAGTGAAGCATTCACATTTTGATCATCCGTCTTGAGTTTCGTTTGTTCTAGGGATCTAGGGTAATTCAAGCATTTGGGCTAATAGCCACTTATCAATGAGTGCATACCATGTATGTCTTTCTGTGATTGGGTTAGCTCACTCAGGATGATATTTTCCAGTTCCAACCATTTGCCTACGAATTTCATAAACTCGTTGTTTTTGATAGCTGAGTAATATTCCATTGTGTAGATGTACCACATTTTCTGTATCCATTCCTCTGTTGAAGGGCATCTGGGTTCTTTCCATTTTCTGGCTATTATAAATAAGGCTGCGATGAACATAGTGGAGCACGTGTCTCTTTTATATGTTGAGGCATCTTTTGGGTATATGCCCAAGAGAGGTATAGCTGGATCCTCAGGCAGTTCAATGTCCAATTTTCTGAGGAACCTCCAGACTGATTTCCAGAATGGTTTTACCAGTCTGCAATCCCACCAACAATGGAGGAGTGTTCCTCTTTCTCCACATCCTCACCAGCATCTGCTGTCACCTGAGTTTTTGATCTTAGCCAATCGCACTGGTGTGAGGTGAAATCTCAGGGTTGTTTTGATTTGCATTTCCCTTATGACTAAAGATGTTGAACATTTCTTTAGGTGTTTCTCCGCCATTCGGCATTCCTCAGCTGTGAATTCTTTGTTTAGCTCTGAACCCCATTTTTTAATAGGGTTATTTGTTTCCCTGCGGTCTAACTTCTTGAGTTCTTTGTATATTTTGGATATAAGGCCTCTATCTGTTGTAGGATTGGTAAAGATCTTTTCCCAATCTGTTGGTTGCCGTTTTGTCCTAACCACAGTGTCCTTTGCCTTACAGAAGCTTTGCAGTTTTATGAGATCCCATTTGTCGATGCTTGATCTTAGAGCATAAGCCATTGGTGTTTTGTTCAGGAAATTTTTTCCAGTGCCCATGTGTTCCAGATGCTTCCCTAGTTTTTCTTCTATTAGTTTGAGTGTGTCTGGTTTGATGTGGAGGTCCTTGATTCACTTGGACTTAAGCTTTGTACAGGGTGATAAGCATGGATCGATCTGCATTCTTCTACATGTTGCCCTCCAGTTGAACCAGCACCATTTGCTGAAAATGCTATCTTTTTTCCATTGGATGGTTTTGGCTCCTTTGTCAAAAATCAAGTGACCATAGGTGTGTGGGTTCATTTCTGGGTCTTCAATTCTATTCCATTAGTCTATCTGTCTGTCTCTGTACCAATACCATGCAGTTTTTATCACTATTGCTCTGTAATACTGCTTGAGTTCAGGGATAGTGATTCCCCCTGAAGTCCTTTTATTGTTGAGGATAGCTTTAGCTATCCTGGGTTTTTTGTTATTCCAGATGAATTTGCAAATTGTTCTGTCTAACTCTTTGAAGAATTGGATTGGTATTTTGATGGGGATTGCATTGAATCTGTAGATTGCTTTTGGTAAAATGGCCATTTTTACTATATTAATCCTGCCAATCCATGAGCATGGGAGATCTTTCCATCTTCTGAGGTCTTCTTCAATTTCTTTCCTCAGTGTCTTGAAGTTCTTATTGTACAGATCTTTTACTTGCTTGGTTAAAGTCACACCGAGGTACTTTATATTATTTGGGTCTATTATGAAGGGTGTCGTTTCCCTAATTTCTTTCTCGGCTTGTTTCTCTTTTGTATAGAGGAAGGCAACTGATTTATTTGAGTTAATTTTATACCCAGCCACTTTGCTGAAGTTGTTTATCAGCTTTAGTAGTTCTCTGGTGGAACTTTTGGGATCACTTAAATATACTATCATGTCATCTGCAAATAGTGATATTTTGACCTCTTCTTTTCCGATCTGTATCCCTTTGATCTCCTTTTGTTGTCTGATTGCTCTGGCTAGAACTTCAAGAACTATATTGAATAAGTAGGGAGAGAGTGGGCAGCCTTGTCTAGTCCCTGATTTTAGTGGGATTGCTTCAAGTTTCTCTCCATTTAGTTTAATGTTAGCAACTGGTTTGCTGTATATGGCTTTTACTATGTTTAGGTATGGGCCTTGAATTCCTATTCTTTCCAGGACTTTTATCATGAAGGGGTGTTGAATTTTGTCAAATGCTTTCTCAGCATCTAATGAAATGATCATGTGGTTCTGTTCTTTCAGTTTGTTTATATAATGGATCACGTTGATGGTTTTCCGTATATTAAACCATCCCTGTATGCCTGGGATGAAGCCTACTTGATCATGATGGATGATTGTTTTGATGTGCTCTTGAATTCGGTTTGCCAGAATTTTATTGAGTATTTTTGCGTCGATATTCATAAGGGAAATTGGTCTGAAGTTCTCTTTCTTTGTTGTGTCTTTGTGTGGTTTAGGTATAAGAGTAATTGTGGCTTCGTAGAAGGAATTCGGTAGGGCTCCATCTGTTTCAATTTTGTGGAATAGTTTGGATAATATTGGTATGAGGTCTTCTATGAAGGTTTGATAGAATTCTGCACTAAACCCGTCTGGACCTGGGCTCTTTTTGGTTGGGAGACCTTTAATGACTGCTTCTATTT
Source organism: Rattus norvegicus (assembly GCF_021556685.1). Lineage (NCBI taxonomy): Eukaryota > Metazoa > Chordata > Mammalia > Rodentia > Muridae > Rattus > Rattus norvegicus. The sequence goes on along the minus strand of NC_141542.1, from coordinate 90,388,755 downwards.
CCTTAGGAGTTATGGGGTTGTTTAACTGGTTTATCTGTTCCTGATTTAACTTCGATACCTGGTATCTGTCTAGGAAATTGTCCATTTCCTGAAGATTTTCAAATTTTGTTGAATATAGGTTTTTATAGTAAGATCTGATGATTTTTTGAATTTCCTCTGAATCTGTAGTTATGTCTCCCTTTTCATTTCTGATTTTGTTAATTTGGACACACTCTCTGTGTCCTCTCGTTAGTCTGGCTAAGGGTTTATCTATCTTGTTGATTTTCTCAAAGAACCAACTTTTGGTTCTGTTGATTCTTTCTATGGTCCTTTTTGTTTCTACTTGGTTGATTTCAGCTCTGAGTTTGATTATTTCCTGCCTTCTACTCCTCCTGGGTGTATTTGCTTCTTTTTGTTCTAGAGCTTTTAGGTGTGCTGTCAAGCTGCTGACATATGCTCTTTCCTGTTTCTTTCTGCAGGCACTCAGCGCTATGAGTTTTCCTCTTAGCACAGCTTTCATTGTGTCCCATAAGTTTGAGTATGTTGTATCTTCATTTTCATTAAATTCTAAAAAGTTTTTAATTTCTTTCTTTATTTCTTCCTTGACCAGGTTATCATTGAGTAGAGCATTGTTCAATTTCCACGTATATGTGGGCATTCTTCCCTTATTATTATTGAAGACCAGTTTTAGGCCGTGGTGGTCCGATAGTACGCATGGGATTATTTCTATCTTTCTGTACCTGTTGAGGCCCGTTTTTTGACCAATTATATGGTCAATTTTGGAGAAAGTACCATGAGGAGCTGAGAAGAAGGTATATCCTTTTGCTTTAGGATAGAATGTTCTATAAATATCCGTTAAGTCCATTTGGCTCATGACTTCTCTTAGTCTGTCTACATCACTGTTTAATTTCTGTTTCCATGATCTGTCCATTGATGAGAGTGGGGTGTTGAAATCTCCCACTATTATTGTGTGAGGTGCAATGTGTGTTTTGAGCTTTAGTAAGGTTTCTTTTACGTATGTAGGTGCCCTTGTATTTGGGGCATAGATATTTAGGATTGAGAGTTCATCTTGGTTGATTTTTCCTTTGATGAATATGAAGTGTCCTTCCTTGTCTTTTTTGATGACTTTTAGTTGGAAATTGATTTTATTTGATATTAGAATGGCTACTCCAGCTTGCTTCTTCTGACCATTTGCTTGGAAAGTTGTTTTCCAGCCTTTCACTCTGGGGTAGTGTCTGTCTTTGTCTCTGAGGTGTGTTTCCTGTAGGCAGCAGAATGCAGGGTCCTCGTTGCGTATCCAGTTTGTTAATCTATGTCTTTTTATTGGGGAGTTGAGGCCATTGATATTGAGAGATATTAAGGAATAGTGATTATTGCTTCCCGTTATATTCATATTTGGATGTGAGGTTATGTTTGTGTGCTTTCATTCTCTTTGTTTTGTTGCCAAGACGATTAGTTTCTTGCTTCTTCTAGGGTATAGCTTGCCTCCTTATGTTGGGCTTTACCATTTATTATCCTTTGTAGTGCTGGATTTGTAGAAAGATATTGTGTAAATTTGGTTTTGTCATGGAATATCTTGGTTTCTCCATCAATGTTAATTGAGAGTTTTGCTGGATACAGTAACCTGGGCTGGCATTTGTGTTCTCTTAGTGTCTGTATGACATCAGTCCAGGATCTTCTGGCCTTCATAGTTTCTGGCGAGAAGTCTGGTGTGATTCTGATAGGTCTCCCTTTATATGTTACTTGACCTTTTTCCCTTACTGCTTTTAATATTCTTTCTTTATTTTGTGCGTTTGGTGTTTTGACAATTATGTGACGGGAGGTGTTTCTTTTCTGGTCCAATCTATTTGGAGTTCTGTAGGCTTCTTGTATGTCTATGGGTATCTCTTTTTTTAGGTTAGGGAAGTTTTCTTCTATGATTTTGTTGAAGATATTTACTGGTCCTTTGAGCTGGGAGTCTTCACTCTCTTCTATACCTATTATCCTTAGGTTTGATCTTCTCATTGAGTCCTGGATTTCCTGTATGTTTTGGACCAGTAGCTTTTTCCGCTTTACATTATCTTTGACAGTTGAGTCATGATTTCTATGGAATCTTCTGCTCCTGAGATTCTCTCTTCCATCTCTTGTATTCTGTTGGTGAAGCTTGTATCTACAGCTCCTTGTCTCTTCTTTTGGTTTTCTATATCCAGGGTTGTTTCCATGTGTTCTTTCTTGATTGCTTCTATTTCCATTTTTAATTCCTTCAACTGTTTGATTGTGTTTTCCTGGAATTCTTTCAGGGATTTTTGCGATTCCTCTCTGTAGGCTTTTACTTGTTTATTAATGTTTTCCTGTGCTTCCCTAAGTGTGTTCATGTCTTTCTTGAAGTCCTCCAGCATCATGATCAAATATGATTTTGAAACTAGATCTTGCTTTTCTGGTGTGTTTGGATATTCCATGTTTGTTTTGGTGGGAGAATTGGGCTCCGATGATGGCATGTAGTCTTGGTTTCTGTTGCTTGGGTTCCTGCGCTTGCCTCTCGCCATCAGATTATCTCTAGTGTTACTTTGTTCTGCTGTTTCTGACAGTGGCTAGACTGTCCTATAAGCCTATGTGTCAGGAGTGCTGTAGACCTGTTTTCCTCTCTTTCAGTCAGTTATGGGGACAGAGTGTTCTGCTTTCGGGCGTGTAGTTTTTCCTCTCTACAGGTCTTCAGCTGTTCCTGTGGGCCTGTGTCTTGAGTTCACCAGGCAGCTTTCTTGCAGCAGAAAATTTGGTCTTACCTGTGGTCCCGAGGAGGCTCAGGTTTGCTCGTGGGGTGCTGCCCAGGGGCTCTCTGCAGCGGCAGCAACCAGGAAGACCTGTGCCGCCCCTTCCGGGAGCTTCAGTGCACCAGGGTTCCAGATGGTCTTTGGCTTTTTCCTCTGGCGTCCGAGATGTGTGTGCAGGGAGCAGTCTCTTCTGGTTTCCCAGGCTTGTCCGCCTCTCTGAAGGTTTAGCTCTCCCTCCCACGGGATTTGGGTGCAGAGAACTGTTTATCTGGTCTGTTTCCTTCAGGGTCCGGCGGGGTCCTGCCGCTCCTGGGCCCTCCCCCACGGGAGCCCAGAGGCCTTATACAGTTTCCTCTTGCGCCAGGGATGTGGGCAGGGGTGAGCAGTGTTGGTGGTCTCTTCCGCTCTGCAGCCTCAGGAGTGCCCACCTGACCAGGCGGTTGGGTTTCTCTCTCACCGGGTCTGGGACAGGAGGGTTTTTTTTTTTTTGCAATTTCTTTGACTATTGTGTCAATATTTTCTATGGTATCTTCTGCACCCAAGATTCTCTCTTCTATCTCTTGTATTCTGTTGGTGATGCTTAGATCTATGACTCCTGATCTCTTTCCTAGGTTTTATATCTCCAGGTTGTCTCCCTTTGTGATTTCTTTAGTGTTTCTATTTCCATTTATTGACCATGGATGGTTTTGTTCAATTCCTTCACCTGTTTGGTTGTGTTTTCCTTTAAGGGATTTTTGTGTTTTCTTTTAAGACATTTACCTGTTTACCTGTGTTGTCCTGTATTTCTTTAAGGGACTTATTTATATCCTTCTTAAAATCTTCTAACATCATCATGAGATGTGCTTTTAAATCAGAATCTTGCTTTTCTGGTATTCAGGGCTTACTGCAGTGGGGGAACTGGGTTCTGAAGATGCCAAGTGGCCTTGGTTTCTGTTGTTTAGGTTCTTGCCCTTGCCTTTCTCCATCTGCTTATCTTTTGTGTTAACTGGTCTTGCTGTCTCTGACTGTGGCCTGACCCTCCTGTAAACCTGTGTGTCAGCTCTCCTGGGAGATCAGCTCTCTCCCAGAGGGATATGGGTCCAGAGAGCTGTGGCACAGGATCAGCTCTGGGAGCAGTTGGAAACCTCTTGAATTGATTTCCTTCTTTGAAATGTAATGTAACCTCTTGTGTTAGTTGTTATCATTCCCTGGCCCATTGATTATTAGGCAAGCATTCCAGTTTTGTTATGATTAGTGTTTCTATGATATAGTTCTTTATATTTTAATTTTAAATCTGTTCATGTCTTTACATTTGTTTTCTCTTGTTTATAACATGTAATTTTGTATCACTTTATTAGTCCATCTGAAAATATATGAAATGTGGTGACTATGACCACATTGTCTGTTATATTACCATTTTTCCTGTTTTTTTGTGTCTTCTCCTTTCTCCTCTTTGACTGTGTTTTAAAAAGGGGGTTAATAAAACAATATCTGTGACTTTACTCCATTTGTTAGAACTCTTTGTCCCTTTACTTCTGTGCTCTCTGCATGGTGTATGGCACACATGTTAACTTATCACAGTTAGCTTTTGAGTGTAAGTCATGGTCACTTACAGTGCATGGTGTCACCTCCTAGGGCACGTTTGGTTTCCACAACTTGAGTAGTGTTACTGGTATAAGTTAGAGTTAGACTCCAGGGATGATTCAAAACACTCTGCAAACATAGACCAGCCCAGAGTAAGCACTCACTCATAATGTCAGTCATATGCATTTGCAGAATCCCTGGCTCATTCCAATGCCTTTATGACTATAGTTTTTCTTTTTAATTGAATGGATTTTGTATTGCCACAACACACTTTATCTTCCTTCATGTTATCACAAGCCCCGCACCCTTTTCACAAAATTATAAAGCTCGTGCTACTTAAAAGCTCTTTTGTCAAAAAAGATCTTTTTTTCATTTGAAATGTTTAATTTTTACTTTGTATGTGTAGTGTTTGTCTGCATCTATTTATGTGTGCACATGCATTCCGTGCCTATGTGCAGTGTTCAAGGAGGCCATAAGAGGATGCCAGATCCTCTGGGAGTTACAGAGTTCTGAACCACCATGTAGCTTCCTGCAGCCTAACTTTGGTCCTCTGCAAGCGTAGCCCATTCTGTTAATCACTGAGCCATCTCTCTAGCTCTACTTGGTCATCTTCTGTGGAGAACTAAACAGCAGGAAAACATCTTATATAATTACCCACATAGTTGTTTTTTTTTACCGCTGGTTTTAATCTTTTGTGTAGATTCTGAGTTTCATGTAAGGATCTAGCTTTATGTGACTAAAGCCATCCTAATTGTAACTGTCATTTCCCCTACCAGGTGGCAAAGTTTCCAAATGCTATAGGATAAAACACTATTAGAATAGTATGCTGCACTTTTTTGTGAATGTCACTGATGTTTGAATTGCTGGACTGTTTCCTAAAAGATGCTTGATGTATTAATTTTTTTAAAGGTCAAGTACATTTCATTTGGCTGTAGGCTGTCCTTCTAAAGCCCTTCCTTTTACCTTGGGATACAGAAGTCTCCTGTCTAACTGGAGTTCAAGACATATTTCTGGCTTTTGTACATTTGTAATAAGTTGTATTCATTACAGTCATGAATTTATTTTTCTCTTTATTTGTTCTCGCCTACCTTTGGCAATATACACTGAGTATTTCACAGTAACATCCCATCTGACATGCCTTCTCTTTTGTTTGAAGGACTTCCTTTTGTGTTTTATGTAGTATAGGTTTGGTTGTGATCAAAGCTTCTGTTTGTGTATTTCTGAAAAAAATGACCTTTAAAACACCTTTACTTTTGACAGATAGTTTCAGTAGGTATCGAATTTTGAGTCTTAATATTCTGTTTATAACAGGCAGTGTCCAACTGTTTTTCAATTTACAATATTGTAGAGATGATATGTAGAAACCATATTTCAAACCTGATTTTGATATTTGTTTATAGGTCAGTGCTAAGTGGGATGATACCCTCTTGTAAGGTTGGGCAGTGGCGGTGAGTCATGACTACCAGTCAACTGTGGGATCCTAACATAGTCACTGGTACCTCTTCACTCTTGCCCTTGCTAGCAGATATACTCCTCTGTTGGCATTAGAGCCTACTTCTTTGGGGTTCTGGTATATACTGAAGGCCAGATGAGGTATCCAGGGTATTAGGGACTGAACAACTACTAGATTCTTGGACCTTCCATTTGTAGGCAGCCATTGTTGGATTAGCTGGATGATATGCTGTAAGCCATTCTAAAAATCTCATATGTATATGTACAGGGTATATGTATACATGATGTATGTATGCATGTATATATATACACATGATGTATATGTACATTTTATATACATATGCGTGTGTGGGGGTCTGTATGCAGGTACACATGTGCATGTATGTGTACCTGTATATGAATATATGATGTACCTTTGACTGATACAGCCTCCATTTTGAATTCTGAAGTTTGGCTGTGATGAACAAGTGCTGTCATAAGTTCTCAAAACCTCTGGCACTGTTCTTTTCAGTCATGCCATGATTCTTTCAGTAGCTTTGGCCACTTCCCTCACACAGACACTGATGATAACTCTGCAGGGTACATGACCAGATTCTGTTGTGTGAAATTTTTCTGTGTCAGTTTCTTACTCTAGTACTCCACCTTATGAACTCCAGCCACTTTAATCTCACTAGACTTTCAGCTGCTTGAGTTCCTCTACCCTGTTCCCTAACTTATAAGCCCTAAGGCAGTATGCCAGGGCAACCATTAGGCTCACTGTCCTCCCCTCTATTATTCAGGAACCACTACTCAGTCTTGTGCCTGGTGTCCAATGGCCTCAAAAAGTATTGCTTCATATAAATGGTTGGTTTTTATTGTTATTTCAGATCAGATTGCAAGCTCATTACTTATTCCTTCTGTCTTAATCAGATTTATATTACTCTAATGGATGCTTGAATTAACCAGTTTACCAGATAGGAAGACTTACTTGGGTTCATAATTTCAGAGGTTTCGGACCATGGTTGCTGGGACTTATTGACTTGTGCATATCATAATGCAGAACAGTGTGGCTTGGGCTGTGGTGGAGAAAACTGCTTGCTTCATGGCAGCTGATAATCAAAGAGGAAGGAAGAGGGATAAGCCCTCATTACCAAAGGGATGAGCAGTGGGATCCACCTCTCACAGATTTCACCACCTCCCAATAGTGCCATGAGGAGCCTAGAATGTTGGGGGATGCTTATCTGTATCATAGAAACTCCATCCTGGAAATTTATAGAAGTAGAAACCCGACCTTTCAGGATCTTGACCATGGTAGTCCTCCACAACTGTATGTGCTTGTCAAAATCCACAGGATGTTACTTCCAGGGCTATTTTTTATTATGTAAACTATATACCTCAACTTTAAAAAATGTTTCATGCTAGAGAGGAAGTGTGGAAGCCTTAAATTTTACAAATTAACTCTTTGAGTTTTAGCAAATTGATCATCTTTGGACCCTAGTCCACTAACTCTTAAAGTTCCAAGTGTTTTGTTTATTTGTAGGAGTATGAAGGGATGTATGAAGGGAGCTATGTTAAGGAATGTATGTTGGAAGCTTGACTAAGTTGTTATATTCTCATGCACTACCTGTCTGCCTTTGAAGTCATGCATTTTGATGTCTCAGCTATATTCTTCTGTAGATGGATGTCATGTTTGATCTTTACTTCTTTATCTTCCTCTCTCTCTCTCTCTCTCTCTCTCTCTCTTGCTCTCTCTCTCTCTCTCTCTCTCTCTCTCTCTCAGAATGTGGGCAGATAATAAAACGTATTTGAATGATAAGACTAAATGTTGAGTGCTGGCACACTTGCAGACAAATTTAAACTATTTATGAATACATTAAATTCCAGCCTGCTTTAACTAAATCACAGAACTTGTGAAATTCTCATATGGGATTAGGGCACACTCTTTTCACTTTGCTTTTGTTTCACATTAATCTAGTTCATGGCATGAGGTGACACAATTTTCAAATTACTTCATTGGCAAGGGATTCTATTATCCTATGCTGATTTATTATGATTTTTCAATCCTGAAGTAATCTCAGATTTATAGAAGTGTCAGATAGGTACAGAGACCCAGTGTACCTTATATACTGTGTGTGTGTGTGTGTGTGTGTGTGTGTGTGTGTGTAAAGATTCTATAAAGCAATGATATAGAAATCATAAGTGAAAAAAATTAACACTGAAGGCTAGCGAAATGGCTCAGGTGTTAAGAATGTTCACTACTTCAGAGAACCTGAGTTTTCCAACACCCATGTTGGTAGGTTACAACCATCTGTAAACTATAGGTCCTATAGTTCTGATGCCCTTTTCTGGTCTACTACCGCATAGACACACACACACACACACACACACACACACACACACACACACACACACAAGCAGATGACATACACTCAACCAGACAATGCACATATACATAAATAAAAACAAAACTTAAAAAATTAACATTAGCCTATCAATAATAACTAAGACTTTACATATCATCAGATTTTTCACTAGTGTTTTTTTGTCTGTTCTGTAGCCCAGTCTGAGGCAACAGTGCATTAAGTCATTGAGATAGCTTACTGTCAACTGGATTAGATTTAGAATAATCTAGATGACATATCTGTGGGTATGTCTGTGAAGGTGTTTCCAGAGAAGTTTAACTTAGGACAGATGACTCATTCTGAATATTGGTGGTACCAGATCACTGCCTACCTGGTGTCCAAGTCTGAATCAAAGGCATGAAGAAGAAAACAGATACATATCTACACTCATATCTCTGTACCTGAACTGTAGATATTCTCTACCAATCGTTTCATGTTTTCTATGATTTGCCATTCCTACCATAATGGACTGATTTGTCTCCTCAAACTGTAAGCCAAATCCTTTCTTTAACTTGTTTCTTTCAGTCTCTACCATATGAAGGGTAACTACATAGTTATCCCCCCCCCCTTTTTTTTTTTACAACCACTAATTGTTTCTTTTACTCTTTCTGTGTTTTTCCTAGAGAACACATCAAAGAATTCTCATCAAGTATCCTGGTAGATGATCTGTGGATTTGGTTTATCTTGTGTTTTTATCAAAATCAAGGAACTTGGGAGAAGAGCACAAAATTGCCCTCTTTATCATATCACTTTAGTGTCCATGTGATATTGAAATATCTTTTTTTTGGGGAGATGAGGACCAAACCCAGGGCCTTGTGCTTGCTAGGCAAGCGCTCTACCACTGAGCTAAATCCCCAACCCAGTATTGAAATATCTTATTACTGGTGATATTAGCTTTGATTACTTGGTTAAAGTATTTTCTTCCACATTGTAATCTTTTTACTTATTGTAGTCTATTTTCTAGAAATGAATCAACAAATTCAGAGAACACTCAAGACCAGGGAATTAAATGCTACTTTCTAGAACCACAAGTATCAAAGACGTTAGAGCTACATGTTAAAACAACATATAATGAATACATATTTGAGGGATATATGTTAAGATTATATAAATATGTTGGATGCAGTTTTCTCATTGATCCTGCCATTTATCTATAAACATTTTCTATAGCAACTATGACTGTTGTACCGTGATGATAATCTTTTATTTCTGATTGCCTCTATATTTGCTATCTGGAATTTTTCTGTTAAAATATTTGTGTTCCATTCTATCAGTAATTAAGAAATTTATTAGCATCAAAACAGACTCATAGATATAGATTTTCCTCTTTGGGTTTTAATCCAATCATATATATATATATCCATACACACACACATATATGGGTTATATATATATATGTATATATATGGGTTATATATAATAAATGTATAATTAAATTGGATAATATATATATTTCCCATCTAATCCAATCACACACACACACACACACACACACACACACACACACAGAGTTTGAGGGGACAAGTCAGTCCATTATGGTAAGGATGGGAGATCATAGAAAACATGAAGCTATTGGCAGATAATGTCTACAGTTCAATGAAGAAATTTATATATACATTTCTAATCTTAGCCATTAAGAGATTTTTTATATTGACTCCTATTCAGATTTTTTCTCCCTATGCCTACCACTGGTTAATTTTGAGTTTATTATAAAATTTTTTATACTAAGTTTTCTACAGGATATGTATTTTGTATAATAGATCATGTTCCTTACTCAATATTTCATGTTTCTATATTAGACCAGCATGAGATAGGACTTTACAAATAAATGATGTTCAGTAATTCGGCTGCCTAGACTTTAGTTACATGCATAATAGAGAAGAAAGAATCTATTTTTTTCTTACTACTTTCACTCTAAATGCTGAAGACCAGTGCTCTTGCTTCCACTTCAACAACGTGCATCCTCTGTCATACACTGACAGAAAGTTCTGAAGTTAAATGATGTTCAGTGCACTTTTTATGAAGTGTAGGTGCTGACCAGGATAATGGGCTACTCAGTCATTCTGTCACTTATACACACACAGCTGGTAATAATGGAAAGATGATTTCTTGATTAGTTCAGAATTATTGGTGGTTTTATTGGGGTGACATAAAATTGAGCAGATTAAAAAAATAAAAGAAGATGAAATTCAGTCTTCCGTGCATAGCTGTCTTCTATTTGCCAGTTTGTCTCATTGCTTTCCATGGAGAGTTTCCCTGGTTCTGGGTTCTTTGACCTAGACAATGGGCAAATTGTTGGGGGACAACAAGCTTTTGAACACTTCTCTACTGCTCTGCCTCCAGATCCTGAGGAATTTGAGAAAATAAAACTTGTATCCCATCATGGGATGGTGCTGCCAAGTGAAACCATAGACCTGCAGGCCTCAGCGTCTTTATTGAGTTACTATACTTTTCCAGCAGCTTCCTAAGTTAAACAGTGCCTTTCGTATCACGGGTCTTCATTAGATGTGCTTGGTAGAGTGTGCACTGTGGAAGAGTGAACAACCAGGGACATGCTGACTTGTGAATGGTCCCATTCATAGAGGTCTTACCTCCTGCTCCACAGCCTCCCCCAACCCAGTTTCCTTTGGGTTCTTCACACCTGTGCAAGTGAGGCCCTCCAGCCTCCTGCAATGTGGGATATTTCCTGTCCAAGTTTATTTAGGCACAGTCTACGCAAGTATGTTGAGTTTTTAATGCATTCAGCATTTTCCCCTTAACAGCTCCCTTGTTCTATGAGTAGTCTCTCACTGGAAACAAAACAAAACAAGACAAGACAAAACAAAACAAAACAAAACAAACCATGTTTCTTTCACTCCTGGGGAAGTCACCTGGCTTTTATAACCTCCCCCAACCCAAGCAATTCAACTCTGTTCTGCTAATCTTAGGTAAATTGTGGGGCCGGAAATGCTGGAACAGAATTATAGAGTCATTCACCTGAATAGTTTATGTTCTTTGGACCTTTTCCAGCCAGTTTGCTGCATTTCAAGTTGAATCAAATAATTTTTTTGTGACCTTTTATGGCTTGTCAGTTTCAGCTGTTCTGCAAGCTATGTGTCCAAATTTCTTGGTTTGCTTTGACTTGTATCAGAAGGGTTGTTACAGGCTGTTGAGTGACCCGTTAAGGCACCATTTGCGTCTGTAAAACACATGTTTATTTCTACATATGAACACACTTAACATTTAAATATTTTCAGCATTGGTAGAACAGAGAAGTAGCATATGTCATGATTAAGTCATTCATTCAACCAAAAGTTCTTTCCTTGGGAACCAGCATTGTTTGCCATGTAGTCTAAATTGTGGCCAAGAAGGCCATAACCATGAACTCATCTGTGAATTCAGCCATTCACAAACTATGAGATTGAACATCAACTGAGAACTCATCTCTTTTCTGAAGAAAACTGGACAAAGTAGTTGCCCTTGAGAAGCCACATTGCATATGAGTTATATCTGAATGGAACTTACAGAGCACTGGAACAAGAAGAGAGCTAACCTTTGTGCTGGGTGCCTTGTAAAATCAACTAAGTTCATTAAATTCTCACACTCATCCTTTACAGTATTATTGATGTTGTTATGTTCTTAAGACTCCCTAGTTCTCCAGGATGGTCCATTTTATTTTTGTTTGTTTGTTTTGGGTACTTTTATCTACAACACAATTTATGTAGATTAGACAGATAACAAATTGTTGTCATGCCACGGGATATGTGCTAAGGATTTAGAAAAAGATGAAATTTGCTGTAAGGCAGATAAGTACCTTTAGACTTTATAGCACATAAGAATTACCAGGTAGTTTATTATTGTTGGTGCCTGGCTTCCATCCTAGCTAATTGGGATCCAGTAGGTCCTAGTTTCTGACAGGGTATCTGCATTTTGACAACTTTCCAACTTATATTGGAGGCGATCTTCAGAACATGTGGTTAAACAGAAGTCTGGGCATAGGTAGATACCTATGTCATCACAATGACCTCTTCCAGAATCCAGTGTGGCCAGATTTATTTCTTGCTGATAATTCCAGTATATGAAATGTTGACACCACACAGATGTGTTCATTTACCCCTTGCTTTAAAGAACTGTCACCATCATTTAATAACAGCATAAATTAGATGATTAATGGCACTGATCTTTGACAGAAAAGGCAAAGATGCGATAAGCACAAAAACTGCTCTAAGGCTGGGCACAATAGCACACACCTTTAATCTTAGCATTGGGGAGTCAAAGGCAGATATATCTATAAGTTTGAAGCCATCCTGGTCTACAGCCAAGGCACATGGAGAAATCCTGTCTAGAAAAACCAACCAACCAACCAACCAACCAACCAACCAACCAACCAACCAACCAACCTACCAATCAACCAAACAACCAAACAACCAAAACCAAGGACTCCTGTGAATGGTGGGAGAAGAGAAAGCAAAGACCTTAACTCTAGAACTTAGAGACCACTTGTCATGCTCGACCTGAGACTTTCTCACACAAAAATCACTGCTTCATGGCCTTATCCAGAGAAGTGAGTCATGTCAAGACTAGCTCAATGTTTCTGCAAGGGAGGGTGCACTGAAACCTCTAAACTAGACCATGGATAGAAAGAAATGTTGGGGATCAAACTGCCAAGGCTTATTTGGAGGGTGGGCAGAGAAGAAAATGGTGGAAGAGTAAGCAGATTTTATATGACAGTGAGCCTGGTGTGGGACTTTGAGCTGCTATAGGCTGTTTGGATGGATGGTTGTTAGCTCTGGGTGGATGTGGGGTAGATTAAGGGAGGTTCCTGGTAACAGAAACCCACCTTTAGTCTTATATTTATCTGCTAGAGACCTTCTGTTTAGGTCATTGTCACCAGCACAGCAGTTTTGGGGTGGGGCACTACGGACCCAACAGGTTCCTGTCTTTATTTTGGGCTCTATGTGCACCAGTCCTTTCTAACCACTCTCTTCTGACCTGTTTGTTTCTCCTCTGATCAGATCCCTTCTAGAATAGCCTTTCAGGAACCTTTCTAGATTTTCAGGCACAACTTTATCTCTGCAACTTACCTCAGGAAATCCCTAGGGCTTCCGTGTAGAGGCTGTCCCCGTTATTCTTGAGTCTGTTGTTAGTTACAGGTACTGACTTGGCTTACACACTCTGGTGTACAGAGAACACTGCATTTGCTTTCATTAACTGAGCATAAATAACTTCTCAGTCCTTTTGGGTTATTTTTGTGTGTGGAGGTATTCAAGCTGACATACTGTCGCTACAGATTTCAGGGTCTCTGTGTGGTTTAATTTTGGGGGGACATAATCTATGGCTAAATCAGATCTAACTACCCATCTACCATAAATCAATTAAAGGAGCCAAGTTAAAAGGGTAAAGAATATAAATATTTGTCCTTATACCCACAGATTAGTGTAGTCTTCACCCCTCATGAAGGACACTTCTTTTTGCGACAGTTACATTGTGACAGACCATTACAGAAAACTACAACCAATTAGAATAAGGAGCTATGAAGCTTAGTCCCAACAGAAACATCTACAGTACAACTTCTGTACTTAAGGCATAGGAATCATTGAGGAAGAGGGGGAGGAAGATTGTTAAGAGCCAGAGAAACTGGGCATTTACCGTGAGATTGTATTTCCTAGGGAAGTCAGATGCCACACTTAGTCTCAAACACTACTGTCTAAATGGGAGCTGAATGTAGATAACAATAGACATGCTAATATAAGTGAAAGGCCGTAAGGCCTCAACTCTAGACAAAGAACTAGAGGCAACTAAAGGATGCTGATGGTGGGAGAAGTAGTCTTTGTCAGGGAAGAGCAACCAGTTGGTTACCCAATACCAAATGGTCAGCCCTGAAGATATACATACAGGTAATCTGTATACAGGTATATACAGATTGAGCAGGTTGTATTCATGAATATATATACATATATATATGTATATATGTGTGTGTGTTTGCGTGTGTGTGTATATATATGTACATATATATATATATATATATTATATGCATGTAACAATTAGTGAAAAATGAGTCCATGAATTTGAATGAAAGCAAGGAGTGATATATGGGAGGGTTGAAGTAGACAAAGGAGATGATGGAATTATATCAATCTAAAAAAATAGAATAAACAACTTTAAACAAGTAGCTACACTGGGAAGAGGGACAGAAAGATCCAGTGACTATTCCTGAGTATTTTGGTCTATAGGGATCTTGAAGTGAGATTAAAGTTGAAACAGATAACCAAGGGTTTATACATCGGTCTCAGGCGAGGTGCGGTCCTACCTACCTTTGACTCATTGTTGTCTGGGCTTCGGTTTCATCTCACCAGATAAGCTGTTAGAACGATGTGAAATCTCCTCCTGAGAGATGCATCCCCCTCTGGCTGCTGCTTGTCCTCAGCATGAGATTCCCAGGGAAATTTCCATTTTTGAGGTGTATATAGGGTGAGGTAGGGGTGTTCATTGTTTCACTAGCCTGTTAGATTGACAGGTGTCTCTTCAGAATGTTTTCATTTTGGCCATGCCTCTTACACCAGACTCTTATGACACCAGAACTCTGGGGCAGCCCCTCTACTCCTGGATGACTTACATGGCTTAGGGCTATCCATCACTCATTGATGCATTACTACAGTGTTACACACCGAGTGCCACTGTTCTCAACATGTGGGGCGTGACCCCCTAAGACAAACTTCTATCTCCAAACATTTATATTATAATTCATAGTGGTAGCAAAATTACAGTTATGAAGTAGCAATGAAAAGAATTTTATGGTTGAGGCGGTCACCACGGCATGAGGGACTGCATTAAGGGGTTGAAGGATTAGGAGGGTTGAGAACCATTGCTCTGGTGGTGGTGGTGGTGGTATGTGTGTGTGTGTGTGTGTGTGTGTGTGTGTGTGTCTGTCTGTCTGTCTGTCTGTCTGTCATACTGAGAATGTGAGGACTTCTGAAGAGGTTGGACATGCTGGGTGTATATAACCAGCTCCTTTAAGTTGTTCTATATTATTTCACACAGTGCTACTAAGAACATGGGGCCTGTATGCTTGTTCTGAGTGAGATCTGGAAAGATCAGTTTGATGAGTTAAGGCTTAGTTTTGATGTAATGGACACCAACTCTTTCTCTTTCAGGTAGATCACTGAGGGAGGAAAGGTGGAGGAGGCCTTTGGTATCTGTTTGCAGTTAGAGCAAGGAAGTGAATACTCTTTTCAACTATGTCTGTGGGTGCAGGGGAATATAGTGACACTGAAAACTCATATATCCTAAGGCTTGGACCACATTATTTTATTTAATCCTCTAACACATTTAGAGGAAAAGAGGAAAATAATAGTCCTCAGATTTTATAATTATAGGGAACCAGACTGAGTTTAAGGAACTTGCCTAATACAAAAGAAAAACATTACGGCCAGGAACCTGAAGTGAGTTAGTGACTTGCTGATACTGTGAGTCAATGTGTTTGATCTCTCTCTCTCTCTCTCTCTCTCTCTCTCTCTCTCTCTCTCTCTCTCTCTCTCTCTCAAAAAGACATCTATTTAGTGTGTACGTGTGTACACGAGTACATGTGAACAGGCCATGGTTCATGCGTGGAAGTCAGAGGAGAACTTGCAGGAGTGGATTCCCTTACCTGACTAGGTTGTTTGGCTTGGTGGTCAGTGCCTTAAGCCTCTGTTTCCCAATCCTTTGTCTTAAGTGTGCTTTTCTACCCAGGCCACTTGCATCTTGCCTGCTACAAGCTCAGCAGGTTTAGCTCTTGGTGTGTCTTCAGTCAGGATAGAGAACAGCTGGTGTCCTCTCTGAGTAGAATAATCCCTCTGAGACTTGAACACTGTTGTTCATTTCCTTACCTTAGTGGGAGAAATTTTTGCTGGACATTTTGGAAGGCCTAACCGGATGCAGCTTTTAATAAAATATCCGTAAGCTGGAGTAAAGCCACCAGATAGCAGATGACTGCTCTTGGAACGGAAGCAGGCCAAGGACCATAAAATCCAAAGGTGGAAAGGAACCCTTCTAGCAGAGGGCTTGCTGATGGGTCAGCTGCTTTTGTCTTAGTTTTTTTTTTTTTTTTTTTTTTTTTTTTATTAACTTGAGTATTTCTTATATACATTTCGAGTGTTATTCCCTTTCCCGGTTTCCGGGCAAACATCCCCCTCCCCCCTCCCCTTCCTTATGGGTGTTCCCCTCCCAACCCTCCCCCCATTGCCGCCCTCCCCCCATAGACTAGTTCACTGGGGGTTCAGTCTTAGCAGGACCCAGGGCTTCCCCTTCCACTGGTGCTCTTACTAGGATATTCATTGCTACCTATGGGGTCAGAGTCCAGGGTCAGTCCATGTATAGTCTTTAGGTAGTGGCTTAGTCCCTGGAAGCTCTGGTTGCTTGGCATTGTTGTACTTTTGGGATCTCGAGTCCCTTCAAGCTCTTCCAGTTCTTTCTCTGATTCCTTCAATAGGGGACCTATTCTCAGTTCAGTGGTTTGCTGCGGGCATTCGCCTCTATATTTGCTGTATTCTGGCTGTGTCTCTCAGGAGCGATCTACATCCGGCTCCTGTCGGTCTGCACTTCTTTGCTTCATCCATCTTGTATAATTGGGTGGCTGTATATGTATGGGCCACATGTGGGGCAGGCTCTGAATGGGTGTTCCTTCAGTCTCTGTTTTAATCTTTGCCTCTCCCTTCCCTGCCAAGGGTATTCTTTTTCCTCATTTAAAGAAGGAGTGAAGCATTCACATTTTGATCATCCGTCTTGAGTTTCGTTTGTTCTAGGGATCTAGGGTAATTCAAGCATTTGGGCTAATAGCCACTTATCAATGAGTGCATACCATGTATGTCTTTCTGTGATTGGGTTAGCTCACTCAGGATGATATTTTCCAGTTCCAACCATTTGCCTACGAATTTCATAAACTCGTTGTTTTTGATAGCTGAGTAATATTCCATTGTGTAGATGTACCACATTTTCTGTATCCATTCCTCTGTTGAAGGGCATCTGGGTTCTTTCCATTTTCTGGCTATTATAAATAAGGCTGCGATGAACATAGTGGAGCACGTGTCTCTTTTATATGTTGAGGCATCTTTTGGGTATATGCCCAAGAGAGGTATAGCTGGATCCTCAGGCAGTTCAATGTCCAATTTTCTGAGGAACCTCCAGACTGATTTCCAGAATGGTTTTACCAGTCTGCAATCCCACCAACAATGGAGGAGTGTTCCTCTTTCTCCACATCCTCGCCAGCATCTGCTGTCACCTGAGTTTTTGATCTTAGCCAATCGCACTGGTGTGAGGTGAAATCTCAGGGTTGTTTTGATTTGCATTTCCCTTATGACTAAAGATGTTGAACATTTCTTTAGGTGTTTCTCAGCCATTCGGCATTCCTCAGCTGTGAATTCTTTGTTTAGCTCTGAACCCCATTTTTTAATAGGGTTATTTGTTTCCCTGCGGTCTAACTTCTTGAGTTCTTTGTATATTTTGGATATAAGGCCTCTATCTGTTGTAGGATTGGTAAAGATCTTTTCCCAATCTGTTGGTTGCCTTTTTGTCCTAACCACAGTGTCCTTTGCCTTACAGAAGCTTTGCAGTTTTATGAGATCCCATTTGTCGATTCTTGATCTTAGAGCATAAGCCATTGGTGTTTTGTTCAGGAAATTTTTTCCAGTGCCCATGTGTTCCAGATGCTTCCCTAGTTTTTCTTCTATTAGTTTGAGTGTGTCTGGTTTGATGTGGAGGTCCTTGATCCACTTGGACTTAAGCTTTGTACAGGGTGATAAGCATGGATCGATCTGCATTCTTCTACATGTTGCCCTCCAGTTGAACCAGCACCATTTGCTGAAAATGCTATCTTTTTTCCATTGGATGGTTTTGGCTCCTTTGTCAAAAATCAAGTGACCATAGGTGTGTGGGTTCATTTCTGGGTCTTCAATTCTATTCCATTGGTCTATCTGTCTGTCTCTGTACCAATACCTTGCAGTTTTTATCACTATTGCTCTGTAATACTGCTTGAGTTCAGGGATAGTGATTCCCCCTGAAGTCCTTTTATTGTTGAGGATAGCTTTAGCTATCCTGGGTTTTTTGTTATTCCAGATGAATTTGCAAATTGTTCTGTCTAACTCTTTGAAGAATTGGATTGGTATTTTGATGGGGATTGCATTGAATCTGTAGATTGCTTTTGGTAAAATGGCCATTTTTACTATATTAATCCTGCCAATCCATGAGCATGGGAGATCTTTCCACCTTCTGAGGTCTTCTTCAATTTCTTTCCTCAGTGTCTTGAAGTTCTTATTGTACAGATCTTTTACTTGCTTGGTTAAAGTCACACCGAGGTACTTTATATTATTTGGGTCTATTATGAAGGGTGTCGTTTCCCTAATTTCTTTCTCGGCTTGTTTCTCTTTTGTATAGAGGAAGGCAACTGATTTATTTGAGTTAATTTTATACCCAGCCACTTTGCTGAAGTTGTTTATCAGCTTTAGTAGTTCTCTGGTGGAACTTTTGGGATCACTTAAATATACTATCATGTCATCTGCAAATAGTGATATTTTGACCTCTTCTTTTCCGATCTGTATCCCTTTGATCTCCTTTTGTTGTCTGATTGCTCTGGCTAGAACTTCAAGAACTATATTGAATAAGTAGGGAGAGAGTGGGCAGCCTTGTCTAGTCCCTGATTTTAGTGGGATTGCTTCGAGTTTCTCTCCATTTAGTTTAATGTTAGCAACTGGTTTGCTGTATATGGCTTTTACTATGTTTAGGTATGGGCCTTGAATTCCTATTCTTTCCAGGACTTTTATCATGAAGGGGTGTTGAATTTTGTCAAATGCTTTCTCAGCATCTAATGAAATGATCATGTGGTTCTGTTCTTTCAGTTTGTTTATATAATGGATCACGTTGATGGTTTTCCGTATATTAAACCATCCCTGCATGCCTGGGATGAAGCCTACTTGATCATGGTGGATGATTGTTTTGATGTGCTCTTGAATTCGGTTTGCCAGAATTTTATTGAGTATTTTTGCGTCGATATTCATAAGGGAAATTGGTCTGAAGTTCTCTTTCTTTGTTGTGTCTTTGTGTGGTTTAGGTATAAGAGTAATTGTGGCTTCGTAGAAGGAATTCGGTAGGGCTCCATCTGTTTCAATTTTGTGGAATAGTTTGGATAATATTGGTATGAGGTCTTCTATGAAGGTTTGATAGAATTCTGCACTAAACCCGTCTGGACCTGGGCTCTTTTTGGTTGGGAGACCTTTAATGACTGCTTCTATTTCCTTAGGAGTTATGGGGTTGTTTAACTGGTTTATCTGTTCCTGATTTAACTTCGATACCTGGTATCTGTCTAGGAAATTGTCCATTTCCTGAAGATTTTCAAATTTTGTTGAATATAGGTTTTTATAGTAAGATCTGATGATTTTTTGAATTTCCTCTGAATCTGTAGTTATGTCTCCCTTTTCATTTCTAATTTTGTTAATTTGGACACACTCTCTGTGTCCTCTCGTTAGTCTGGCTAAGGGTTTATCTATCTTGTTGATTTTCTCAAAGAACCAACTTTTGGTTCTGTTGATTCTTTCTATGGTCCTTTTTGTTTCTACTTGGTTGATTTCAGCTCTGAGTTTGATTATTTCCTGCCTTCTACTCCTCCTGGGTGTATTTGCTTCTTTTTGTTCTAGAGCTTTTAGGTGTGCTGTCAAGCTGCTGACATATGCTCTTTCCTGTTTCTTTCTGCAGGCACTCAGCGCTATGAGTTTTCCTCTTAGCACAGCTTTCATTGTGTCCCATAAGTTTGAGTATGTTGTATCTTCATTTTCATTAAATTCTAAAAAGTTTTTAATTTCTTTCTTTATTTCTTCCTTGACCAGGTTATCATTGAGTAGAGCATTGTTCAATTTCCACGTATATGTGGGCATTCTTCCCTTATTATTATTGAAGACCAGTTTTAGGCCGTGGTGGTCCGATAGCACGCATGGGATTATTTCTATCTTTCTGTACCTGTTGAGGCCCGTTTTTTGACCAATTATATGGTCAATTTTGGAGAAAGTACCATGAGGAGCTGAGAAGAAGGTATATCCTTTTGCTTTAGGATAGAATGTTCTATAAATATCCGTTAAGTCCATTTGGCTCATGACTTCTCTTAGTCTGTCTACATCACTGTTTAATTTCTGTTTCCATGATCTGTCCATTGATGAGAGTGGGGTGTTGAAATCTCCCACTATTATTGTGTGAGGTGCAATGTGTGTTTTGAGCTTTAGTAAGGTTTCTTTTACGTATGTAGGTGCCCTTGTATTTGGGGCATAGATATTTAGGATTGAGAGTTCATCTTGGTTGATTTTTCCTTTGATGAATATGAAGTGTCCTTCCTTGTCTTTTTTGATGACTTTTAGTTGGAAATTGATTTTATTTGATATTAGAATGGCTACTCCAGCTTGCTTCTTCTGACCATTTGCTTGGAAAGTTGTTTTCCAGCCTTTCACTCTGAGGTAGTGTCTGTCTTTGTCTCTGAGGTGTGTTTCCTGTAGGCAGCAGAATGCAGGGTCCTCGTTGCGTATCCAGTTTGTTAATCTATGTCTTTTTATTGGGGAGTTGAGGCCATTGATATTGAGAGATATTAAGGAATAGTGATTATTGCTTCCCGTTATATTCATATTTGGATGTGAGGTTATGTTTGTGTGCTTTCATTCTCTTTGTTTTGTTGCCAAGACGATTAGTTTCTTGCTTCTTCTAGGGTATAGCTTGCCTCCTTATGTTGGGCTTTACCATTTATTATCCTTTGTAGTGCTGGATTTGTAGAAAGATATTGTGTAAATTTGGTTTTGTCATGGAATATCTTGGTTTCTCCATCAATGTTAATTGAGAGTTTTGCTGGATACAGTAACCTGGGCTGGCATTTGTGTTCTCTTAGGGTCTGTATGACATCAGTCCAGGATCTTCTGGCCTTCATAGTTTCTGGCGAGAAGTCTGGTGTGATTCTGATAGGTCTCCCTTTATATGTTACTTGACCTTTTTCCCTTACTGCTTTTAATATTCTTTCTTTATTTTGTGCGTTTGGTGTTTTGACAATTATGTGACGGGAGGTGTTTCTTTTCTGGTCCAATCTATTTGGAGTTCTGTAGGCTTCTTGTATGTCTATGGGTATCTCTTTTTTTAGGTTAGGGAAGTTTTCTTCTATGATTTTGTTGAAGATATTTACTGGTCCTTTGAGCTGGGAGTCTTCACTCTCTTCTATACCTATTATCCTTAGGTTTGATCTTCTCATTGAGTCCTGGATTTCCTGTATGTTTTGGACCAGTAGCTTTTTCCGCTTTACATTATCTTTGACAGTTGAGTCAATGATTTCTATGGAATCTTCTGCTCCTGAGATTCTCTCTTCCATCTCTTGTATTCTGTTGGTGAAGCTTGTATCTACAGCTCCTTGTCTCTTCTTTTGGTTTTCTATATCCAGGGTTGTTTCCATGTGTTCTTTCTTGATTGCTTCTATTTCCATTTTTAATTCCTTCAACTGTTTGATTGTGTTTTCCTGGAATTCTTTCAGGGATTTTTGCGATTCCTCTCTGTAGGCTTTTACTTGTTTATTAATGTTTTCCTGTGCTTCCCTAAGTGTGTTCATGTCTTTCTTGAAGTCCTCCAGCATCATGATCAAATATGATTTTGAAACTAGATCTTGCTTTTCTGGTGTGTTTGGATATTCCATGTTTGTTTTGGTGGGAGAATTGGGCTCCGATGATGGCATGTAGTCTTGGTTTCTGTTGCTTGGGTTCCTGCGCTTGCCTCTCGCCATCAGATTATCTCTAGTGTTACTTTGTTCTGCTGTTTCTGACAGTGGCTAGACTGTCCTATAAGCCTATGTGTCAGGAGTGCTGTAGACCTGTTTTCCTCTCTTTCAGTCAGTTATGGGGACAGAGTGTTCTGCTTTCGGGCGTGTAGTTTTTCCTCTCTACAGGTCTTCAGCTGTTCCTGTGGGCCTGTGTCTTGAGTTCACCAGGCAGCTTTCTTGCAGCAGAAAATTTGGTCTTACCTGTGGTCCCGAGGCTCAGGTTTGCTCGTGGGGTGCTGCCCAGGGGCTCTCTGCAGCGGCAGCAACCAGGAAGACCTGTGCCGCCCCTTCCGGGAGCTTCAGTGCACCAGGGTTCCAGATGGTCTTTGGCTTTTTCCTCTGGCGTCCGAGATGTGTGTGCAGGGAGCAGTCTCTTCTGGTTTCCCAGGCTTGTCCGCCTCTCTGAAGGTTTAGCTCTCCCTCCCACGGGATTTGGGTGCAGAGAACTGTTTATCTGGTCTGTTTCCTTCAGGGTCCGGCGGGGTCCTGCCGCTCCTGGGCCCTCCCCCACGGGAGCCCAGAGGCCTCATACAGTTTCCTCTTGGGCCAGGGATTTGGGCAGGGGTGAGCAGTGTTGGTGGTCTCTTCTGCTCTGCAGCCTCAGGAGTGCCCACCTGACCAGGCGGTTGGGTCTCTCTCTCACCGGGTCTGGGAGCAGAGAGCTGCTGCAGGCCGGGATCCGCGGGTGTGGGTGTCTTAGTTTTAACAGTGTAGGATTTTACCCCACTAAATGGTTAGAACTACTAGTTAGTGCTAAGACATCAGCAATGTTTATATTTGCTTTCAAATACTTAACTTAAACTCCTAGGGAAACAGTTCAGGTGTGAAAAAGTTCCAGTGAGGGGAACACACATGTAGGAGGTGTTCTTTGCATCTGTGTTCTTATACCTACCAATGACTTAGTGAACATCCCCACTGTCCCAAGCATGCTTCTATACCCTAGGCCACAGGGGTGTGAGAAAGAAGTCATCAAAAACTCTCCTCTTAAATGTAAAACTTTCTCAAAATTTGTGCCCCATAATCCCTGGCCCCCGAAGAACTTTTTGATCAGGCTAGAAACACTGATGACAAGCCCTCTTAAAAAAAAAAAAAGACAGAAATATCAAAAAAGTGACAGTGCAGCAAGCATTATAATCTTCAAGAGGCCTAGAAGAGACTCAAGGTGAGAGCACTCTTCAGGCAACTGCCAAGGTGAAGGCCAGAAGGAAGTACAAGGAGGGCAAAATGCCAGGGCTATGTTCAGAGAGGGGAGTGAGGAAAGACAAAACAAGATGAGACAGAGTCAGGCCAGGAGGTTGGGGGCTCACAGATCAAGGCACAGATTCTGGGGTGGGGGTGGGGGTATAGGACAAGAGGCCCTGGGGATATTTGAGAGTCTTTGTGAGGGAGGAGATTTGGAGAAAGAGTATAAACTCTGAGGTGTTTGTCAGGATCTATTTCTGGATGAACTGACTTAAATAGTCTGAGTTTTGATGTCTCCTTCGGTAAATCTGGGGCAATGGGTTTCAGAGAGTTGTACTGGCCTTTAAAGAACCAAAGAACTGGCAGGTTGTTTGGAAAACACCAGCCTTTCCATAATGACGGTTATTTTTGTGCTGCATTCTTAGGTGACATTCAGAGCATCCTGTGCAGAAGGTATTGCCTCCACCTCCTACCTGTGGAAACTGCAGAGTTAAGGACTCCTGGCAAGGACTCTTTAATAAGTAGTTAAATCACAATTCAAATCCAGGCTTGTCTGACTCCTAAATCCTCCCTTGTTTTTTTTTTTTTTTTTTCCTTCTGCCTTCCTTGGTAATTCTAAGACTGCAGTTCTCTGAGGAGGCTGGAAGAACTCAACTCTAAAAGTAATTGGAGGTAGAGCAATTAGAATCACAACACAAATGGAATACTTTAATCCTGCCCCCTCAGTGGGGATTTCACAGCGGTCAAGGTCAGGGATGGAATTGTCAGGGCAGAGTTAGGAGAGAGAGAGACAGGAAACTTCATGTAATTCGTGACGCATAATCATGTAGCCTCCTTGCTTTGACATGCAAATGTCCAAAGCAGGACATCAAACAGGCTGGCCTCTCGGCCTCAGCATGCTGTCCTGTGATGCTAAGAAAACCAGCATGTGGCTTATTAGACTAGAAAGAACTGGAGTGAATACAGGGTTTCACTTGCCAGGGCTTGCTCAAAAGCCATGACCAACTTATAGCTTGCCTCCCCAGATCCCTCAGCTGGCCTTAGCACTGTAGCTCCATGGCTGTCAGTCTAGTCAGCCCCTATACCGGTGGCAAAATGGAGGAGGGACACAGCAAGACCAACTCTAGGATAATCATCCGGGAGTTTGGCTCTGTAAGAGGGAAGCCATAGGGCTTTGTGACAGTAGGCCAGGTTCCCACGGGACACTCTTCATCTAGTGGGAAAAATCTGGAGCTAAGTCAAGTCTTATGGAGGGGGCCTCTGTTAAAGATGGCTTACAGCCTTTGCCTTCTAGAAAGCAGCAAACCAGGTGTCTGGTCAAAGCTGAGAGGTTCTGTGAATATGCTTGGGTGTTGGGATGCTGCCATGATTTTTACAGCAGGACCAATGTACCAAAGTGGTTGTGGAGCTGGGGTCCCAGAGCTCTGTAAACAGCAGAGTTGTGATTCCCAGAGACCAATGAGGCAGATCTCAGCACCACGCTGGCCATGTGCACCTGCTCACTAAATGGAAAGAGAACGGTCCTGAGGAAAGCAGGGCCTTAATCTGAGTTTGCAGTGACCTCAGGCTCGGGTATCTGTTCCTGCTCTGTTCACATCTCTCAGGAATAATTCACCCAATTTACACTTTGGGTTACCTGCAAGTGGCTAGCGTTCCTTGAGGAGACTGGTTGTACTCCACGACACACACAGGAAGGCAGATGGCATGAATAACAGCAGTGTGGCTTCTTAATACTGTTTTTTGGTGTGTTATTGTTGGTGTATTTAGAATGTAATAGACATGTGACACATGGCCAAGCTTAATTCCCAGTATTTAACAGTCACCTCACATTGAATAAATAAGGGGAGAGAGAGAAAGAGAGAGAGAGAGAGGAGAGAGAGAGAGAGAGAGAGAGAGAGAGAGAGAGAGAGAGAGAGAGAGAGAAAGGAGGAGGAGAGACTGTTCTTTGGAAATCTAGACATGTGAAGATCTACAAAGCACTAGTAGAAGCTTCCTGGAGAGAACCATGTGGAAGGTATTCTGGGAGCCAGCTCTTGGGGTATATCACCTGAGGCCTGTTTCTGTCCAACATTTCTAAGCTGCTTCAGATGGGCTGCTCACAACCCTTGGGCACATTAGAGTTCACTCTGGTTAGGTCAGGATTCGAGAACACAAAGGGCTGGCCAGAAAATGAATGATTTAGGTTATTTTTTTGGGGGGGGGGAGGGAGATGGAGGATACTAACTTTTAGACAACTTAACAGTTTTCTTTTTAAATAAAAATCTATGCTTGGGGCTTGAGTTTTATTTTAACCATGGCGTGTTTTATGAGGCTCTCACAGCTGATGCATTAGCAGGGAATAACTTAGCAGGCACAGGACAAAGTTATGCAGTGTGGTGGGGGGAGAGTTTCTCTAGTTCCTTGTTTTCAGTCCCAGAAGAATTGAACCTTCTGTGTAGGCTGCCTGACATAGACCATGGCCTTGTCAGTGGCTCCGGAATTAACAAAGGGGTTTTTATTTACCCAGTGCAAAGCTTTTCTTACCTCCCTTTTCGTCCACTAAACCAGCCATGCACAGCAGCACGTACTGAGACCTCAAAGAAATCCAGTCACTGACTTAAAAGAATCCACACAGCCAGATGAAGGGGGCTGGGGGAGTTTAATAAGCTTGGTCTCTCCTTTTCTTCTTCTAGGATTTTTTTTTTTAACAAAACTCTCCATGTGTTTGCCACAATAGAATGCTGAAGCTCTGGGAGGCCATAGAGATGGCCCCCTTCACAGAGTTGGGGACAGTGAGGGGTGCTTTAGGAAGGTGTTGGGAAGTGTGGGTTGGCCCACAGCCAAGGAGTGGACAATTCAAAACCACTGAAGCTTTTCCTCGCTCACAGAAAACCCTTGGCAAAGCCACAGCTTGAAATATAGGCGTCCTTTCCAAACCCCAGGGCTTTACTGGCCAGCACATCTATCCCTTTAGCACTACGGTCTACTTTATCTTGCTCTCTGAGTCAGAGCTTGTCACAGGAGTTGTACCTTCTTCACCTGTAGGTCTCAGCCTCTGTAAACAGTGACAAAGTCATCTTTTGTTGTCTGATGTAATGGGTTGATCCTTTCTTCTGGTAGACAGCGCTGTTCATGGCAGGCATACTTAGATTGTAAGTAAGTACTCTCTGAACATTCTGGAGAGTGAGGGATGGCCTGTGTGTGTGTGTGTGTGTGTGTGTGTGTGTGTGTGTGTGTGTGTGTGTGTGTGTGAGAGAGAGAGAGAGAGAGAGAGAGAGAGAGAGAGAGAGAGAGAGCGCCACAGAGACAGAGTACCATGAGAGATTTTCTGTGGTCTCTGTCAGCTGAGTTGCTGCAAGGGAACCAGCCACAACACATCATATTAATTGCTTCTCTTGCAGCTGTGATCGGATACCCAACAGAAGCAACTTAAGGGAGGAAGGGTTTATTTTGGCTCACTGTTTTGGCCCATCATGTCAGTGAAGGCACCATGAGCTCAGGCAGTAGAAATGTGCAGTAGAGGCTCCTCACATCTTCGTAGGCTGGGAAAAGACAGCTCAGCTTAGATTGGAACCAGACATTGACCTAACCCTTAAGGCCTACTCCAGCAACACAGACACTGGAAGATGATCTAACCTTTAAAGCCTACTCTAGCAACCCACTTTTGATCCCTAGGACATTGCTCCAAAGGTTCCACAGTACCTCTACACAGCACCATCAGCTGGGGACTGGATATTGAGACATATGAGTCTGTGGATCACTCACATTCAAACCATAACAGATACCATGACTGTGGAGTAGTGTAATCCATTGTCTGTCAGGGAAGAAGGGAAAGATAATGACCATCTCCTCCCCAAGCTTACACTGCTTCTAAGCCCCATGTCTGCCTTAGTAAAGACATAAGGAGGGAGGGAATCCAGCACTTCCAGTCAGTCACCACAGTGTGGTTATTGGGATGGCCAGCCACAGGATCCTCAGAGCAGTGGTGACCACTGATTACCTGTGTTCTGTATTTAGCTGGATTGCAGTTCATGGCTGTGGTCAGAAATGATTCTTGCCAGCTTAGAGTCTGGGTGGAGAAGGACACTACGCTACATCCACCTCCCTTTAGCCTGCTGGGGCAACCATGAAAGGCCTGTGATGAGATGGAAAGGCAATGGTTGGAGGAAAACTTCTACAAAGTCACAAAGAGTAATTGGAGAGTGGAAAATGAGCT
Source organism: Rattus norvegicus (assembly GCF_021556685.1). NCBI lineage: Eukaryota > Metazoa > Chordata > Mammalia > Rodentia > Muridae > Rattus > Rattus norvegicus. The sequence goes on along the minus strand of NC_141542.1, from coordinate 90,361,467 downwards.
TTGGTTGTGTTGAAACACTGAGATTAGATGTCTGTCCTGGCCCCTAATGATTCTGGTCATGATGATTAGGATGTGTTCACAGGGGCAGTCTAGAAGACTGAAAGTCCTGATGAAGGCCTGCAACTTTCTATTTTAAATTTTTTTAATCAATTAATTAACTAAGTAAGTATTAACTATGTGTCCATGTATGTGTCTATGTGTGGTTTTGTGCCGGTGAGTGTTGTATTCATAGTGGCCATAACAGGGCATCGGAAATCCTGGTTCTAGAATTAAAGGCAAGTTGGGAGTGACCTAATAAAAGTGTTTAGAAACTAAAATCAAATCCTCAACAAAAGCACTCTTAACCACTGAGCTTTTCCTCTAACCCTTACCTTCCTAATCTTATACAGTCTCCACAAGTTTGTTCCTGTGTATATATGGTGTTTACATATATGTGCACAGGCATGTGTATGCATATGAGTGTGTGTGTGTGCGTGCGTGTGTGTGTGTGTGTGTGTGTGTGTGTGTGTGTGTGTGTGTGTGTAGGTCAGAGGCAAATATTAGATATCTTCCTTTATTGTTCATGACCTTATTTACTGAGTACTGAGTTAGGGTTTCTCATTGAACCTAGAGCTCACAGATTGACTAACCTAGCTGGCCAGTGAGCATCTATAATCCTCTTGTTTCTACCCACTAGCATTGAAAATACAGGTGATGACACCTAAATTTTTAAGCAGGGACTATCATTCAAACCCAGATTCTCAGGCTTACAGTAAAAGTGCTTTACCCACTGAGCCATCTGTCCAACCCATCTCCCCTACATTTGGCCTCACAAGAGTCCTGACATCTCTTAATTGTACCCCTTTTACTCCTCCCTACTCTAGGGTGCACAGGTATTCCAATTTGCCAAAATTCTGAATGCACCAACTGCAAAAATATAGTTCTGATGCATTAGTTCACTTAACAAATAGAGGTTAGGTACTACAAAGGTCCAGGTAGTTTTATGGACACTGGGATATAATGGAGTTTGGCTTCATTCCCTACCACCAAGTCACAAGAAAGTAATTATTTAAATTGACAGATAGAAAGTGACATGGTCGGAAGCTGAGCTAGGTCCTGGCAGTTATCAGCAGCTCCTTAAGAATCACTTTAGGTAAGAATTATTTTCCTGTATTTTCTTACTGATAAGGTGGTGAATAACCAGAGACCTCTGGGTCATGTGAGCAGGAATAGCAGAACCTGCTCAACTGCCTGATTCCATAGATCCTACACCCCTTTTATTATACAGGTATTCTAATATTCCTTCCCAGAGGGTCCCTTCATGGTCAGCTTTGGTCAGTAAGGAAAGACCTTCTCATTGGTCACAAAGTCTACTGATCAGAATTACAGGGCAGAATATGTTTTCCAAAGGACCATATATCAAATATTTATTTCTTTGTATCTGTTTTATCTGTGTATACATGTTTATGCACATTTTCTCTCTCTGTCTCTCTTTCTCTGTCTGTCTCTCTGTCTCTCTCTGTCCCCCCTCTCTCTGTGCGTGCTCTTTTGTGTGAAGAATGCTAGAAGCCAATGTCAGGTGTCTTCCCCTGTTACTCCCCACCTTATATTTTGAGACATGGTCTCTCACTGAACCTGGAACTTGGTGACTTAGCTAGGCTGGCTGACCAGCAAGCTCCAGTGAGATCCGCTGTGTCTGTCTCCCTAGTACTGGGATTTCTGACACACTTTTTCCTTGCCTGGCTTTTATGTGCATACTAGGGAATCTGGCTCAGGTTCTCACACTTGTATAGCATGAGCTTTATCCACTCAGTCATCTTCCCCAAATACTTGTTTCTAAGAGAATGGATGTGTGCTTCATTGCCAGGAGTTGGAGGAAAGTTAGGCTGGCTTTTGGCTTCTTCTGGAGCCATGCCATGTCTTCCTGTTATGACTACGCCTCTCCTGGTAGACTGTATAGGAGGAAATGGAATGTGTCTTTATACGTTTATTTGTCATAGGTTCCTCCGTGTTGAATGGCAGATAGATTTTGCTCTTCATTAAAGGTGACTTTCTTTTAATTTAGACTTTAGAGAGTAGCCATGAACTAACCCATCAAAGGAATGCTGTGAAATAGATCTGTGACCTATTTCTGGTGTGAGGTTTTAGTAATGATGATTACTAGAGTGTAGATGGGGAGAAAATGGGGATTAAAGGAAGCTGTCCAAAGCCAAAGTGTGTTCTTTAAGTCAGTATTGGAGAGAACAAACAGTCACGTGAAGAAGGCTGTGGAGTCATCCTGTTGCGTGGCCAAAGGAATTGCCGACTCAGTAGAATATTGCCTTTGATGCTCCTGCTCCAGGGACTTTCTCTTTAATGGAGGGTAATTAATTATCATCATCCACTCTTACTTAGTAATAATCTTTTTACAAGCACTTGGGCATTCCATATGCATGCTGTTGTCTAATATCCAAGCTGGAGGGAAGTGGTTCTTAGGAGGATGAGAACTACATCCCTGGAGAGCTTCTGCCTTGGGACATACCTCCCTCAAGACTCTGTCACTCACTAGCTGTGTGGATCACTGAGATCCAGATGTTAGCAGCAAGTATGGGGAATCCTGGACACACATGTGCAGAGTGACAGATGGAGACAGCCTAGCTCTTTGCAGAATCCTGGCTGTGGTTGAAGGGGGGATATTGTGAGTTGTGCCAGTCTTACTTCTGGCACATGAATGGCCATGAGGCAACCATTCACCTTCTTAAGGTGCAGCTCTTCAGTGTCAGTCGGGCTGTTGCTCTTAACCTCACCTAGCTGGTCCTGGAGAAGTCTGACGCCATCAACCTTAAAGGCAGAGAGCACTTCAGCAACTAGTGCAAAGTCAAAGCCAGCTATTAAGGCTGGGTTCATGTAGGCACCTTGAACTAGTGTTGCAGGAACTTGCTCCTATGCCTATGGCTTTACCCTTGACATTTTGCTTTTTAAAGCTGAAAGGACATTCTGTTTCATGAAGGTAAGTGAGGAGAAACAGGAAGGGAAGTGGAACTTGTGTTTGGAGAACATTGAACTCTTTGGGGCCTCTGCTAAGACACATCCCTGTACCATTCAGTTTAAGTCTTACTCTGGATCTTTGAGGCTGTACTTTATAGATAAAGAAAGTAAGGCTCAACAAAATCATGAGAAGTTAAGCCATAGGGGCCAAGGGCTTGGTCCACTCTATAAGACCCTTTTTGAAGTATGAAACTTAGAGGTAAGAGTGTGCCCAAAGTTAGACTAGTTCTGCCTGTTATGTCATTCTTCGGATGCCACCCATCTTTCTTTCTTTTTTTTCTCAAGTTGTTTTCAAATAAAGAAAAAAGAAAAAAATTTTTAGGTGTGCCCTCCTCTAACCTCCTGCCATTCTTGCCACAATACCCCTACTCTTCTTTCTCCCATCCTTCCTTCTGGGTGTTGTTCAGCTCCTTGCTGCAACCTTGGAGCACACTTCTCTTCTCCTCACAACTCCACCACAGCCAAGCTCCTGGTGACAGGAAGATTAGAGGAGGAGCCAGGCTGTGTCAGGTACCTGAGATCCATGTGGGGAAAGATGAAAGGCATGCCCTGCCCTGTTAGTCTCTTGGCTACTGCTAAAGTAAAATCCCAGAGATAAAGTCCTTGTCTTCTTGCCATCCGCTCTTCCTTACTGAGAGAGCCTGCTGGTTTCAGTCTCCAGGGTAGAGAAGAGAGTTCTTCAGGATGGCATTGACCTGGATGCTCTCTTACTAGACTAATGGTACTTGGTTCTAGAAGATACTTCCCTTCCCTCCACTGCCCAAACACACATTCTCTCTCTCTCTCTCTCTCATTACTGGTTTACCTCAATCATTCCTCATGCAAGGCAATGTCTTAAGTTGGAGTGTGAAAGAAGAGGGAGGCAAGGAAGGAAGAGGAGGGTGGGGGAGATAAAGGCAGAGAGAAAGATGAAGACAGGGATAGGGAGGTAGGACAGGAATTTTCACTTGGGAGGTAGGACAGATACTAAGGCTAATGATGGAAGTCAAGTGTCATTTCATAGCTTCTGGAACTGGTGCCACGGTGTGAGCAGCAAAGAGATAGAGGGCACAGAGATTCCAGACATTTGGAACCATTACACAGAGCATTATGGAACTGACATCCTTTTCCTTTTGTTAGTCCAACATCATCACCATCATCTGAAGAGGCAGGCTGTTTCAGCTCCTCTACCATGCAGGCAGATTTACACACTATGTGGCAATCTCTTAAGCAGAGGTGGAGTTGATATGGCAAGCCATCTCTCTAAATCTGAACCATTTATTATCTCTAAAGTCTAGCCTGCCAGAAGTTCTGTCATCAAAAGCCACTTTCATAAGCACACTGTGTCCATGGCCATGCCCCAAGATTTGCAGAGTGGATGGCATGTATGGCTGCCTCATTTTGATGTGTTTCCTTCAGACTTTCCTGAGTCAAGAACTCTGCTTAGGATTTCACAAACACTGTGCCATTGCCACAACAAGAATCCCATTTTGCAGAAGTCAAAGAGGTTAGGCATCTCATTTGAAGGCAGAGAACCACCGTGGTACAAACCTGAGCATGGAGCTCAAAGACCCATTCTTTTCACCTGGCTTCTCCATCTCTACATCTGATGTCTTGGCTGGGGTAGTGTCACTTAGAACATTTATTTGTGATGTCTTTGGAATGACAGTTGCAGCATAGTGGGACCTCTGACATGAACGTCCACTTTCCAAGAGGGAGACAGTGAATGACTTGGGTCTGCATGACTTTTTATGACCTGGCTTTGAGCATCATCAAGCCACATGTTCCCAATAATTACATACTGCTCATTTTATAGGAAAGGGACATTCTCCATCCCCAACTCAATAGCGCATTGTCAAAGACTTTGGACATATTTAAAAGCCACCAGATGTGATAAAATTGTGGGTCAGTAAATAAATGGGCTGGATGGATTGAGATCCTGATGTATGCTGAAGACTATGCTTGTTTGATTCTCATTTAAAGAGTTAAAAAGCCTAGGATGGCAATTTGTGCCTTCATTTGACTGAAGTCATTTAATCCCTCTGTGGGCAAGGTGATGGGTGGAAAAGTAGGTACCAGCTCAGGGCAGAAGGGCAGCTGGATATCACCCACCAATGGGATGTTGTCCGAAAGGCTCTCAAAATGCTCTGCCACATGAGATGTCATTCTGAGTCAGGGTCAGTTCACTGAATCTCAGTCTTTCACTTTATAGTTGGCAAGGCTGAAGCGACTGGAAGAGTCTTATCCAAGGTGATGCCATCCAGCCTGGTGGCCTGTAGCTCTGTGTATCTATAGGAGTAGAGTGTGTCTCTAGAAGCAGAAATAAACAGAGGTGGAGAGTTTATCTCTCAGTCACACTGGCTGCCTTTTAGGGCCCAAGTGCTACTTGTGGCTGGTGGGGACTCCACCCAGTAAAGTAGATAATAGTCAGACCCGCAGCAGCACTGATCTACTGGCACACAAGCTGCTGGATTTGGAGGGAACTCTAGGCAGGAAGGCCCAGTCCTCTGTTGACCAGGCCTTGGAACTTTCCCCAGGGACGCTGTGGGTAGCTGGGAACTGGCTGTCAGAAGAGGTTCAGAACTTCTCTAAAGCCCTAAGCCTGCCTTCTCCATTTGCATGTCCACTTTGGTCTGGCTCACTCTCATTAGATTTGTAGCAAGAGGCTAAAGGCTTGGCTGACTAGAGAGAGCCTGGCTGAATCTTTGGGGAGGGACCCTGTTTAGGGATTCAAAGGACCTAGGAGAGAAGCTCTCTGACAACAGCACTGTAGAGGCTGATAAGACCCCTGCCAGGAGAGGGAGGCTGCCTAGAGATCTACACATTCGCCACTTCTGACTACAGTCCTGGATCTCAGAAGAATACTACCCTGCTTCAGCCCCTCACCCTCTGTATTGTACCTCAGCTTGGATAAGAGACCAAAAGCCAGTGCAGTCCCTTCACAGTCTTCATGGAGGCCTTTGACATTAGCATTACCTCCCTTTTATTGGATTAGGGGCAAACACTATTTCTCCTTTCATCTGTAGTTGCATGGAGGGGATGCTAGCACCCACCTTCCCCATTCTACTTTCAGGCGTTACCAAGGCTGCTTTGGCCCCGTGCCTACTCTGGAGCAGGGCAGCAGAGGTTAGAGTCTTGGCTACTTACCCTGAGTCCTCTTCCAACCCCACAAGTGATTTAGCCAAGTTGTTCATCATTTTGGACTTCAGTTTCTCATCTGCAAAACGAAGAGGAAGTGACTAAGCCAGTGTTTCTCACAGACCACGTGATCAGGAGCCTCCCGAGGAGCATGCTGAAGGGCAGGTGTGACCGACTAGGTCTGAGAGCAACCTGAGACTCTGTGTTTCTTAGAATCCCGGGGCTGCTTTTGTTGCTTATCTATAGTGGCAAGGGTGTAGTACTGTGTGTGGGATGCTTCCTATATAAATAGGAACATCCTGTTTGTGCTCTTTAGTAGGGAAACCACCTACTGCAGGAGACTGCCGAGCACTTAAAGCCTAGCTGGTGAGTTCAAGGAGCTAGCTTTTCGGTTTTTACCTTGTCTTAATGAATTAGGGTATCCAGCGGCTACCATGTTGGATGGCACAGCGTGGGTATCCTCTAAGACATTTTACTGACCAGCTGTGTGGAGTTAGATAGGTGGTTTAATTTCTCAGACTCACAGCTTTACCACGAGTACAAGTAAAAACAAAAAGGTAACGTTTCCTGTTTATCAGGGAGGCTGGTCGGCTGGTAAGAATAGTCTGTAGTCTGAGCAGACATGTGCTATGTAGTTATGGTACTATTATTACTGTTACTACTCTTGGTATCTTACAGTGGAGCAGTGGGAAGAAAACGGTATTGAAGTTAGACAAACTGTATTAAAATCTCAGATCCAACTAGCTCTTGTTGTTTTGGGCTTCTGCAAACTTTGGTGGCAGCAGCTCTAAATAGCAGCTTTCCAGGATGGAGACTCTTAAACGCATCAAAAGTTAAGCAGCTACAGGTACAATGTGCAGGATACAGGAGGTAATCAATATGTTCGGTCAAACACTATCCTACCACTCTTAGATGCCAGGGTTCAAATCCTGGCCCTTCCTAGCCATGTGTTCTTGGGAACCTATTAGATCTCCTTTCCTTAGTTTTATTGTCTGCTAGAGGAAGATCAGGATCATATCCAGGAAAGTCTGGCTACTGATGTTGCCATTTGACAAGTGGTGAGTGAGTTCTCTCCGTATTCTGTTAGGAATCTGATAAAGAATGACAAATAAAACTGGAAACTCACCCGGCTCCTCCCATCTGTATGATTCTGTGCTAAGTCAGATTCATATGATGCTGAGGGTGGGTGGTGGTGTAACTGGGAGGACAGACAAGGCCTTGTGAAAAGAGGCATTTCAAGGGAGCCAACACACAGTTGATGACTGGATGTTGGGAGGGAGGTAGAGTCTGGGCTGCAGATGTGAGTGTATACCTTGTCTGTTCACAAGGTTGTTAAGAATCAGTAGGAGGTCATGTGCAAATGACCAAGGTGGCATGTTTGGGAGGAGCTTAGCACATGGGTGTCTCTTCTCCTCTGTGGTGCTGCAGAGCCATACCCCATGCTGGCTGGGCAGTCTCAGGCCCTGCACGGGAACTCGTCCTTCTTGTAGTTCAGGTCTCCCTAAATTAGGAACATTTCCCTGTTATGGTTGAACAGATATCACCGTAGGGCATACCCAGTTTACTATTTGATGGATATTGCATTGAGCCCCAAAAGAATAAAACATTAGCACAAATAGCCTATGACATTGGAGAATGAGATCTCTTTTTAACAAGGATTTTATTTATGATCAGTGTGTGTGTGTGTGTGTGTGTGTGTGTGTGTGTGTGTGTACATGCGTAGCTGCAGTCTTTGTGTGAAGACCATACACAGAACAACTTTCAGAAGTTTGTTCTGTCAATCCCATGTGTTGAGACTAAGACCAAACTTGCCAAATTTGAAGCAAGCTTTAATTAAATACTGGCCAGGTCCATACTCAGGTTCTTAGGAAAGGGCCATGAGTCACATTTTGCTGAGGCTTAAAATGGCAAAACCATCTGGATGGTGGTGGCCCACGCCTTTTATCCCAGCACTTGGGGGACAGAGGCAGGTGAATCTCTGAGGGTTCCAGGTCAGCCTCTTATACAGACCAAGTTCTAGGCCAGCCAGGCCTATAGAGAGAAACCCTGCTCAAAACAAACAAACAAACAAACAAACAAACAAACAAACAAAGACAAAGCCCAGAATTCACCACATTTCCCCTCAGATCCAATCATGGACGAGCATGCATCCTGACTATGTCCTGCCCATGTACCTCCCACCCACATGTGATCAAGCACATCCCAAGCACATGGGTCAAATAAGCTTGTTTAGGGGAGCAAAAACACGAACAATAGCCTCCATTTTGTCACGAGTGCTCTCAGGTCTCTCCTGCTGTTCGGTGGGTAAATACCTTTACCCATGGAGCTTCTCACTGGCCCTGGAAATGAGACCTGAGTAGGTTCTCTGTCTGGGAGGTTCTGCAGCTTGAGTGTAGTTGCTGGTTTATAGCTCCTTTGAGTTTCTCCTTTTACATTCTGTATTGATCATTGTCCCTATGCTATCAGCCCTGTCAATGAGAGAGCTTATTATGGTGGTGCCGTTTGATAGTTGTTATTATTTCAAATATCTAATTTCCTTCCCCAGGAGAGCGTTTGGGGTGGGGAACTTGTCTTGCACCCCTGTATCAGCACAGTTGACTTGCTGCTCATGTGTGATGTTAAAGCTAAGCCGTGTGACCGTCTTCAGGAGGAGTACCACAGGGAAGCAGCATCTGGCTCAGTCAGAAAGAACACCATTCTGAACGGTAATCTCCTCTCAGATGCAGACGCTCTTGGACTCTGTTAGGTGGGCAATTTGCAAAGTAACTGGTTAACAGTGGCGTACTGTGTCCCAAACCAGATACTTTGTCATATTTTCTCAGAGTGTTTAGCTGCTTCTTTGAGAACCTTGTAATAATTTAGTGGGGGTGGGGAGTGTCTCCTTTTTGTTACTCCTCCTTATAGCACACGATGAAACCCATTTTCCTCATTAGCATCAGAGTTTCAGTGGTTTAGCAGTAACCTTGAAGTTTCTGTTCCTAAGCATGGGGAGCTCTTCCCCTGATGGGTGCTTCTGGTTTCCTTCCCATACTCTGGGATACAAATGCTAGTTGAGTCTAATCCCAAACGAGGTTACTTTGTCTTCGAATTTAAATGTAAATGTCTGATTTTTCTTAATAGTGAAGATTTACTTTAAATTTACTTTGAAGTTCTAGAATGTTTCCAGTGCCTTTGAATATAAATGTAAAATTTAGTTTAAATGTCATCTTGCCAGGAATGGGTGATTAAGGCAGATGTGCTGTTTGGAGAACTGACAAATGCTATTAAAAAGAGCTTAATGTTTTTGAGAATGAAAAATGGCAATTTAAGCACCATAAAAAGCCAGAAATGACTAAAATGATAATTTCCATTACCAGCAACATGCCAATTTGAAAAGGAGCAATGGGGACTTATTGACTTGGTAGGTATTATCAGAAAAACCTTTATTCTACAACAAAAGTGAATTGTTCCTTTTTAATAGATCAGCAAAGCAATTATCATTTTTTAAAAAATTTCTATTAAAAAAATTAAGGCCTGGCATGGTCCACATGTCTTTAATCCCAGGCTTGGGAGGCAGAGGCAAGTAGATCTCTGAGTTTGAGGCCAGCCTGGTGTACAAAGGGGGTTCCAGGATAATGTCGGCTACACAGAAAAATCCTGACTTAAAAGCAAACAAATAAACAAATAAACAGCCAAAAAATAAGATAAAATAAATAAATTTTAAAAAGATTTGGATTTGGATTATAATAAAATTTTATAATTTCTTCCTTCCCTTTCTTCTCTCGACACTTTCCTATATACTCACATCTTTCTTTTAAATCCTTTCTTTAATTGTTGTTCACACAAAATGCACAAAATACACACACACACACACACACACACACACACACACACACACACACTCCTAAATACATAAAAACAACCCACTCAGGCTCTATAATGTTACTAGTATGTATGTTTTTAGTACTGACCATTCGGTATTGGATAACCAATTAGTGTGGGAAGATGATCTCTTCCCATGGCATCATTCCTTGACTGCCTGTGGCTCTTTGTCTAGGGTTGAGGCTTTCCCTATCCACATCAGCACGTCTATTGGTGCTGTCCTGTTTGGCACATGTTTAGACAGCCATGTTGGTGAGACGTCATGAGCATAGCTTCTGAGATTTCTAAGAGTCCCAGTCTCAAGGCAAATTCCTTATTCCTTTGGCTTACAATCTCCCCACCCTCATTACCCCAATTTGTCCTGAGCCTTAGGTGCAGGACTTGTATTACAGATGTATCGTCTGGTACTGGCACCCTCTGCATTTTGTTGCTTGTGTTTTTCTGTCTGTTGCAAAGTGAAACTTCCTTCATGAGGGGTGAAAAGGGAGTATACTTACCGGTGGGTGTAAGAACAAATATTTAGAATGTAGTTAGGGATTAGCATCACTGAGCTTGGTGGATTTTTAGTATTCTTTCTCAATACCACTCTACCCTGGTTTATTATACTAGTCATGTTTTAAAAGCAACTCTGCTTGTCTCTCCGATTTCTAATGGGCTCTCCCTCAGTGTGGAGACTCTCTTCTGGGCATGCTCAGATCCCATTCTCATTTTGGTTCTGCCATTTCCTGCTGCGAAGTTGATAAATATTTCCAATTAGCTCTTAGTTTAACTAAAATAAATTACTTTTAAACAACTACTCAAAATAAAGCAGAACTATAAACGATATTCATTGAAAATGTAATTTAAAATTTAATTTCCATTCAAGGTACCTAAAAGAAATCAGAATTAGTGAGAGAGGAGAAAATCCCCCTTTGAAAACTAGAATATACCAATGAGCTTTTGCGGAAGACATGCAGAACAATCAAAAGGCTTGCTGTTCTCATTAGCTGCTGGGATACTGGATTCTAAAAGCTTGGTGAATTGGTGACTTAGCAAAGTGGCCTTGAGAACTTCTTTCCTGGGAACTGGAAAACTGGCCTTTCAGAGAATTTGTTTTTTAAAACTGGGCATTCTTTGAAATTGTTTTTCACTGAGCTAAAGGATTCCACTCAGTCTCACCTTTTCTTCTGGGCCTCTCTAGAATCTCCATCCCTGGAACACTCCAGATGGTTCCATTTCTTGGATCCAGATTCACCTTGAAAGTCCAGATATGGGTGTAGGATATAGAGGTCAGATTCATGTCCTCCTTTCCAGGCTCTACCGTGTCAAAGGGGAGGGCTTTGAAAAGGTCCTAGAGACATGTAGCATCCTTGTTGCCCCTGTGACCCTGCTCTGAGAAACATTGGGTGACAAACTTAAATCCTATCTGTGAGTAAAAAAGAGACAAATCTAGGCCTCCAATTCTCACTCTGTAGGGACCTTAAGACCACCAAGGCCAGGGTTTCTTGGCCTCAGGACTGTGCATATTCTATGCCCAATGATGCCTTAACATGAGGGTGGTCCTGTGTTGGGGGAGATTTCCGGCAGCATCTCTAGTTTTGCCAATTAGATTGTTTTTCCTTTTCCATCCCTCCTTCTTCCCATTCTAATTCCTCCTGTGTCTCTGTCCACTGGCTATCAAATTCATGGTCTCTTCTTTAGCTATTATAGCTACACATGCATTACATACATGCGCACACACCTTCATGTACACACAGAGGCAAGTACGACCTATTGAGTCTATTTAGTGTTGCTTGTATGTACATGCGTTTAGGTTTGACCACTAAGCATTGGATAACCTACTGGTGAGCTCATTCCTAGTGAAGGTAAATCCCTGTTGCTGAAGATACTAAATATTTCATGTTGTGTTTATAAAAAGATAAGGGAGAGAGGGAATATCTTTGGTGGACGTGTAGTCAGATATGGGGAAAGGGGGTTACTCTGCAAGCCCATGCTGAAGCATTCCTTCCCCCTGAGGGATGATATAGTATAGAACAGAGTTTATTCAGGGCATGGGAGTAGAGAGGGTAGTGGAGACAGGGACAGAGAGAGAGAGAGAGAGAGAGAGAGAGAGAGAGAGAGAGAGAGAGAAGAAGGAGGAGGAGGAGGAGGAGGAGGAGGAGGAGGAGGAGGAGGAGGAGGAGGAGGAAGGACGTTGAGGCCAGCCATGAGAGGGGGAAAGGGAATGGGAAGAGAGAGGGATGAGAGGGACAGAGTAAGAGCAAGAAGGCAAACGAGCAAGAGAGAGCAGAGAGGGCGAGGAGGCCCTTTTATAGAGAGTCAGGCACACCTGGCTGTTGCCAGGTAACTGTGGGGCGGAGCTTAGACAAAAGGCTAACACTTCAGACATGGGACTTAGAAAAATAGAGCTGGAATGGACCTGGTAGCCTCTTCACTGAGACTGGCTGTCATAGTATATGAAGGTGCTGTGCCGCTAAAGGAGAAAAGCAGTCAATAGTCCTCCAGCTGTAAAGCCAGTGAACCACAGAGACCAGCACGGGAAGATAGCCTTCAGGCTACAATAGTGATATATCTTGGAGGTAACCAACAGTTAGCTAACTTGACTCTCCATTAGATTCAAACATGACTCCCTGATTCGTGACAATCAGCAGTCTCCAGATATGATCGTATATTTCTTGGAGGAAAAAGTAATTCGTGGGTGAAAGTCATCGATCCACTTTCCATGGAATCTAGACCTTACCTCTACATTGCACACCACACACCTTGGAAATACTTCAGGAGCCTTAGAACTCACCTCACTTCAATTGGTGGTCCTGGGAATAGTGCCACTGGTGCCACAAGACAGGCATTGGCCTGGATGTATGGACTTCAGGTCTTGTTTCTGTGTTTCAGCAGGTGTGACCTGGATAAATTTAGAAAGGTTCTTCAGCTTGTTTCTGACTGAATCCTAAACCCCATTTCACAGCTTTGCCAGGAGGACGCAGTGAACACGTATAGAAAACACCTAGCCCTTCAGTGTGTTTATTAGCTGTTATCAATTTATGGATCTCAGATTTATCAGCCTCCTCTCCTTGGTTGCAGTTCTCTGAGTCATACAGCTAGTTGGCTCCTTGGATCTCACTACTGCTCAGAATCTAGCCTCCCCTCCCCCATGGTTCCCTTCTACCCTTCCTCCTTCTCAGCAGATGAAACCCTATAGACCTCAATGCCTTCCTGGCCAGTTCCAAGATGAAAAAACATGACATGTTCAGGGGTGTTCACCATTAGGTCAGTGTGAAGATAGGTGGAAATAAAACTCGGGACTGGTACCACAATGAGGCTAGAGGCATCCTCACAGGCTTCATCAGCGAGCTTTGCTCCTATAGATGCTGCTGTGGCACTGCAGCAAGGTAGCCATGTTAGAAGTGGCAGATGAATGGTCGAAAACTGTGCTTTTCTTTTGCAGAGACACTCTATCACTGGGCACCCCAGGAAGGTCAGGCTGAAAGATGGAGGCCACACTGTACTTGACGTCTTTCTGTTTGCCAGTTGCTCTTTGGAATCAGTTCCTCACACTTTCCAGGAAGTATAAATGAGACACAAACCCTTGAGTCTCGAGATCTGAGATGCCACCTGACTGTTCAGAATAGCCTGGGTCTTCTGAACAGTTAAAAAAGGGCACTGGTGTCAGGGAGCTGGCTGGTGTCCCTGTGAGACTTTCTAACCTCTCCCTCCTTGCAGAGGTCAAGAGCTGGGCTTCCCTCGGATGCCTCAACTTGATACAGCTCAATTGCCCCTGAAGGTTTTATGCCTGGAAAAATTGAGGCCCCAAGGATTGCCACCTTATATTTGGGGGAGATATTATGAGTCAAAAAGCTGGGCAACCATCTGTCTGGTCCCAGAAAAATCTAAGACATTGATATCATGTTTTCCAGGGTGACAAGACCTAGGGAATTTTCTTCAGTAGACTTATATAGTTAACTTTAAAAAAAAAAAATAAGTGACAGAGCTGACTCTTGCTTCTTCTTGGGATAATGTAGAAGAAATGAGATCAAAATGGCTCTAATTTGAAACATCAGCCTCCTAGAGTCCTACTCAGGATCAATTGAAGCACTGGGCAGTGTTGTGACTTGCACACTAGGCAGCCCCGGCTGCCATTTCCCAGGCAGGAGGGCCTGTTAGCCAAGGGGATTAGAGAAGATTGTTTAAACATGGGGCTCTTGCATCTGGCCTAAGGCTCCTTGCAATTTAATTTTAGACAGTCTCTTGATTTATGGCTCTAAATTGTACCGAGTGCCCTGAATCACCAGTGCCTGTCCTTTGCAAGGTTTGTGAGATAAGAACTTCATGGGAGGCTTCTCAAGTCCAGAGACAAAGAGCAAGTCTGTATTTTCTAGTCTATGAAAAGGTGGGTAATGGCCCTGGGGGCCATCCCTGGGAAGCTTGGGATGTACGAAGGTGAGAGCAAAGACTCTTCTAAGGTCTGCTCTGTGCTCTGGCTCTGGGATTGAGGAGAAAGGAAAAGGAGGGAGTGGCTAGGCTGTTGTAGTTTGAGGTGGCCAGGGGTAGTCTCTACTTTCTCTGGAAGGTCACCTTTGTACTAAAACCCCTTCAGACAAAATGTGATCATTCTAGAATTGAGTCTTGGTTGGAGAGGATGTCCTACTGGCTTGTCTGTTACAGTGACTTGATCACACTATAGAGTGTAACCAAACATTTCCTCAAAAAGTGTTTGGATTTGTGGATATCCCCAGGGAGTACTGGAGGACTAAAGAAATCCAGAGGCAGGACAGCCCTCTTAGCCACCCTGAAGTCAGAACACTAGGAAACTGATTTTAACCTTTAATATTGATTGTGAGCTACGCAGAACAGTAATCATCTGTGATTCATGACCCCGAAAACTATAGGTAATGACTCCGTTTTAGGTCATGTAACCAAATGTGGGGATTGTGGGGTACACTTGACAATAAGTGTTTTTGAATGATCAACATCCAAAAATTCTTTGAAATTTAAACTACCAAATGGGAGGCATTTCTGGGGATGGTGGTTAATATGTGTGTGACCCCCTCTGTAGCTGTGGTTCTGAACATATAGCATGTACTTTGTTTTACATATGTCCTCATGTTATCCATTGCCTGCCTGAAACACTGTATGTTATGAATTGTGGTATTTTCACTGTACATATGAAGTTTGTGGTTCCCATGGAAACAAGATGCTTTAGGTACAGCAGGTAAATGAATGCTGGTAATATTTTCTTAGTATCACGCCTCAGCCCATATCAAATCAGTATTGCTTCATATTATATCCTGGCTGATTTTAAAGCTTTCTCTTAGAGTTGTTAACTTTTTAATATAAATTTGTTAAATAAATTTTAACTTGGGCTTTGGATAGAATTTCCAATGTTTCTAAAACGGCCCTAGAAAATTTGCTGTTTTCTACTACACGTTTATGTGAAGTGGTGTTTTCAATATTGATGATTATAAGACCTAAATACTGAGCCACTCTGGAAAAATGCTGATGATGCTGTACATCATGCAGTATCAAATATCTAGCCAAGACTTTGTTCTTTATGTAAAAACAAACAGGCAATCCATTCCACTAGTGTGCAAATTTGCACTAATCTTTGGTAAATCGTAAAATTATACGCATCCCAAAGAACAGTTTTAAAATAAATTTACTTATGACTTTGAACAAAGTGAATGCTTAGTTTTTATATGTGCCATGTGTACATATGTACGTACACACGCCTGAGGTCTCATAACATTTCTGTAATGAAAGGGGGTCACGAGTAGAAAAAGTTTAATAAGTCTGATGTATGTTTTCCTTTGGGTTTAATAATACTGGATTAATTACTCATCATTCATAACATTGACTGAATCACATTCGCTGAGTTATTCGCTCAGCAACAATGACTGAAGACTAAGATCCATCTGCCCAGGTAGGTGCTCAGAATTCCATATGAGAAATCCTCAAAGCCACACTTCGGGCTCTTTGTGCAAACAAGAGTAGAGTCTTGCAGAGATGATCTATCAGCCAGGTTAGACTTGCATTCAAATCCTCTTCCCTTGGTTTCCTATGGTTACCTGTCCTATTGACATTGACTATGATGTGCAACATTGTATTCTTCTGCCTAAGTCCAAAGTAGCTACGTCATGAGCTCGAACTAGCTCTAAGGTCATGAGTGGTTTCTGTACCTTCTATAGGCCAGCTGCTTGCAGACTGGCTTTTCAAAGTTTCACATTCTCAACACTATTCCTCTCCCCATCAGAACTTTCCCTCTTTAGTATCCCATGGGAGGTAGCAGCATGCCTATCTTCAACCAAACAGTCACTAATATTGTGTGTCGCATGAAGCTATCGGAATTCCACTTTAGAGAGAGATAAAAAGACAACAGTTAAAGGTGGGATGTTCTTATAAATCCCTGGGACTCGTAATGTAGGAAACATCCCCAGGCTTGTGGCATATGATAAGTACTCTAGGTACCAAAACTGGAGACCTCAGAGGACAAAGGCCACAGTGGTTCATGAAGTTTAGCATTCCACATATTCCTTGATGAGGTCCCACCTTACTTCTTTGCTGACAGTATCCCATCCATCTTCCTACACGTGTGCTTAACAGAAGCATTCACGTCCCATACACTATTGTCCACAAAGATTTTTAGTCTCTATGTCTCTTTGGGGTCTTGAATGTCACCCTCACTGTGGAGCTTTGCCCGGGCACAGTTTTTCCCCTCTCATTGCTTTGGAAGGATATTCTTTTAATTTGTTATCACACTCGGCATATCCCACTAGGTAGCCTCATATCTTTGTTTGATTGGCTTAGAAATTGGATGTTCATGCAGAATGTTAAGCCAGAGAAAAAGAGCTCTTTGAATTTTGGTGTTGGCCATTTTCCAGGCCAACAGGTAGCTGGAGAAAACTGGATGGAATCAGGAATCTGTATTGAACTTGAACTGGTGGGGGGTGATGAGTCTTGGTGAGGAAACCACCATATTTGGGCATCCTCGGAGGCTTACCTGTCTGATATTTGTCTCTTGTTTTTCAGTCATTTTAGCACATCTTCTTTCTACTACCACTCTACCAGATATGTTCATCTCTGTGTATGTGTGTCTCTAGGTTTGTGCTGACCTGGCACTGCTTCCCCGAGCTTTCTGGATGCAAATGCAGAGAGATGGAGAGCCTGCGAGCAAGTGTTGGCTGCAGTTTGGAAATACATAGTTTTAGAGCTGAATGCTCCTAAAGGAAGCCCATTTCCACTTGAGTTGGTGGGTGTTATAGTGCTGGGGACCATGAGCAGGTGGCTGAAGAAGCAGATTGGTCTCCCAACCTTGATGCCTTAAAAGTGTGTGAGTTTCTTTATCCACTAAAAACATGGATCTGTTTAAAATTGGGCGAGTACCCTTTCGATGCAAAGCAAAAACATTGCCAAAAGTGGTAAAGGACCTTCTGGAATTAATCGTCTGTGGTATTGTGTTTTCAGCCACTCCTTTAGCCACATGAGAACTAAGGATGTAACATAAATACACATTGTTAAATGAGAAAGCCCTGAGTGCTTTCGCATTTAGCTCTAAAGTTCTGACTCTTTACCGTTTTATTTTAAATTATGGTCTCCTCTAGGAAAGAGAGATTTCAATATAGTAGGAGTTGTTTTTGAGGCTGGACCCTGAGCCCGGAGGGCCATGGAAAAGAGGGAGGAGGTCGAAGCCATGGGTTTCTCCTTGGACTTGGTGCATATTGGGAGTTTGAAAGGGAACGTTCTGACCTTGTAAAAGAAATCTAACGCAGAGGAGTGACAACTCTTAACTGAACTCTCCCTGGTTAAAGGCTGCAAACAGAACCAACAGAGACCCCAGTCTTCTTTAAAAGACTTGGCAAGCTAGTCTATATTTATATTTTCCTAAGACTGTGTTAAGACAAGGCACATTTTCTTTCAATATTTTCTTATCGAGTTATGAATGCAAGCTAATTTCCTTTGTGTGCATGGGGTGGAAAGCAGAGGCAAGGACTGGTGAGAATGGAAGACTGGGTCCTGCTGCATTACCTGAAAGATACAAGTGCTCTTTTATTAAAAGAGAAAATGGATGTCTGGAGGAGTTAAATGATGGACTCAAGGAGATTTGAAATATTAAGGATAAAACTGGCTGGACACTGAAGGCCATGGCTATAGGCTTTAATAGTTAGTAACCTTAAATGCTACTTTTTCTTGTGTTCAAAACAGTTTCGAGAATTCTCTGAATCCTCTTTTTGTTCACTTATCTTTCCTGCTCTTCCTCTCTTCCCTGTCCTTTCTCTCTACCCCCACCCCTTCCCTCCACGTGCTCATGGCCGGCCTTTCCTCTCCTCTCCTCTTCTTCTCTCATTAAACCTCTCACGTTGGAAAAAAAAAAAGAATTCTCTGAATCAAAAATAGACTTCCAGATATTCATTTAAACCCTCCTCTCCTCCCAAATATATACACTCATATTACAATACAATAAAAGTAACCTCAGATTACAATTACATGCAAATAGAAACATGAACATAAGGTCCCATGGCATCAGAATGTGGAGAGAAGAATTGGGTAGAATGCTGGATAGAAAGCTAAAGAGAGGTATCTCTGGAGACATCACTGTGGCAAAACTTCAGATAAATGAAATCTTGGAAAATCAAGTTTCATACCTGAATGAAAAGTAACGTGTTGGGACCTGGTCACCCAAGAGCTGTGATTCTAGGGTACTGAACAAGAGAATGCTGTGTGTCATATAAGAAAGGTACCCTTTATGTGAGAGAGGAGGTCACGTGAGAGAAGGTCACATGGCAGAGGTGCAGCTGGGGGCTTCTTAGTGAAGAACAACAAAGAAGTGTCCAACCAAACAAAAGCGAACCTCAAAATTGGAAGACTAACTGCCAACCCCCCTCCACTCCACCCTAGGTGTTGTCAATAAAAGTAACGCAACGTTTTCACACCAGAAGAGGGCGCACTTGAACCAGGAAATGTCTCAGGCCCTTGGCTGCACAGCTGTACAGTCATTTGTGTTAAATTCTTACAGGTACATAGAAAATGGCAGTCAGCATCCATGCAGAGTCACTAAGAAGACAAACTGGAGCATCAAAGCCATCCAGAAAGTAAAAATATTTTGACTTGGATCACACAGAGAAGGCAGGAGAAAGCTTTTAACATGCATCCTGGCTGAATCAGTGTCTAAAAGCAGCATTTGAAAATATAAGACAAGAACATTAGTCCTAAGTTACAAAGTAAAGAACAAAAATAGCCCCCACCCCCTTATATATTCAAGAAAAACATGAAATAAGAATTGTATGAACACCAGAAAGCAGTAGAAGGAAAAATAAATAAAATAAATACAAAGAAATGCTATATCAGGAACAATGGGGCAGCAAATCTCATTGGGTGTAAGATCTTGAAGAAAATGAGAGAGGTTAAGAGAACAGAGATAAAGCAAAGGTAAGAACAAAAGTCATATAGAGACCACGTGCTGAAAGGTAGTCTCGGAAGAGTCTAAAATAGAAAACACACAGTAAGAAATAACACATACCTAAAACTACAAGCTACAATGAATTCTATCAGGAAACGAGGACCTGAAGCTATATCTTTAAAGATCCACAGGATACTTGCACAGAGAGTCCTGGTGTGGTGATGCCCAAGACTGGATTAGGAAAATACTGAAAGAGAAACAACGACAGAAACCCAGATCTCCAGGCAAAAAAATACCCCAAATATGCTGCAGGGGAAAGAAAATGAAGATTCACAGAACAAAAGGAAACGGGGATATAAGGAGTTTCGCAAGTACAGACCATAGAGGATGCTGTACTCATGGTCCCTCTGCAGGGCTCAAGGGTAGTTTTTTTCTATTGGGGACCATTTGTCAAGTTTAACTAGAACCCTAACAAAAACTGACCACTAAAAACTGACCACATGTCTTAGTGTGTTCAAGTTTAAACAAAGAAAAACACTGTAGACTGAGTAGGCTACAAACATGGGAAATTACATTCTCACAGACATGGAGACGGCTAAATCCAACATGGAGGTGCTACTGGATCCAATGCATTGTGAGGGGTCCCCTCCTGGTTGTATCTTTGTATGGAGCCAAAGACTAGCTATCTTCCTGGAAGCCCCCTTTGTAAGGGCAGAGCCTTAGAAACCTAGTCATCTCCTAAAGGCTTCCTCTCCTAGTGTTAGCACCTTGGGGTTAAGACATCAACTGCTTGATTTTTCTGGGACATGAGAATTTGGTAAATACTGAGAAATAGCTATTAGTGAGAAAAACTGTTTTTAATACTCCAACCTCAAAATTACCAAATACAGCATTTCTTTGTCTAACAACCTTTGCAAGGAGACATAAGCAGAAACTACAGGCAGTTCTGTCAAGGCAAGGATAGAACGAAAAGGTTCCTACCAGAATTTGTGGCATACAATTACAACAGTGATCTGAGGAGAAACCAAGCCCAACAAGAAATAGTTAAACAACCTTAGCTCAAAATTCAAAGATGTAGAATTATGAAGGGAATCAGAAGAGAGCACAAGAGCTAACAAAGTTAAGAGGAGAAAATTCTGTGCTAAGAGACAGGAAAAAGAACAGAATTAGGAAAGAAAACTCTCATGATATGGACAGAAGGAATGAAGTGTAGTTGAGCATTGCAGAGAGCAAAGCAAACTGCAAAACTATGACCATTGAGAGACCAGAGGAACATAACCCTGCACAGAGGAATGCCAGCCACAAGCGGGCACTTTACAAATGCAAGCAGACATCCTGAAATTCATTCTGTTTCATGAGAATGGACTTTTCTAAAATGAACAGCTTTCGATTTAGAGTTTAGGCAGGCCACTCTGCAGGGTGGAAAGAAGACAGAGGGGCTGGGGATTTAGCTCAGTGGTAGAGCGCTTACCTAGGAAGTGCAAGGCCCTGGGTTCGGTCCCCAGCTCCGAAAAAAAGAACCAAAAAAAAAAAAAAAAAAAAAGAAGACAGAGAAAATTCCTAACTTATGAACCCACATAGAAACTGAAGATCCTTCAGAGAGAAACTCTGCAGATGACTTCGTAAGCTGCTTCCTCAGTGTTCCAGACTATAGACATAAAGACCACGAAGACCCTTTATAAATGTAATACTGGAGTCCTAGAAGACTGATAGCACGAACAATGACTCTAGGTGTTGTTATATGAAATTATAAGCTAGTGCCCTTTGTAAACATATATGCAACAACGTTTGGTTTGCTTGCATTGTAAAGTGCCCACTCTCACGCTATACACAGTTACATAGAAATTTAGCAACTTGCCAAGAGATACCATTTCCATATGTAGACGGAATGATAGTATAGATTGAAAACCCAAGTGAGTTGGTAATGAAGTGAATTGGAATTAAGTAAGGAATCCAGTAAGTCCATGGGATGTACATTAACTTAATACAAGCTAACAACCTTCCTGAATACAAGATCATTAGCAAGTCCGATCTATAACGGAGAAAGAAAAACTCACTTATAATCTCAGGTAAAAAAGGAGAAGATTAAAAGGAAATACACAAATTCTCAATGAGGCTAATAATTGAAGTATTCCCCGAAGACATTCAAGCTGATTGGAGTCAATAACAAGATGTGTCAGTGTTGGACAATTCACAGCACCATTCAAGTGTCACTTCCTTTTGCTTCAATCCGTATTAAATGCAACGGCAATAAAAATGTCAGCAAGCTTCTAGATTTTGTGCTAAACAAATTAATTCTTAAAATCATGCTGAGAAGGGAACATATAAGAGCAGCAGGGAGATCCTGGGCAAGGAGGAGAGGAAAGCAAGAAACACAGACATAGCAGACATTACAGTATACTAAAACCTCTCTGTGGCTGACACAGCGTGGCAAGAAAGAACAGTGTAGAGACTGGCCCTAGATCCAAGCACAAAAGCATTGCTTGATAAAGTGCATTTCAAAACACTGGGAAAGTTGACTTTTTTTTTCCATAAATATTTGTGGGACAGTTAGGTAGCTACCTGGAAAAAGGTAAAACTAGATGCTCATTTTATACTAAAAATAACAACAATCTAATAGGTGATGACAAAATAAAACAGTTGTACACATCCTAGAGGGAAATGTGGAGGTGTGGATGAGTGTTTTATAAGTTAAATGTAGGGAAGGTTTTCTAAATATGATTATTCTAAACTCATAGACACTGAGAAAAAGACCAATTATTCTATATAAAATTAAGACTGAATTGTGTGATGAACATAGTCAGATAAATAGTGGCTCTGTGGAAGGTATCAGAGACCAATGATTAACTCTTTAAAGTGCAGAGTTTTAAAAATTGAGAAAATGATAAAAACCACACATTTCTTTAAAATTCCAAGAGCATTATTTTTAAATATAGGGGAGCATGTTCATTTATCCTTAATTAACAGTTATATAGACCAACACTATACTTTTGTCACTGATTAAGTTGGCAAATATTTTTTTTAAAAAAATGACAATACTTCTTGTTGATATTGTGGGAGAGACAGATTGCATTATTTTCCTTGGGTTTGTACAACACACGCTAGGCATTTGTGTTTACACTCTAGAGCCTCCCAGTACAAGGCATCTGAACCTACCCGTCAAGGATCATCTCCAAACACTACTAAACTCTGAAATACCTTTAGTTGTAAGTTCAACATGTGAAATTGTAAGGGACACAGTAGTACAAGCATATTCTACCTTACTTTGGAAGTTTAAATGGTTATGAGTCATTTGGATGGAATTCTGAATAGTCAAAAATTTTATATGGAGTGTTTGTCTTTTGACTCAGTGTTCTGGTTGTTTTCTGTCAACTTGACATAAAACTAGACATATCTGGGAAGAAGAAATCTTAATTTAGAAAACACATCTATAAGATTGGCTTAAAAGAAAATCTGTGGGCCTCGTTTTTGACTAACGACTGATATGGGAGGGTCTACCTCCTTGGAGGCGGTGCTGCCCCTATGAAAGGAGGTTCTGGATGGAGTAAGAAGTGGGCCGAACATGCCATGCGGAGTAGGCTGGTAGGCAGGACTCCTCTGTGGCTATAATGTGGAAGGATAAACTCAGTAAGCCTCTCTTCCCCAAGTTGCTTTTGTCCCAGGTGCTTTATCGCAGCAGTAGAATCCCTAGCTACGACACTCAAGAGTCTAACTTCCATGTTTATTCTGAAGCTAAACTTCAAAAACCAAACAAGTAAACAAAGCAAACAAAAACACGCAGTCAAGATCATCCATCAGATTTGTGGGAAGGAACCAACCGTGTTCTGAGTGCACTTTTCTAATACAGTTTGACGTTTAATGTCTGCTAGAATTATACGAAAATGCAAAATAAAATCAAATAAGCAAAGAGCTATAAGAAAAAAAGGCCTCAACTTCAACATAAAGAGAAATAAAAGAATTCTACCACTCAGTCAATTAATAGCACAGACCATGGAAGAGTTTAGTATGACATGTGGTTCTAACTGGTATATATTTAGTGGCATACAGTCAAAGGGGAAAAGCAACATGAAAAGAAATTTACACTTTGCTCCGGTTGGTGTTTGTATAATAATTTACGCAGAACTTGGAGAAAATTGTAGGATAGAAAATGAAAGACTGTTAGCTATTTTCAGCCTCTCTGAGAGACAGAAGCTATTATGAATAGGGACGGGGGAGGCAGGAAGAGCCTTCTGTATGGAATTCAAAGGTACTAGAATGTATTCATGGTTTAAGCACTTGCATGACTTGGCTGTGGTCAAGGTCTGAGGAAAGGAAAATATGTTTAATGTAATAAGGAAGAGTTTAAAAATTAGGGTGGACATACCATATAAAGAGAAGAATAATTGAAATCAATTCCCACTGGCTGAATTATGAACAGATTAAGCATAAAAATGGGTAGGAAGCACTTCAGAACACAGAGTTGTAAAACCAAGATAAGAAAGCCAACTAAACAAGTTCAAGCAGGAGGGAAGAGAAAGGTTCTGGTAGAATGGAAAAGGGACGACAAAATTAGAAAACAATAATTATGCCGCCATTGAAGTGAGGAGGTGGGGCATGAATCTGTAATATGTCAGTAGAGCAATGTGTGTGTGCGTGCGTGCGTGTGTGTGTGTGTGTGTGTGTGTGTGTGTGTGTGCAGATGTGACCAAAATGCATTGTATGACATTCCCAATAAATTCATATAAATATCATACAAAAACTCATTCTAAAGAAAAGGGAAAGAATTCTTAACTAGGAATGAAGAATCATGCCAACGAACAGGTAAAATGTATAATAGTGAAAGATTCTAGAATAATATAAAAAAATAAAAATACACCATTTTATAATTGTGAGAGTTTGAGTGTTAATTGATTTCTGGATTTAATTAATACTTACTTATATATTATTTATATATTTATTTCTGATGACATATTAGTCAATAAATATTGGTTATATACTTTTGGTAGTATTGGAACATTAATAAGAAGCTGTTGAGTAGTAATAATACTGTGAACAGGTGAGAGCAGGGCCTTGCTCTCAGGAGATAAATGATGGGAAATTTAGAGAAGAGGGGTCAGGATAACTGTAACTTTCATCCCAGTGGTTAAAAATGAAAAACGAATCCAAACACACGACTGGCAAAGTGTTCAAAACAAATGAAGAAGAGCGGTGGAAAGAGTGAATCTAAACTCTCACAGGGAGGGGCTCGCACGCCTTTGACAGTAAGAACCCACAGACAAGCATCCCACAAATGCTCATAGGAGACTCCCCAGATTTATGGGTGTCCATGTTTCATTGTAAAGATTGAACTTCAGATGAAAACGAGACCCAGTGAAGACTTGTTTTTCATAGCCAAGTGGCTCAATAGTGAGTCAGTCAATGGAACAAAGAAGCCATTAGCACAGTTTCTTGTGACATACATTCCCTTGGAAAATAGAGATCTGTCTGCTTAAAAGAGGGAGCGAAAGCTTTTGGTACCAGTGGAAACACTTAGGACTATTGCCGCCATTATCTTCAGGGTAATTTTCAAGTCATCATTTTGTCTAAATTGTTTATTTCATTTATTTATTCATTCGGTCATCCCTTGTGCACACACTCTTCATCTATGTCAGACCGAAAACGTTGCCTGCCGTTGAAGATTAAAATATAACCTAGTCTCTGTTTCCAATTCTACTGGGACAGACATGATAAAACATAAATACAGGACTGTGGGAGCCAAGGGAGAACAAGTAACCCTCGCCTGGGGGATTTCAGAGGGCTTCAGAGAGGACCCGATGGAGCACCCTATAATTTTCCTTCGTGGTCCTTATTTACAATTATGGCTATGGAGCAATTTAAAAGATTATTGAGTTAACATTCATTTCCCCATTAGACACTGGGTCCTGTGGAAGCAGAGACTAAGTCTGTCCTGTTCACCATTATATGCCCAACATAGTGCTTAGCACATTTTGTGTTGTCAATAATGATTTGTTGAATGAATGAATGAATGGTTTCAGACCTGGAGGATGAATATTTTTTGGGATTAAAGAGCAACATTGGTACTTTTATTTGCAGAAGCCATGGTGGGAATAAAATTACAAAGGCAGAAAAAGAAAGAAACACTATATGGCTAGAGAGTTGTACTCAGGGTGTATGAAGGCCAGTGAGTGGAGAGTGAGAAAGATGAGCTGTAGTCTGATTGGGAGGGTATTGTGTGGCATTGACAGGTCCAGAATTTAACTCTAGAGACAGAGAGGAAGTAAAGAATGTTTTGGAGAGGGGACAATATGATAAATTTCTTCAAAAGATGGAAGAAACATAAAGACAGTCTGGGTCAAGAAGAAATCAGGAGTAAAAATATTTTTTCAAAGGATGGATGAAAGAAAAGACCTGGGAATAGGAAAAGCTGTGCCTTGAGAGTCTCCCTGAAGTTAAAGAAGGCTTTGAAGTTCTTTTGGACAGTGAGAGAGTAAATTTGAAGTTAATGTTGGGGAGTCGAATTTGGCCAAATGCATGAATTCAGTACAAAGTAGAAGAAACCACTGGCACTGAGTTATGTATTAGACACTCACTGGAAAACCTTAAGCACATTGTTTCAAAGGTTTGTCTAGGGCATAGAAATCCATTTAGAGCTAAAAGTCTCAAGTTGAAGGAGTCGAAGAGTTGGCTTAGTGGTTAAGAGCACTTGGACCAGTGTTTAGTTCCCACCATCTACATGGTGACCATCTATTAACTCCAGCTGTAGAGGATCAAATGCTTTTGCCTAACTCTACAGCACAAGGCACACATGTGGTACACATACATGCATGCAGGCAAAGCTAAACATAAAATAAAACAACTCCAAGAAAAATTAAAACTCCATATAGAGTAATAGGCACAGAAAGGAACATCTGAAGTTTACATAATAAAATTCACTATTCTAAAGTTACAATTCAGTGGCTTTTAGTGTGCTTACTGTGTAGTACCACCAGCATGACTCCACAATTCCGGAGCAGTTTCATCATCCCCAGAGTCAGCTTGCAAAAGCTTTGGATGCCTTGCTAAGGAGTTGGGGATTTATCTGCAGGCAGAGAGGAGGCAATGGAAGGTTTGAATGGAGAAGAAGCAGAATCAGATAGGCTTCTCAAAAACAAAAAAACAACAAACAAACAAACAAACAGAAACAAAAACAAAACAAAACAAAATAAAAAACCAACATAGGGAACACTCAGGGCCAAGCAAACATCCAGAGCTCTAAGAAACCTTTTCATTGTCTCCTTTCAGCTCTTGGAAATCACCATTTCTGCATCTGTGCATTTGCCATTCTGAACTATAGGCTTTGATCTTTTTTAAAACCTACTTTAATAAGGGTTCTTAAATGCTTTAACATCCCTTCTGGCCCACCACCCACCTGAGGTAGTAGAAAGGAAAGGTTAATAGGGCAAAGAGGGATGTGGACCTATTTGTAAATAAATAGTTCTTTGGGGTGATTCTGATCTTTGTTGTCAGGATATCAGCAGTGCAGCTCACATGAATCGTTTGGTCCACTTGCAAACACCAATCATGAATCAGCAACTACAACTCGATCCAGGAAAAACACCAGGAGGCTTTGCCAATTGACCCGAGTCTGCGAAAGTGGCAAGAAGCCACCAGAATATCATGAGAAATTCTTTGGTGCACTTCTCTCTACAAAGTCACAATAAGTGGTGATCAATGAAGACCAGCAAAGAGTGGCAAGGTGAACCAATGCCAGAGTGTCTGTTGTTCAATGTCTGTTGCGTTATACTTATACCCTTTCCAACCATTACATGTCCTCTCGAGTGTCCACCCCAACAAATCATCCTCTCATGTGTCTGCTTCAGCAAAATATCTTCTCATAGGACAGTTTCTAGAAAAATATCACATGACACAACTGAGTCTCTGAAGAAACTTGAAATTTCCACCTCACTGAATATTTCATATCCATTGATTATACAACTTGTGTGTTTCTCTTTTTAGTTAGTGTAGTGTTTTTAAAGTTAACCTATGAGCACTTCATTTCTTTTGAGGATGAATAATACTCTATTATATAAATGTGCCACATTCCTTGTGTATATGGCTATGTGTGTGAGTGTACATGTCAGAGGACAACCTCGGGTGTCTTTACATCTCAGACATTGGCCATCATTTTTTCAGTATTTCTCTTATTTTTGAGACTGGCATATATTTTTATTATTTCCTCCCTTTCCTACCTCCAAAACATTCTGTAGTACACCAGTGTTTTCTTTCAAATCTATGCCCCTTTGTTCATTCATTTTGTTATATAATACATAGTCTGAAATATATAAATAACTGTAACATGCCCAGTCGGTATAATGTTGTTTCCATGTATACTTTTAGAGCTGATGATTCAGTACTGGATAACCAGTTGGTGAGTGCTTCCCTGGGGAAGACTATTTCTCCTGCTCTCAGCATTCCTTAGTTGCTAGTAGTTCTTTGTGTAGGGTTAAGTCCTCATTGGCTTGCCCCTATCCTCTTACTTAGGGTTTCTATTGCTGTGAAAAGACACCGTGACCACAGCAACTCTTATAAAAGAAAACATTTAACTGGGGCTGGCTTACAGTCAGAGGTTTAGTCTGTTATCATCGTTGTGGAAATTGTTACAGCACACAGGCAGACTTGACGCTGGAGAGGTAGCTGAGAGTTCTACACGTGGATCAGCCAGCATCAGGAAGAGAGAGTGACACTGAGCATGGTTTGAGCAATTGAAACCATGTAGCACTCCAGTAGCACACTTCCTCCAGGAAAGCTGCACCTACTTCAACAAAGCCACACCTCCTAATAGTGCCACTCCCTATGGGGGCCATTTTCATTCAAACCAACATACCCATTTACACTAGCAAAATAGCCCTTTTTTAGCTCATGTTTATGCTGTCCTGTTGTTGAAAGTTTTGGGGTATAACTTCTGACATTCCTACGAGACACGATTTCACAGCAGATGCTGTTTTTCTGGCTTTTGTAATCTTTTTGTGCCCTCTTCTATAATGACCCTAAGATTTACGGATGAGAGTTGTATTGTAGATACAATTTTTTGAGGTTGGGTTCCACAATTTATACTTGGCTGTGGTTTCTATATTGCTCTCTGTATGCTGCAAAGTTTCCTTGCAAGAGAGATAAGGTCTACACTGACCTGTGGACATAGGAGAAATATTTAGGATATAAATAAAGATTGTGCTACTACCTTGGTGTTCTCTTTGTCAAATTTGGCTATCCAGTGAGCACCAGGCATCAACTTGTCTCTGTCTATTGGCATCTGCAATTATGAATGTATGACACTGCCTTTTTATGTGGATTCTGGGACTCAAGCTCATGTCCTCAAGCTTGTGTGACAAGAACTTTAGTGTCTGAGACATCACCCCAGTCACATATGACTTACTCCTTAATCTTTCACTGGTATTCAGGTTGTTTCCATTTATTTATTGATGAGAACCTCTGGGGAATCCAGAATCTTCTTAGGTTTTTCCCAAGTATGCGACACAATTCCAAGCACAGGTATGAACTTCTTGGTTTCCAGGAATGTGTTAGGACCTTCTCAAGCTTATGTGGGTGGGTTATTGCTCAAAGTTTCCTTCTAAACTCTTTGGCTAGTTAATTGTTTCTAGTTACTATGGGACATTGCCTTAGGAAATATTTATGTAAAAACACAGGTAAATGTTTTCAATAAATGCTTCCTTCTCCAGGGCTTTTAGCACTATGTAAACCCTGAGACAGAGAGAGCCTTGATGTGGTCAAAAAATTAATCAGGTTTCAGAAAATAGTCACTAAGGTACTATTTATCCAAGCATTTTAATCTCCCTTTATCCCACTGCCACCCCTGTCTTCCAATCCATGTGAAGCAGATGGGTAGAAAAATGTCCATCATTTAGGTAATGAAGTTCAACTAATCATTTTGCATTTTGGAGACCACTACTCTGTATCTACTATAGAATAGTACAAAGATGCTACTTGAATGGTGTCTGTTGAAGATGTCTGGCATTTCTGTTAGGTTCTTGGATCATCAAATCCCATTTGTTTTCCTCCTATACATTGCTCACAAAGAGACTTTGCTCCATGAGGAGGTCTAGAATAAGACATGTCTTTGTGGAGGTGACATATCAGTGTTCCAAGCATAAATAGAAGGTTACAGGCTTTTTAACTGTTTTATGGACTCCAGGAAAAGTTGTCAAGTTGCCCTTATTTGGAGATTCTTGTCTCTTCTGCATTCTTCTCCTACAGCATCCTGCGTGACTTCCCCAAGCTTCAACAGTTAGTATCCACACAAAATGACTTTTCCTACACACTGAGTTCCATGCTCCCATTTCTTTATCATTGTGGAAACTTACTCTTCTTGTGTCTACATTATATCTGAATGCTAAGCTACTCACTAACACCTATATGTGGAGATCAGGCTATGCCCTGCATAAAGTAACTGGGTGTCATAAAACAGCGGTGTTCAGATTGTGTGCCTCTGTTTTGTAAAGCAGGAGCTGGTTCCAATTTGAGCACAAAGGAAGAAGAATTACTACATTTCATTTGTGCATATCGACTCCAGGACCTGCCAAGCACTAACCACAGGCAGAGACTGATAAACAACATGCATACAAGTAAAAAGTACCACATACAAACTACCAAAGCAGACTAGGACACAGGAACACACAAGTGGGTTAAAACCATGCCATAAAAATCAGGCTTGAGAACTTGAACATATTGGACCAAAGAACTGTGTAACATCCTCCCCTTGACCTCATAAATCTAACATCACATTGGAATGGCCCAATTGAACTTGTGCTCTGACCATCCAATGCATGCATCAGGGGACTCTGACTGACAGGTAGAGTGCTCTCAACTGACTTCAGAACTTCAGCTCAGCAAGGTCCTCATTGCTTGATGTAGTCTGCTAAGACTACCATATTTCTATCCATTGGTTTGTCTGACCTACTGAACCAGTTCTACACTTTATCTGGATAGTTCTGGCCTCCTTGACTCTTCCCCAAACCCTGCCTCCAGTAGCTCTCTAACTGGCTTCATGAATCACTCTTCTAACAGCCTGCAGTGACTCTGCATTAGCTTCTGCACTCAATAGGGTCTGATGACCTCTGTGGCCCTCAGCAGTCCTTGTAGTCATTCTATAACCCATGCATGTGGTAAGTTAAAATGTGTGATTTGAGAATTAACATTAGTAATCAAGATTAGAACAAAAGAAACTGTGATTAAAAATGGCCATACTCTCAAGGGAAATTAGGACTACTTGGTAAGTTACAGTTAATGAAGCAAATATAGTTTAGCAATTTATTAGTATTAGATTCCAACTTTGTGAAAAGACAGTGTTGTCTTTGCTTATGATATTTGGTGCTTATGACAATATAAAAAAGGTGATAGATTCTATTTTTTTCTAGGTCCTATATCCAACTTTTAATAGTAACTTTAGATCACTAACTACACAGAGCAGCCAATGAAAATCCCAGGAAAGACAGAGAGCAAGGTCTGGTCCGGGCATTTCACAACTCCATGTCCTTATCTTTCACTCTGTTGTTTTACACGAAGCATTTTCAATCTATCCTCCACTGGGTTTTCACAACAATTCTATGAAGATCTTCCACACTTCATATATAAAAATTTTCTCCTGTAGACAGGAGAAAATACAAATTGCAAAGGTGGAGTTGTCTGAACCCAAGTCCATGTGATTTCATAGCTGTCATAGTCTTGTCATAGTTCTTAGTCTGACATAAGTTCTTGGAACTCATCAGCAAGGATTCCATTAACCATCTAATCTGATAAAGTAGCCTCTTCCAAGTCAGGCATGTTCTTCTTTAATTTTCATTTATCTCTCCATATTTCAAATTAATGTCTGTTTTGTGGGCTTGACACATGAAAATTTGACCTTTCTTTGTAAATGATCCAGATTAATCAAATTAGTCAAATTCTACATATTCCCATAATGCATGCCCTCAGGCTCTAAATTATAATACTCTCTTCTCCTTCACTTGATTCCCTTTCTCTTAATCACTTTCTATTTTTTCATTCTTCTCCACTAAATTTTTTGAATGACAATAAATTTAAAATCTTAATTTGTGCATTTTTTGAAACAATTTTTTGAAATTTTATACATACATACATACATACATACATACATACATACATACATACATAATCTTTGGTTACAATTACTTTCCTTTCTTATACCCATCACTGCTGACAACTCTATTCTCTTCCCAATAAGTCCCCCACTCCTACATTATCATATCTTTGAGTTTAACTTGGGTTGCTTTTATGAGATTCTCCACTACCCTTTACATACAAACAAAACCAAAACCCAACTGTAGTGAGGGGTAGGGGAGGGTTGTCTCACCAGCACTGTAGGCACTGAGACCTAAAGCCAAGGGCCCACACAGAGCTCAGCATTTATTGGGAGCTGGGTCTCAGTCTGGATTTGTTGGCTTTTCACATAAACTGATCCTCAAACCTCAGGTTATTGGCAAGAACTAAAGATAAGTCATGGCGATGTGGTTCAACATAGAATGTGTTGGCTATGGCAAAATTATGGGAGAAAATTGAGCTCACGTCTTGTCCCACTGACTATATCCACTAAAAATAGCTCCCCATTGTGGTTTGTGAGACTCAAAGAAAGGGGGGGGTGTCTAAGTGGTTTATTTCAGAACACTTGAGAGCATCAGTTCCCACCAAGATAGATTTTGATGGGTTAAATGCAAGTGAATTAAGAGCATAAGGATTAAATTTCCTTTCCCGTAACATAGTTTTAAGTGAGAGGGAAAGTTGCATAGGGCATAATGCATTTACTTTTCCAAAGTCAAAGCATAAAAAAGAAAAAAAAAAACACCTAAAAATGCTCAAGATGTCTCAGCAAATCCAGGCAACTTCACTATTTTCCTTCTCTCTGGAATTGATTGACTACTTATGCAAGAAAATAAGTATATGACTAGGTTTCTGAACTTCTGATATTCAAGGTTTAGATCTCCTTTTGTCTGATATACATTACTCTAAATTCCTAGATAGTGAGATAGTGAGAGTGTTACTGGTCTTTCCCTCAAATATGATGCAATGTCTCCTCAACATGTCTAACCTCATCCAATATCTTATCAAATACGTATCTTCATGAGGTAGTTTTAAAACCGTGAATTGCTTTATCAAATTAGGCCAAAGGCATTCACTTTACATGTCTCCTCCAGTTTACATGTGGTAACATATTTATCATTATCTGT
Organism: Rattus norvegicus; assembly: GCF_021556685.1. Lineage (NCBI taxonomy): Eukaryota > Metazoa > Chordata > Mammalia > Rodentia > Muridae > Rattus > Rattus norvegicus. The sequence continues at coordinate 90,328,899 of NC_141542.1, read as the reverse complement.
TGGTTTGAGGTGAGACCTATAAATAAGGAAAGTGGGGATCAATTTTTCTGGAATGTCAGTAAATTAAAGAGGCTGAAGTGTAAAGGAAGGGAAGAAAGATGTAAGCAAGGAGGTTCTTTTGGGCTCCTGGGGTGAAGAAATGAGAGAAATAGGACTTGGAGTTAGAAATAAGATAAAACCTTAAGAGATTTTGCTTGTGTCTACCTCTATGAGGTCAAACAGATGGTGACAAATGATGCCACCAATCTAGTTTGTTTTGGGTAATTTGGATAGGGAGGAGTGAAGGTGGGAATTTAACCTTCATTAGTTGCATGTCAAAAACCTTAGGCTAAATGTGGGCCACTGAAGCATGCAGATCAGATCTGACTCTACTGTAGTAATCCTTTCTTAGTGGGCTAGCAGGGTTTAGATATGGAGTGGAGGTGGTGGTGAAGGAGGGAAAAGATTCTTTTAAGTTACAGTCTGATATTAGGCATACAGATGTGTCCTTGGACACAGACAAAGATACCATGTAATTGAGGCCGTAGAGAGGTTTGCCACAGTATTAGCACCACAGATGTAGTCTGGAATGATCTGCACTGTAGATATGTAAAATCTAATGTAATATAAGTTATACAAATAGTTGAATATGTCTTTAATTCCTATCCCACTTTCTAAGAAAATAATACCACTTTTTCTATGATCTGGGTAGTGCTGGGACAATCTCAGTGAGTTCTTTATTAAGGATTTACATCATCTTTTTTATTTTTATGCGTATGAATGTTTTGCTTGCATGTATGTAAGGTCATCACACATAAGCAGAACCTACAGAGGCCAGAATAAGGTGTTCTTGAACCTGGTGTTACAGATGGTTGTAAGCTGCCATGTAGGTGCTAAGAAACCAAACCTGAGTCCTCTATAAGAGCAACAAATACTCCTAACCACTGGGCCATTGCTCCAGATCCAAGTTAGTTGTTAAGAGAAAATTTAGCAGACTTTTGCATATATATATAAGGGGCACAGTAACAATTTGATACATGTCTGCATTAGTGTACAAGGGTCAAATCAGGCTGATTAACACTTTAATTTTCTTAAAAATATTTTTAGATCTTAGGAGACAGACCTAAAAAATTTCTAGTTATTTTTAAATATATTTAAAAATTTTAAATATTATTAGTCATTAGGGAAATGTACACAAAAGCCCATATTTTTTTTTTACTTTACCCTCATATGCCATGAAACACTAAGCCCAATTCCTCCTGTCTACTCTTTGGCACCTTATCCCCATGATTCCACCCCTGCTCCATCTTCACTAGAGAAGCTCCCTCCTTTCTTCCTTCCAATGATGATTTTCTTATGTTTTGCTTCAATGAAGTCAACTTTTCAAATTTCCATGAATGGTAAAAACTGCGCCTCATTTGGCTTTCTGTGATTGGTTTATTTCACTTAATGTGATATCTTCTAGTCATGTGGCTACAGATGACAAGGCTTGATCTCTTTTATGATTGTATAAGCCCTCCCCCTCTCTCTGTCTTTGTCTCCCTCTCTCTCTCTCTCTCTCTCTCTCTCTCTCTCTCACTCACACACACACACACACACCACACACACACACACACCACACACACACACACACTACACACACACACCACACACACCACACACACACACACACCCCCACACACAAACACACTTCTTTGTCCACCCATCCATTGATTGACACTTCGGTGGCTATGCTACTTGAGGTATTGTGAATAGTGCAATAAACGTAAGAGAGTGGGCATCTTTTGGTATGATGACTCCTTGTCCCTTAGATACCCTCAGTAGTAGAATTGCTATGTTATACAGTAGATTTTCAGTGTCTTGAGGCGCCTCCCAATTCTTATCCATAACAACTTCACTAATTCATACCAACATTGTACAAGATTTCTCCTGACTTCACATCCTTCCTAGAGTGTTTTTTTCTTCTTTTTTATATCAGCCATTCTAACTTGGACAAAATGATATATCACTGTGGTTTTAATGTACTTTTCCCTGTTGGTCAGTATATTAGAATGTTAAAAATCTACTTGTTGTCCATTTAAATGCCTTTTAAAAGTAATGTCTATTCAGATAACTTATCTTTTAATTGGATTATTATTCATTTTGTGGGCGAGCTGCTTCTGAACATTAATTCTTTGCTAAATAAATAGATTGCAAGTGTTTTATTTTTCTGTTTAATTCTGTCAATCATTTCCTTTCAGATCATCTCATTTGTTTTTGATGTCTGTGCCTTGGGATCTTATTAAAATACAATTGCGATGTCTTTAAGAGTTTCCCTTGTGTTCCTTCTAGTATTTTCTTAGGATGATTTTCTTAGGTCTTTTATTTAATTCTTCGATCAATTTTAAGTTGATTTTTGTACATGGTGAGCGATTAGGGTCAAGCTACATTTGTCTTTATATGACATTTTCCCAGTACTATTTTTTTTAAAGAGATTACCACCAGTATAATAAATGCTTGTGCCTTTATAATTATAATTTTATGATTTTAATTGTTATATGTGTGTGGATTAGCGTCTAGATTCTGTTCTGTTCCACATGTTGTTTTTTTTTTTTTATGTTGGTACCATGTTGTTTTGGTAATGGTAATTTTGTTGTCTGTTCTCAAGTCCAGTATAATGTCTCTAACTTTGTTCCTTTTGCTCAGGAAGCAACTGGCAATTCTGTAGTTCTTGCTAGTTATTTCTCTGTTTCTTGGAATTTCCTTTATCATCTATGTATTCACTGAAATGTAACTTTTTACTTTTTCTTTAATTTTAGAAGCAATAATGAAAATTTTATGTTAGATATTTTTCTCCCCTAAATTGCCATAGAATCTTCTGCCTGTAAAGAATGCTTGGTGCTTCATGCCTGTAATCCAAGCCTTTAGTGGAGGAAGAAGGACCATCAGTTCAAGGCTAGCAATAACTGGTATAGCAAGTTAGAAGCCACACTGGGCTACACAATACCCTGCCTAGTTAAACTCCTTTGCTCCCTGGCCTCCCTTCCTCCCACCCACACCAAAAAATTTTTGGAAGACATTTTTCTCTTGTGACTATTCAGGTCTCCGCTTTATTTTACAAGTTGAATACTCACCCATAGTGATTACTTTCAAAAGACCTGACTAAGTTCCTTAGTGAGATGCCCTACTATATCCTTCTGCAAATAGATAGAAGTTACTCAGTCATTATTGTAGTCACAAAAATTACAGTAGATAGATATTATAGGTAGATTTTGAACATAGGCAATTCAATAGACTCAATACTGAGAGGAAGTAGAGAAGTTGGAGGACATTTCTTTGTTGTTAATGAACAGAAGTTAGGAGATTGAGTATATGGCTGTTGTTTTGCTTCAAGGCTCTTCTAACTGCCTCTTCTTACTGTTGTTTCTATGCTCTGAACCCCTCTTGGGTCCATGTGGAGGACCCTTGATCATTCATTTCCACTCAGGTCATACCCTAAGAATGTGTCACATGGATGTGCAGTGTTTCCCTTTTTCTGGAACCCTTATTAATAGCTGGCACTCACAGAAATTAAAGATGAAGGACCAGTCAGTGCAAGGTTAATATGTCATCTTGACTACTGCAGACAACAATGGACTTGACAACATGGTTACAGGGAAAACTGGCATCTTCAAGAGAAGAATTCAAAGCAAGCCTAAGCTTGAATCAAAAGTAGGCGAGGAAGTCAGCAGCTTGGTGGGAACACCACAGCTGGGTCTCTGGGTGCAATCCACCATGCTGTACCACTGGTTGCTGAGCGTGACCACTCTGCTTTGTGTGATCATCATCTTTGGGCCTCCACACCCAACCCATCATTTGAAGGAAGGTGATGGATGTGGCTTGCAGGCAGAGCAGCTGCAGACTATCATGGCTTTGCTCGTGATTTGTGTCATCTTTAGAAGTTACATCATTTCTCTCAGACTTAGTTTTCTCATCTATCAAATAGACTTGTCTTGAGATTATGTCAGATGGTTTTTGCAAAGCATCCACCAACATGCCTGTCATGCAATGGATAGTCTGGAGTGGCAAAAGCACAGAGTCGGGGACAGACACCCCGAGTCTGAGACTCCTACCTTGCATTTGCTCTGGGAATACAAGGCATATTCTTCAACTTCTTGTGTCTTGGCTTCCTCAACTACAGTGTGGGACTAATAAATACACTAATCATCATGGAATGGTCAAGTTAAAATGTGGTGGAATATGTACAAATGAATAGAAAATCACCTTGTAAGTGATCCAAACTGTCAAGATGATGGTGCTTGCCTCTGTCACTCAGTGGACTGGAAAGAGATGGATCATTTAATTTTCAAATTTAGTCTACACTTAGATTCAAAGTTTATTATGATAATCAAATTCCTTCAAAAAAAAGAAGAGAAAATAAACACTAGCCAATGGCTGGATGTTCTTTGCTTCCATACGCTGTCAGGGGCATGGGAGAAAGGCTGACTAACTTCTATCCCTTCATGAGACTGGGTAATCCTGGAGCTGCCCTCCTTTTACATTTGTAGGGCCCAGGAGGGAGGGAAGGTCCAAATGAGTTTGCTGTCTGCTTTTCCAGCATCCACATTGATTAGCCTCATAGCTCTGTAGTGACCATGCAGCTCCTGGGCTGAACTGAAGGCATCTGAGGTGGGAGAACCTGGTTCCCAAGTGCAAGTCAGCAACTTTGAGATACTGGCTTCTGGAAGAAGGTCTGTGGTCTGAAACACTGGAGACTCAATAGCTAAATGGGGTGAGAAGCAGAAGAAACCACAGTTAACTATGTAAAGATTGCCTGCCGACATCAAGCTGCTACAAGGTACTGCAGGAAAGGTAGGTGAAGTGGTGTGTGTGCAGGGGCACACATACATTGCACATGCATGTGCCCATGGGCTCTATAATGACTTCCACAGAAAACTCCTCCACCATCCTTCCCATCCACAGTGTTGGGAGCAATTAGGTAGACTTGGGCAGAATGATTCATGCTTCAATAAATTCAATTTCAACAAAACATAATTATGGTGAGTCACCTAATCGCAGCTATAATCACGGCACGCCCCTTCAGAAGTCAAAACAGTTGAGGGCATTCAGGAAGGGTGTCTGATCCCTCACCATGACAAGTCTCCATCTTTTGCCAAAGAGAGGTATTTGGAACTTCAGCTCTTTTCTAAGTTCTTGGATAATAGGATATTTCACACATACATAGCGGAATACTTACTCAGATGTATCATCAATCCTGAAAGTAGACATTGCAGACAGGATGGAGATGTGGTCTTTGCAGAGGCATCTTTAGCCTATCCTGGTTTCTCAGGAGAGATGATGATGTTTCATTATTTACCGTTCTCATCTCTTTCTTATTACATAGCTACTCTCTTCTGTATCCTTAAGATTACATAGCTTTTATTTTTAAAATATTTACATATTAAAATTTAATTAATTAATTAATTAATTTACCCAAGACAGGATTTCTGTGCCCATTCCTGGCTGACCTGGAACTCTCTGTGGAATAGGTTGTCCTCAGACTCAAGAGATCTGCCTGCCTCTGCCTCTGGAGTGCCTGGATTAAAGAGCTATGCCACCACACCTAGCTACATATCACACACACACACACACACACACACACACACACACACACACACACACCTACTGGAATATTAAGTACATGATCTTATATGTCTATCTTTCTGTGACTTAGTTTTCTTTGCTTAACTTTTAAAGATTTATTTATGTAGAGCATATACCTTTGAGTTTTATCATACTAACATGATTTTAGAATCTCACAGATGACTAGATCAAGATGTGTGTGTGTGTGTGTGTATGTGTGTATGTGTGTGTGTGTGTGTGTGTGTGTGTTTAATTTAGAATCATTGTAATTAGGTCCATGCAAAAGGGGGGAGTAGAGGGATGGGACTCATGAAAGGGACAAGGACATGGCCAACGGTAGGGCTCTTGATATCTAGAAGAGGAATAAGAAAGGATGAGGGACAGAGCTGGTGTGGAAGAGGAACCATCACATGATTCCTGCACGTACCAGTGAGTTTCCTTAGGCAGAAGCTGGAAGTCGAGTTACTGGGCTATCACTTCACTATAGTTTATTAGGTCTTCTATTTCTTTATTTTTCCTATTTTGGTTCCTCTGGTCTTACTTTGGGATACTTGAATATGTTTAGTACTCAGCTTCAGCTCATATTGTATTAAAGCTGTATATTGTTATCTCTAAGTGATATATTGTCCTTCATCAATCATCTTTCTATTCTACTTTCACAGTGTAGGAGGGAGTAGTATGACTCATTTAACTCACCAACTCAACGGGCTTCTTTACCGTCTTTTATCTCATAGTTGTCTTATATATAACATTTTCATGCATCGAATAGCTCACCACTGTTGAACCTTTTAGTGTAAACAATTGTGGCTGTTTTAAAGAGTTTAAGAAAGGAAAGTACCATTAGAACCCAGGTATAATGGGGTTCTAATCTGTTCACATGGTTGAGTTGATAACCATCCCCGTTAGTCAATCAAAACAGATTCAGATCTTATTAGATGGAATTTTATAGATGCTGTTAAAGTCTCTAGTCATGACTGGTTACTCCAATGAATCAAAAGAGAGACATTTAAAAGAGAGAACTCAGGTTTTTCCTGATTTCAGAGGCTACAAATCTGGGATTGTAGCTTATTTGCTTTCCCTTCCTTGCTGATCACCTGCCTCTGTCAGACCCCATAATTATGTAAACCAAATTCCCCTGTGATAATCGAAACTCTCTAGCCATGCCCCTCCCCTGATACTTACTTCTTGGTTGAACTATGACTTACATACTAAATATTTAGTTTCCATATTTTATTTTTTCCTCAAGGATATAAGATTTACAGTAGTGTCTTGTTTTGTCCATACATTTTTAAAGAGTCTCTCTCTCTCTCTCTCTCTCTCTCTCTCTCTCTCTCTCTCTCTCTTTCTCTCTCTCTCTCTCATAGTGTACTTGTTAACCATGAAGTCATATATTTTCTTTACCTGAAAATACTTTTATTTTACTTTTGTTCATGGAGAATATTTTTTGCTGACTATGAAATTTTGAATTGATTGATTTTTTTCCTTCTTAGAGCTTGAATGATGCTGTTCTGTGCTCTCCACAAATCCTGATGGAAAACCACTGTCACATGCATCAGAAGCTCCCAACCTGTGGGTTGTAACCCGTTTGTGGGAGCGATGGAACAGCCCTTTCACAGGGGTCACCTATGAACATTGGGAAACACAGACGTTCACATTACGATTCATAACAGCAGCAAAGTATAGTTTTGAAGTAGTTAATCTTTGCCTCATTGTATGATTTCAGTATTTTCGTTAGATTATTTCTTCTCATTTTTGTTTTTATAGTGTCCTTTATTCTATATAATTGACATTTACTTTGATGTACATAATTTTACCAATCTTCTTTAAAGATTTTGTTTTGGAAAATTTCATTTTTGTTGTAGATCTTGAAGCCCTTTTAACACCAAAACTTAAAAAAATATGCTCTGGATTCTTTATAAGGACTGTTTTGGATAGATTGCTTTCATGCCTATGCAGTTTGCTGACATTAAATACATTTTGCCAAGGAGTAGTACACAGATGTAATTAGAATGTTTTTAAATATTAATAAATAATTATTTCAGCATATATTCTCCCTCCCATCCAGTTATATTTTCGGATATAGCTAGAAATGTCTTCACCATCAGAGAAAAGAAACACTCTATGTTGGAGGACTTTCTGGCATTCAAACAAAATCAAAACGGTGGGTGCATAATACACCACTGTGTGCTTTAAGACTTATAGGTTCTAGGATGATCCTCAAAGGGTTGGTCTGTTCTTGTCAGAACCAAGTGACACTTGTGTCAATGGATGGTGCCATTGATCCTGGCCAGCCTGTGGCAGCCGGTTTTTGCCTTAGAGAGCAAGTGCTCACGTTGTGTTACCTTCAGGTTCAACTTACTGCTTTTTCCTAGCTTGTGACAAGTCATGATTGTCACAGAGTTGGTACTTTTCCTGACAATCAGTCATGTTTTTAGAGACACAAATAATTAAATCATTTGTATACTGATACTAATGAACTCCTTTAACCATTTCATAAGAAATAAACTTGCCTTTTCTTTAAAAAAACAAACTGACTTTTGATTTGAATGGCCTCTTGTAATCATCCGTTTTGCAAATTTTGTGTTTTTTTTTTTTTTTTTGGATAGGCAAAACTCTCTCTCCTACACTCCCTTCATATTTTCTGTGAGTCCCTTCTTCATGTTCTCTGGCCTTCCCTCCAGAGTTATAAACGAGCATGCCACCTTTGTCCACTTTGTTCTAGATGAAAAACATTGAAACAAACCCAGAGACAAATTACACACATCCAGGCACAAATGCATCCCCATCTTGTCATAAAAATGATGCTAGGTCTTCAAAACCTTGGCCCTGTGTCCTAGATCAGTCAATTATCTTCCCTGATTATCTTCCTTCACATTTTGTAGCAGACAGTTCTATAAATACCCTGCTGAGTTGACCCAGGCGCTACCAAGAACTATGAGACCACGGCAATCGATCGTAGGCTTTGGCTTTTCTGATGTCCCCTCCCTGCTTTGTGTTATTTTATTCCCTTAGCTTGTCCAGGTCAGCACAGAGAGCGCTGAAGAAGTGTTTCTCATAGGTCAGGAGGCCTGCTGAGGGTGTGCTGGTCATTTCAGGTCATAGCTGCCAAGAGCACCTAGTTATTTAGGGTCAATAGAGTCAGCTGACCCGGTCTGCTCTGTGGTAAATTGGGAAGTTCATTTTTTTCCCTTACAACTCCAATCTGAAGAGCGCTCCAGTGTGTACATGGCTGCCAAACTGGGATCATGCCGGTTCCAGGTCTTGCGGGTTCTCTAGAGATATCAACCATATGTGATTTTTAAAGAAGAAACTGTTTTGATATTTAGATATTAGCAACTAATAAGAAAAACAAAACAAAACACTGAGAACTAAACTTTCTATGGCCCTGGTAAAATATGTCTCAATCTCCGGGTCACTAGTGGTGACCTCCAGACGAAATGGTATTTAAAACCCCTTCCAGGACTGAAATGTTACACTTTAATTACCCAAATGTTCTGGATGGAGGAAAGAACTTGTGTTTGAAAATGAGGAAGATTTTCCTGGCATTCGGCTCTTATATTTTGAAACAGGTGACCAAGGAGAATTGCAAAATACCCTCCAAATAACCTTGAAGAATAAGGCACCTCATTGCGTCTGGGATTTGTTATAAACTGTTTCCGGGTGGGGGATGGGAGATACATCCCCTTGCTATTCTTTTCAGTTGGGACATGATGAAAATGGTCGTTTATGAGTTTCATTTCTGATGTTCTCAGAGCCTTTTAGGGGAAGAAGGGGGTGGTAGTTTGGTTTCTAATTCCCAGGACCCTCCCAACTCAGTTCCTGGAATCATCCTGGGGGACTCTGTAAACTGAAATTTAAAGTTCCAGCTTGCAGCCTCCTCTCTAAGGTTTAGATTGGGTTTCATAACTTGGAACTGAAGTCAGGGCAGCAGCAGTTGGAGTGTGGGTGAAAACGTCTGCAGCTCTGCTTGTCAGCACACTAATGCAAACCAGAGAGGCAGTAAATACAGAAGATGAGTGACGGACAGTGGCAGACTTGCAACCTCACTTGATCTTCCATGAGGAGTCTCTCCTTAAGAAAATTGCCTGGGATAAATGACCCAGATTCATTTTGCTTGTGGATTAAAAACACCTAGGAAACCTGCAAACATCTTTTATATGCGATGTGTGCTCAAGGCCGGAGTCGACAGTTCAACAAGCAGAGAGAATCCAGTTTAGTTACTGACTGTATCAGGATAAATACTAGGTCTCTTACTTCAAAGTAACCATAGCAAAGTAAACACATCGCCACCCCTAGAAAGACAGAACACAAAGGCCGGAATGCCAGACAGAAATGTATTTGCTAATTAATCAGAACTATTCCAACCGTCACTAGCATGCATATTAATGGGCAAGAACAGGTATGGAACTTCAGGAAAGCCAAGCTAGAAAGACAATCTACTTTTGTGTTTAAATAAATACTTTGGGTCATGATCAACGAACACAAATGCTTCTGCAGGTTAGATGGGAAAGCAGAGCTGTCTGGGATTGGATGAATCTCTACCACCATTATAAGTAAGCAGAACACCAACCTTGATTAGATGGTTGAGGATAGAAAGATCCAGTTATGTCTCATCTATGGAGCCATCTGTTCAGGCTGCCTCTCCACCATCACTTCTCCATTCTGTAACAGCAGCTTGAATTTCCCTTAGGGTACCACTCCTATGGCATTGGTATACGGTACATGGTTTCATTGGGTCTCTCTAAGCTAACTGACAGCATTGCCAAAGGCTGTACCTAATTAAGGGACAACAATTTTCTCTCAAAGGAGTTTGGATCTGAGAGAAGCTTCACAAGGGGAAGCCTACCCACCATCCTCTTACAGACCATTGGTAAGTCTCCCACTGGCCTTCTGGGTCTTGTCTTTTTCTGAGGTCTGATATTCTTTCCTGTGATGTGCAGAGGTATCTAATGTCTTCTACTTACATCTGTTATGTGAGAGTTAGCCAGTGGCTTCCACAGAGTTTAATCTCAATGACAAGTGGCCTGGGGGTAGCAATAGGAAGCCTGGGAACAGAAGGAAGTTCTTCACTGGAGTTCCTTCTGTCACTTGCAACCTAAAAAACCTAAGATTATATGCTAAACATCTTCCTGGTGATGTCACTAGCTGAAACCTGACAGTGAGAAGACATATTGATACTATATACAAAAATTACTCAAATTCCTAAGTGTGTTTGGTGAGGTTACTATATAAAATTTAATATATAAAAATTGATTTTACTTCTACCTACAGACATAGTTAAAAACTAAATTCAAAATACATCTTTTAAGTATATCAGAAATATCAAATAATTTGCTTATATCTATTAATGAAGTCATATATAACCATATAATATATACAATCTCTCCAGTTATATATACACAATTATCTAAAATAACAGTGAAATAAATGAAAGATCCAAGCGAGTTGACAGTTGCCATAAGTTATTAAGTTAAGTTACTATATGAGTTACTACAAGTTGTTAAGCTTAGGGTGGCAAGTAAGAACATGTGTCTAGAAGAATAGAATAGACTACACAAGTTGCCCATTAATTTTACCTGTAGCTAGGGCTAGACCCATTTCCAATCTCCTAGAACAATGTTTATACATTACAGACCATGAGCTGGCTCTGCCATTTTCTCAAGGCATCCTAGTACCATGAAAGTCAACAGGCTGGGCTCACTGTCTAGTGGAGTCTCTGCCTTGAATTCAATGTATTAATGTGTGTTGATTTCTCAGGTCAGTAACCTGCCTATTTCTGACTCTGGAAGCAGCAGGATCTTGCTGGGAGATTGATCCACTGCTACTCAAAGGGTCTCATTCAAACAGGAGACATCTTTATGTTACATTTTTCCAGTGTTTGCTCACAGACATGGTGTAAACTTCCACCACTTCTCTTCCTTCTGGGATAACCAGACTTTATTAACCAAACTCAGACAGAGAATTGCAGAATTCCAACCTACCCCCACCCTTGATTTTTCCCTCTGCTGTTTTTTCCTTTCTTCCACGGGTTATTTTTTCCAACTAGGGAGACAAGGAGAATGTGTATCCCAGGTAAAGTGAGGAGGGAGGGGGCGGGGCAATGGCACAGACACATCAAAAGGGCCCTTTGTGCTCTGGGCACATTATTCCTGGAATCCAATCAAGTGCCCAAAAAATCTAACCAAGCTTTTCAGACAGCCCAGAAACCAGTCATGCAGGCCTCTTGGGCTCTGCTTTTTATAAAGCTTTATAGGGTACACTGAATTATTTGGTTGGGTCTTTTCAACCGTGTGACATTTGGGTTTTCAATGGCACAAATGGAGCTGATCATTAATTATTTGGACGCTTTAATTAAAAACAACAACTCATTGTGGATTTATGAGGGTCTGCGGGGGGGCAAGGACAGGGACCCCTTTAGTGAATCTCTCATTTGAATGAGAGTGAGTGTTGGGAAGGTCTAGAAAGGGAGGCTATAGAATCATCTTCCAAGAGGGTCTTAAACTCAAGTTAAGGTTTATTTGAGGGAGGGGGGTTATAATGAAGAAAAAGGGAAGGAACATGAGGGAACAGAGCTCCGACCTGCCAAATGCCCAGAGAGGCGGGGCCTTGGATAAGAATCAGTGGTCTAGTGGGGAGCCATCAAGAGTTCTTGAATCAACACCTTTCACATCAAACTAGTAAGGCCTCTGGGCCAGGAAGGGAGAAGGGCTGGTTTCTGGAACCTTTTGTTAACTGAAGACAGAGAGGGTCTCCAGGGCGAGAAGTTTGTAGATGGAATGCTGAATGCCCAAGTGAACAGGGGCCATGCCTTCCTGCTTAAGTTTAGAGAGTAGAATATCTATTCTCTTCCATTTCTGGTGCACTCTGCGACCTCAGCCTTTCATCCCTTGATTGTGTGTCCCTCTTGAGCCCGACACACTCTCTACTTCCTGACATCCCCCCCCAAATTCCCATGTCCCCAGGGAATATGACTTTTGGGTGTCCTTCCACAAGGGTTAATCTCAGGGACAGCTGGTGTGGAAGTAGGGACAGGACACCAGGGGAAGAGAGGGAGTTCTCTGGAGACAATGGGAAATTCCATCTGCTCAATCTCCTGAATCCGGGAGTCTCAGGAAACACACGGCACATTTAGAAAATATGGAACACCATGTGTCTTTGGTCTAACAGTGCATAGTCTTTCAGTGCACGTGAAACATGTTAATGTTACGTGTACAGATCTGGATTTGGACTTTACAGACCCATTGCCTCTAGTTGGACAAATTTAATATGGAAAATAAAAATAACACAAACTCTTGGGTTTCCCTTGGACTTGATCCTTCCAAACTGCACAAAACTATTTCAGGAATTGTTGTTATGGTGCCGGTAGATAGGATGGTATTATCTAGCCTACTTTATAAAAGAGAGAAACCGAGTCTGAAGGACCTCAAATATGCACTCCTCCCAAGCAATAAGATCTTAGCCAGCTGGGATTCTGGCAAAGGGCATTTCACACAAAGTACGCCTAAGGTTCATGCACAGGATTGCAGTTCTAATGGGCTGTCTGGATGATGCTTCAGAGAAACGTTCAGGCCATTTACAAATGGACTGTTTTTTCTTCCTTTTGGCCAACTCTTTCCAAAGCCAGCCTGCATGCATCCAATTTAGAGAGGAGGAAAATGAAATTTATCCTGGTTTTTATAGCCAATTCATCTGGGATGTTTGGTGGTGGCTGCTGTGTCTAAAGTCTGGCCAGGTCATGTAACTCTGAAGATAAACAGGTTCTAATTATCTGGCACTAGAATAACAGGACTGCAAGACCAAGAGGCATGGTATGATGGATTCACTCAACATGAAAGCAATAGTAAGTTTTCATGTCCCCTCCCAGCTTCAATAGATCAGGTTGGATTTGGTTTGGGATTTCAAATCTGAAGGGGATGAAGGACATGTATCATGGCTGTAACAGATAGACAGGAGAGAGGACAATCATCTCAGAACAGGTGGGCTCCATAGGACGGTGCTATCTGCTTCAATCATCTGAAAAAGGCATCAGGATATGGTTAGTAGGTTTTAGCAGAAAAAGGTACATTCTCAGGGGCTGGAGAGATGGCTCAGTTGGTGAAGTATGTGCCATACAAGCCTGAGAAACCAAAGTTAGATCCCTGGAGCTTATAGCAATCACCCATAATCCTAGCACCAAACAGGCAGAGGCAGGAGGATGCCCAGGGCTTTTGTGGACAGCTGATCTGACTGAATTTGTGAGCTCCTGGATCAGTATAAAGCTGCGTTTCAAAAGTAAGGTAGCGATCAGTAGAGGGTGACACAACCCCATGTGTTCAAATGTGAACATGACATTTCATATAAGCACACACAGAGACACGCCCCAACCCATTACCAAGAAAGTACACGGAATAGAGAAGGATGTTCCTTTACCTTTGCTTTCTCTGCAGTGAGAAGCACAGTCTCTACCTGAGATGGCTACCACTGAGGGAGATGAGTAATAGCTAACCACACGCTCATAATTTGCACCTAAATTCAAGATAGGATGTTTTAACAGTTTCATCATCTTGCAAGGTTCAGGGGCCAACAAATTTGAGGCTGTCTAGTGATGAAAGAAGATACTCTATTATTATTATTATTATTATTATTATTATTATTATTATTATTATTATCATTATTATTGAGATAGAACAAACCTAGCCTCTTAAGTGTCTTTGTCTAGGACCCACCTTCTCTACAACTTCACCCAGTGAGTTTCCTCCTTACATCTTGTCTCATCTCAGCGTCAGAGTTCAGAAGTGTTTTCTTGTACCTCCCCATCTAAATTATGTCTTTACATATAGGTCAATGCACCCTACACATTCCCTTTATAGTACTTAACTGCAAGAAAAAAATGGTTGCAAAGTGTGACAAGCTATTTAATATTTTCTTCCATTAGACAGTAAGGATTCTAAGGACCAGGACCATGTCATGTTTACAGTGATTTCCAGTGTCACAGAGTATAGAAAGTGACTGAATGAGCAGCCTAGATAGAAAACTCCAGTTTTACTCTGTGTTCTTCAATGATGCAGCTGAGTAGGTAGGCCTGGCCTTTCTGAGACCCAGTTTCTTCATCCGTTAACATACTCTAGATCCTTTGGAAGCCCCTTGTGCGTAAATCTTTTTTCCCCAGTAGTTACATCATTCTTCAATTCACCCTTCAGATGGCCTGACTTTTCATTCCATCACTAGTAAGAGCCCTTATTACCATTGGTTCCATAGCTCCCTTGGAAGGAGCCATCACTCTTGTCTGTCCATTTCGCTTGCCAAATTCTTAGTTGTTGCCATTTCTTCCTCTTTTGTCTTTTTGGTTCTCTGGGGCTTCCTCTTTCCTACTCTGGTTCTCTGCAGCCTCTGAAAGCTCTCTGTTTTAGACAGAATGAAGCAGCATGTTCCCAAATGCCCTTCTATGTTTAGTTGCTCCAGGGCATCTAATTGTAGATGCTCAGATATTCAGTAAGCTGACAGGATTGCTTAAGTTCACTGTATGTTTATTTCCAAATCCACATTTGGTGACATCATGTTGGGAGCTTGAATTCAACCATGGTGAGAATATTTATACTATGAAAATTGGAAAGTGCTAGAAACTGGGAGTGGTTTTTCTTTTCTCTTGAAGAACCAAATGTTGAATATTTATCTACGCACTGCAATCTAAGTTCCTTTCCCAGCAAGGCTGTGACTTAGTGTATCAAGCTGGTTAGACTAATTCTTTCATCCTTAAACATCACTAAGTAGTGCCTTTCTAATGAGAATTTCTGTGGGAAAATAGATCCAAAAGCCAGGTAAATAAATTGAGAAAGAAGTACATAAAATTCCAACTGTACTTTTCAAATTTATGCCAAGAAAATAGAATCTGTGCTAGGTAAGCTAGAGAAAGGATGCTGGTGTCAGAAACTTGCTAGAAAAGTGATAGAGTTTAAAGGTCAAATGGGAGAAGGAAGCCCTGGGTTACCAGGAAACCACTACTGTTCTTGCACTGGAGTACCCAAGAGGTGTGGAGACCAGGAATGAGGCCAGCAGAAGGAAAGACCTTGTAGAAATGGAACTTCTGCAACAGATTGCTGCTTCTTCTTTATCTCTAAAACCAGGGGCAAGCAAAGAAATAGCTTGGCTTTTTTCTTTTCCCAGTGGTCTGCTGAGAACTTCCATTGGAAACCAGAATCAGAAGCCGAACAGAATAGGTGTTTGGGAAGTACAGCTAGTGGGGTTCAGTCCCTCTGAGACAGAGGGGACCAAACAAGAACTGGCAAGGAAATGGATGATCAGTGTTGCTGTAAAATTATAAAAAAAAATTGCTGTCTTTTACTCCACACTAGGTCTGGCACCATAGTGTCACACTATGTCACACTAGGTCTGGCACCAGTCAGCAAAGCCTCTCACCTGCTTTGCTCCCCCCCCCCCATATCACATTGCCGATGTCTTTTCTCTGAGCCTGGCAATAATCTCTCTACACATTTAGTTCCCAAAGCAGGTTTCCACCATGCCAGAAAATATACATCCCAATTCCGTGGTGGCCTCGTGTCTCAGCCACCACGTACACTCTTGAACATAATTCATCACATGAAATAACACACAACACAATAACCTCTGATCCAATTGATAAGATATAATTTCCCACCTAGACATACAAAGCCCTGTACATATCCATCCCTTAAGAATATTTGTAACAACCTGTAAATGTGCAGAGAGGAATCTTAACATCAGCCTCCATGTTCTCTCTGCTGCTTTTCCCCTCTTGCTCCAGTCTCCTCCTCTCTCTAAAACTTTTCTCCCACCCATCCTTCCTTCTCGTCCAATGACAGGCCTCATTCTATCTTGTACCTGCCTTCACCTGTATGATATCATCCTACAGATCAGTAGGTAAATCAGCATCAAATAATGACAATTCCCAAATTAACTCTTGAAGGCCTTTAAGAGACCACCAGCCACTAGTTTCACAGCATCCAGAAGCAAGCCCTATTCTAGGACCTTAAACAATCACCTTGGGTTTAGTTCCCCAAATCCATTTTACAGTGAACTCTGATAAACATCCAAAAATTTAACATATTGACAACTTTGTAAAGGTGAATTCAAGAGTTTTGCCAAAATATAGAAGCTTTCTTAAGTTTTATCCTGGCCCATAACTAACAATAATTATACATTTTTTTGTCTCTGTTCTTGTTTTCCCCTTCCCTGCCTCCTCTAACTATTTTAAGAGAATCTGGGTAGGATTTTAGAAGACAGGATTACAGAGATGTCTTGGAATTCGCCCACATGAACTTAGTACTGCACAGGAAGTGGGGGATCATAGGTTGGCCATAGTAGGTATGATAAATGTAATATTCACAGATTAATTCTAATGGAATAAAAATGGTGCTTGCTGCAGGGGCAGATCAAGGTAGATGAGCTCTCTCTGATAGCTTCAGTGGTTCTATCACACAAGTGCGTGGGACACTTAGGGGTTTAACCTCATTTATTTAAGACTCTTCTCTTTTATTGATATATATGGACATTTCCATAGATATAGTTGTCATTAAATATCTGTGAGAGGAGGTTGATCTATACTCAAGAAACCAAACTCTAAGGATGCTCAACTAAATATCTTATCATTAAATGCTCAGATGAATATTCACCGGTGTTCGTGTACAATCTATATAGCATCTCATAAATTCTAAGTTATCTCTGTGGACATATGTTATCCTGTTTTCATTGGGAAATCATGTTTAATACAGATACAGTTTGAACAATACCTTTTTCTATCGGTGGCCAATCTCTTGGATAAAGAGCTCAATGGATATTGAAGGCTGGTTGCATTTTCTCCCCTTCATGTGCTCATCTCCAACACAGGGTACTTGTTTTAGAATTTCACACTATCTACTATGCCTTGTAAACATAGGAAGTATATCAGGATTTGTTCTGGTTCGAGAAGGTCAGTCTATATTTTAGACCTGGTTGAACCCAGTTCCAGTGATTTGATTAGAGTGCGTGTTCACAGCAGCACTGTCCTGTGACCGTGTGTCTGGCATTTACACATTGTCAAGGGATGCCAGCATCACCCGGCACTTCCAAAAACTCAGGTTTTCATCTGCTGCTCAGGGGTGAGGGTGTGAACAATGGATAGTATGGAATGTGTGTCTGCAAAGGGCACAGGAGTCAGGGGAGGAAGACAGATGGTTTGGGAATCATTTTTTGCTGTCATGAACAGCTGTGGCAAATGCTGGTGAGGGAGGAGATAGCTACAGAGGTCTCCGAGGCTGTCCCCTTGTATTAAAGACTTACTTACTTTTATCAATTAGAAGATGGAATGCATCTTTATTCATTTTTATTGATCAATGATAAGATACCCTGCCTAAAACAACCTGAGGGAGAAAGGGTTTATTCTGGCTTACAGTTTAAGAGTACACTCAGTCATTGCAGGGACTCAAGGTGGCAAGAGTTTGAAGCAGTTGGTCCTATGACCTCACAATCAGGAAACAGAGGAATACACGTGTGTTAGGGCTCAGCTTTACTCTCTTACTTATGCAGTCCAGGATCCCTGCCAACACCATTGGTCGGGTCTTTCCACTTCAATTAATGCAATCAAGATAACACACTGGTGGGCATTCTCAGAAGTCTGTCTCCCTGGTAATTCTTCATTTTATAGACTGGGCAATTAACACTAATCATCCCAGGGATGCTTTGCTTTGCTGGGGAGGGATTCCTAAGTATCCACTTTCATTCAAGTCAAAGGGAGCTTGTACTTCAGTAGGTCTGCCATATTATCTGATGTTCTGATTCTGAGGAACTGTGAGTTTCTGCAGAAATCGGATGCAGACACTGAAACATGCATAGAAGCCTGTGGAGGGTACATGGTGACCTCAGCTCGTCCCAGAGTCACTGATGAGTACAGCTGTAGCTTTCTCATCTGCACACATCTACTGCATTGGTAGGCTAGTCAACTCCGAGGGCTTATTATGAATCCCTCATAAGTCAGCCTACTGAAAGCATTTTATGAATTGGCCATATTTCAACCACATGAAGAAAATGACATTTCTTGGTAGGATTCAGTTGCCTCTCCCAAAGGAGAGGTCAGCTTACCAATGCCGCCCTCAGTGCTGAAAGAGTCCCACACACATTTTTTCTTCTTGCCTTGGCTAAATTGGAAACAACCCCCTCATTGCATATAAGTGGGAATTACTAAATGCTGTATCTACCTGAGAAATGCCTATAAAACTTCTGTTCGAGTTGGTTTGAATTGTCTCCAGTGTGGAGGAGGAAGCTATAAAGAGTTTCTCCAGGAGCCAGCTTATGACCTAGGCCTTGTGGGCTGTGGGGTTTTGAGACCACAGAACCCTCCAGAAATCATGGGTGTGCTCTATAGCACTGCTACTGCGTGCTTGTGTGTACTTGCGTCTCAGTGCAAGGGAGTGCGTTTATGAGAGGATGTGGTGGTGGCAAGAGCAGGGTGGCTTCCACTGCCAACAGACTTCCCGCTTTTTAGAAAGAATGGAGTTTTCCTTGGCTCCACTGCCAGCTGCTTTATCTGTTTTCGTTTTAAAGATGTGTTTCCAATGCACTCTCCTGAAATCCCCTGGCTCAAGCCAGGTATGCGATTCTCAGGTGCAGGTCCAGGGAGAATGGAAATTGCCAGCAGAGGCCTGTGAGAAGGAGGGCTGTTAAGCAGAAAGCCAGCTGAGGTCTCACCATGGGGTGGAGAAAGATCTGGAACCAAGGACCCTCCATGGGAAAAGTTCTCCCTCCAGCTCTGGCAGAAACTCCTGTCTAAGAATTTTGATTTACTTGGCTAAACTAAGTTCTTGTGATGAAGAGGGAATGTTGAGCCCAAGTTGAATAGAATACAAGTTGAGGCAAAGCCTTTCGTAGGGAGGCTTTTTATCAACTCACTTCACGATGTTTCCCCATGGACAGTAGCCACCATGGCTTATCTTGCTTTTTGCATGTTTATGCTCACCTCATCTGCCTCAACAGAATTTGAGCTTTGAGTTCAAATCAAGCGATGTGCCAACTGTCTAACCTGTCACAGCACATAGGTGGTGCTTAATAAATCCTGGTTATGTGTATGATCAAATGACAAAATTCTATAGTTACTAGCAAGGATCAAATTAAGGATTCCTTCTTCCTATATGGATTTACTGAGCATCAGATATAGGCTAAGCCTGTTATAAGTGTTAAAGCTGACAGGTAATGATGCAGGTAGAGATAATAGGGCTCAGAGTAGGAAGGATGGGTAACATTAGTTACATGTTCGTGCGTGTTCATATGTGTGTTTGAAGATGTGATTTCAACAATTCTGCTAGGCTACCCAGTGAGCCCCAGGAGTCTGCCTGTCTTGTCTCCCTAGCACTGGATTACAGATGTCAGCTGCCATGTTTAGCTTTTCATCCGGGTGCTGGGGATCCAAACTCAGGTCCTCATGCTTATGTGGCCACCACTTTGCCAATCAGGCCAATCTCTCCTATCCCTTTGCTACTTCATTATGCTTTTGACTGTTGGGAGCTTCTCATCTGTGTTTTGGTCCTAGACCTAGACTTTCCACATTTATGGCCACTTTCACATCTTTAAAGCCCATCCTCAAATGGCCTTCTGAAGGCATTGAAATGACTCCAGGCTACTCAAGAAAGTGGGTTTCTCCCATTTGTTTGTCAGTTCTCTTCTCTGACCTACATATTCAGTAACAGCATTTCTGTCCCCACTTCTTCCCTCCCACATGTGGCCTCAGGCTTTACCAATGCAGGTTCCCAAGGGGTAACTTTGATCTTAACTTGATGGAAAACATTTTAAAGATGTTTCAGGACCATGGAAATTTTCAAGAAAAAGGTCAACTTTCACAAGAAGGAAGTTTCTAATGACAGCCTTAATGGATGCTTGAGGTGTGAAAGAGACTTCTAACCTTGATGAGCAAAGAGATCTCAGCACTACCCTGTGCCCTTTGAATCTGAGGGGAAACATGTTCATGCATCCCAATCTCTGATCAGGTCCTGGTAATTGATATGACCTCAGATCAATTTATGACATCACCCTCAAGATATCAGAGAAGCTCTTAGGCTCTTCTCTAGCTTCTGCATGATGGCTCTGAATTTGACAAGTTCAAACTACTAGATGGCATAAACTCAACTTACCTGCCAGCCAGTCAACAGTGGCATCTTTTGGAGGCCACTGTGGAAGGCATTCTGAGGTAGCATGGGAGTTAGTGGTCACTTAGCTGGCAGCTGATCAATGTGAATCACTTTCCAGTCTCCTTGTCTTTTGCTTCCCTGAATATCATAAAGGATGCTTTTTGTTCTAGCCATGACTCTTTTCCCTCTTTTGCTCTCTCCTAAGGGTTCTCAAACATTGCTTCCTTTTCCTCTATAAATGAGACTTCTCTAAGGAGCGTACTGTTCAGATATGTTACCTCCATAGGCCTTGGGTGGTGAGAAAGATAAAAGTGTCTAAGAAAAGACAATTCTTTCTTTTGTCTTTCTTTTCTTCTACCAGTTGACTGGGTAATGAAGCTGTTGGGGTCTTATTAAAATGTTAAAACTCACAAATTCCAAGTAACAAGGCAATTCAGATTGTGGCACATCTGTTTTGATCCTTTCCTGTGACTACACAGGATCTTGGGTCTGAAAATTGAGAAGAAAGAGATAGGGTTTAGGGTCTTGCTACTGAGCTGAAAGGGTGCTGTGTGGCTACATGGGCAGTTGGATCCACAGGTCTGAATACCCTTCCAGATGAAAGGAGACTTGGCGATCAAGACTGAGTTCCTTGTTGGGGAAATCAGTGATTGAAGTGAGGAATAGACATTCCCAAAGACACAGGTGAGAGAAACACCTTCATTCAGCTCACCTTTGGAACTCCCAGGTGTTTTGAAGTGGGACATCTCTGAAGGAAGCAACTTTCTTGAGGCTGGAACACTGGCCAGGTGATTTTTTTTCTGTCATTTTATAGAGTAAAAGAGCATCATTGAGCATCAGGCCACTGGAACCATATCAAGGCTTAACCAGACCCCTTTCCTTTCATGGTTAACATATTTGGAGAACCATTAATAAATAATAATTTCTTACATAGAAATCTTGTGAGTTCCTCTATCATACATTTTCTCTGGCCCTGATCTTCAACAGTACTATTGGTAGATTGCCTACCACAAAGTTGGTACCCCTAAATGCTTTAAAAGTAGGATGAATATTGACTGTTTTCAGTTGTGGATTTTTGTATATGGAGGAAGAGAGAGAGAGAGAGAGAGAGAGAGAGAGAGAGAGAGAGAGAGAGAGATTGACAGATAGAGACACAGACTGAGAGATACAGACACAGAGACAGAGAGACACAGAAAGAGACAGAGAGACATAGAGAGACACAGGAAGACCCAGAGACACACATAAAGGCAGAGAAGAACTTATATACTAGTTTGTGGATTCCTTGGACAGCTTATACCTCAACTTCACAGACATAATGTAATGGGCAGATGTTGGGCTGTTAGCTCCCTTTCCAAGGGTTCAGTGAAAGAGTAGGTAAGCGTCTTTCTCTGAGACTAAAATTTTCCTGTGTAGCCACATTATCATAGGGAAAAAAAAAACACAAAAGGCCCAAACTGGTGCTATACTCTCTTTCCTTTTCAGGGAGATTGTCAATGTATTTTTCAACACTTTTAAATTCCCAGTTGTTTATGGTAACTGGAGATGGTAGAACCTGGCTGAAGTGGAAGGCTGAGTTTTATCTAACCTCTAATTTATTTCTCTCAAGTTTGTCCAAGTTCCTGAGACGCCTTTACCCTGTAAGTTAAACCATTGTTTGTCGAGGGAAATATAAATTAAGAGCTCTGTTTCTGAGTTAAATGGAAACTTGGGCTGAGGAAGCAAAATTTCACTCTGCTCCTCAGATCCTCAATGTAATATAGGAGTTGGAATCCATGCAAGACTTAGATGTGATGGATTCTGGAGGAGTACTAAACTCTGAGAATGTGGGAGGTGAATAGAGCCAGAAGCCTCGCCGAAGTTTGACTCACTAGAGCTCTTAATAATCAGTTTGGAAATTCCACGGCATTATTGAAAGGGGGGAATTTTCCTTACCTCCACACAAAATGGAGTCTGAAACCATCCATATTCTCTAATTGGAATCCCTATTGTATGAGTCAAAAGCTGTGCCCAGACCCACAGCGGTGACGCCATGGTCATCCCCGTGTTTATTGTTATAAGACAGTTAACCTTCTAGTACTACATGAGCTGTCCAATTATGGATCTCCAGATTGTATGATTTGGAAGACACACAATTAAGGAGTACCTCTGGCCAAAACTGAGTTTGCCAAGCTGGTCTGGAGCCAATGAGAAGCAACACGAATGTCCTTTGGTTTTTCTCCGCAGTGCTAGAAATAATGATTGCAAGTTTGAAGCCTTTACTGTGAAAGACAAAGGTAGATGGGAACCCTGTTCTATAATAGACACTCACCAGGTACTAAAGTCCATCTTTCAGCATCTACCTTGTCTGACGGCCATCAACCTGCTTCCTGTGGAACTTCATATATCTACCTTCACAGACTCCAGAAGATATTAAAGAGAGATGCTGAGCACAGATAGTACAAAGGACCAACAGCTAAGACATGACAGTCCCATCTAACTGAATTATGAAGCATCACTAGTACGCAGAAAGGCAATTCAAAGGAGACCCCATGCACGATGTTTCATGAACACATCAGAGTTGCAGTGCAGACTCCACACTCCACTTCCATCTCCACTGGGTCAGAATTTCTCAGAGGGGAACTCAGGAAGCGTCATTTTGATCAACTTATTACATAAACTGTAACATAGCATTATGTATAATGATATTTATATATAATACATAAATTATATAAATATACAGTAAGTTTTTAAGCATAGTAGATGCCTTCATGATTAGTATATGTAGGTCTCATTCAAGGGGTATAAAATTTATATATCTTTAGGTTCTGATGTACTAGCTTTATATGATAAGGACAGTAGTTCATAAAATTGCTTGATTTTGAAAATGGTATTTGTGTGTGTATGTGTGTGTGTGCGTGTGTGTGTGTGTGTGTGTGTGTGCAAGTACATGTGCACTGCACATGTGCAGGTAAACAGACACCTTTGAGGAACTGATTCTTTCCCTTGTGGATTCAGGGCCCTGGTGGTCAGGCTTGCACAGCAAGTGCTTCTACCTGCTGAGGCATCTCACCTACCTGGAACTCACACTTTGAAATGAAGCTGTCTGCTATGCTCTACAGCATGTGAGCATTCAAGTTGTGAATCACTGGTAGAATCTTCCCGGGATCATAGATGGATCTAAAGTAACAGGAGGGCTCCCTCCACTTGTAATGAGGATTCTCAGAACTGTCCAGTGACGGACAAGGCTACAGCTCCAAATTAGGTCTCAAGGTTCCTAGTTCATTTTCTTGGTTACCATTAAGGATGAGAATAAAAATGTCTTGGCCCTATGGCAAGAGAAAATACCAGAAGGGAATATTGAGAAGATGCTAGAAGCTGGAGACCTGGACTGGTAACATGCAGATTAAAGGTGAGGGACACAGAACAAAGAAAACTGTGCTTGTAAGAATGAGTTTTAGAAAAACTCTCCATGGCTGAGATGGGGAAAGTGTGGAACAGGTACAAGATGAGAATTTACCTTTCATAAGAAAGAGAGGCCCTACTTTCAACTCAGAATCCTGAGAGGAAATGTCTGTGCGGTGACTCTCCAATAATGGAATGTTGTGCAGAGACTAATTCTGCCTGCAGACCAATTTAGCAAGTGGTATTGTGGGGGTGTCCTGGAGCTAATAGAGATGGAGGAAACCTTGGGCTGGTTAACTTGAGTGATTGGAGAACTCAAGGTGTATGACGTATAGATGAGGTAGAAATTGGCATCTCATACCTTGATGAAGTTATTTGACTTATGCCTTTTCTTTCTGGATGCCAAATTGAGAGATTGGTGGTAGCTTTGGGGGTGGGACTTGCTTCTTTGGAAAGCAGGAAAGTCCTTAATGTTCCAGTATCACTGGGCCTTCCCCACTTCCCTCTTGCTTGTTGGCCACCCAACCTGCCGGCACACACCACCTACTGCTCCCAAAACAATGACATGGCTTGAGTCGCACAATGAAGGGCTGAGAAGTCCTCGATAGAACCTCCTCTGAGGTTACTTCAGTGTAAGCCTCTTCAGTCCTGTACTTGGGGGACTGCAGGAGAAAATTCAGGACCTTTCCAACTCTGCCTCTACTTAGTTTACCAAACACATAGATGTGCCATAGCTTCACGAGGAGCTATGTTAGAGAAACAAAACATATTTCCTTCCTAGATTCATCTTCATCTTCCTCTTGTCCCCCTCAAAGCTTGTGATAACTTTCTACAGTTGTTGAGTCATTGTCTCGATGTTAGGAGTATGGGGGTTGTTCCTTGCTCCCTCTCGTATATTTGTCAGTATAAGAATTTGAAGTTAGTAACTGGTTTTTAGTAATAGTTTATCCAGCTTCTGGTATCCCTAGGTGTGAGATTGTATTCTCAACACTGCAGTGTTCTTGGGGGAGGGTCAAGGTAATGCCAGATAAGAGAAACAAAAGGCTATTTGTAGCTGTTGATCTTTAAAGTCAGCAAACTTAGGGAGACGAGGGGGACACAGAACAAAGAAAACTATGCTTGTAAGAATGATTTTTAGAAATACTCTCCATGGCTGAGATGTAGAAAGAGTGGAACAGGCACATGATGAGAATTTACCTTTCATAAGAAAGAGAGGCCCTACTTTCAACTCAGAATCCTGGGAAGAAATGTCTGTGAGTGTCCAATGATGGTGTCTTACTGAGACTTCCATGCCTTGGTGGAGTCCCAGAGACAGCAGGATGGGTACTGTATGTATGAAACCAGTAAAGGAGTTCTCTGAGGCTGTACAGCAATGCGATCTTTTGGCAAATCAATAGTAGTCTCTTTGGGTTGAGGGCCACTGATGATCAAAATGTTAAAGGGCAGCAGAGTGAACATTCATGTGGATGTTTGGCCTAAGGTCCATGTGGGTGTTGGCCTTTTGTGAGTACCTAGACTCAGTCTCTACCTTTGGTAAGGTGAAGGATCTCTCAGAGTCAAGTTATGATCCTATCAGACTAGTACCTCAAACTGTAAAGTTAGCTGTTTCCATTTTTCTCTTCTTTATACTTCTGCACCCCCAAATAGCAAAATTTCTGTATACGGTGAGGGTGACTGTCACACACTACACAGGAAAAGCTACTGAGTCAGGAATGCTGGTGGCCACTCAGGCGTCTCATCCATGTGTGTTAGACACCTGAAAGGCATCCACTAACCTTCTGGTTTCTTGGGGCTTTGTGTTGTTTGTTATTCAAAGGTTCAGAGGTGGGTCCACAGAAAGGGAGCAATTATGTTCTCCAACACAGTATTTGCTCCTGATTCTTCATGATATGGGAATGGGTCAGAACACATGAAAAAAAATGGAAAGGAATATAATATTGGAAAACTTCTAGGTTCACTCATTCTGGAGTAAATCCTCAGCCCCACAAATGAGCATTTATTTCAATTCTTTTATTTTTAGTTTGATATGTTCCCTTTGAAAGCCATTTCAAAGATGGAGAGGGGTAATCAATTTGTGCTGTACTAGGGCAGATCCCCACCTCAGACGTCTAAGAAATTGCTTAGGAATTTCAAAGTCTTTTTAACCTTTCCCGACACTTAAAACTGGAGATTGTCAGATGCAGGTGAACTGAAAACAAGGAGCAAGCTGACGTCCAATGGGAAAGAGGTTGAATCTTCCAAATTCCTTCACTATTATACACTAGACTTTATAAAATGGTTGAACACGAATACACCTCCCCCACAAACTCATACTCACACCAACTCCTGGATTGTCATGGCTGAAAATGAGCCCAGGGCAAACTATCAGGAACATGTCCAGATAACATTTTATTTTCTTCACTATCATTAAGGTTTTAATGGTTGGATTCCACACTGGAAGGATTAAAGCTGAGCTGTTGGGAAATTTATAGCCTGTCTTAGACTCTGACTTTCTTTTCTCTCTCTCTTCTCTCTCTCTCTCTCTCTCTCTCTCTCTCTCTCTCTCTCTCTCTCTCTCCCTCCCTCCCTCCTCCCTCCCTCTTCCTCTCCCCCCTTCTCCTCCCCTCCTCCTGCCCCTCCCCTCCTCTCCTTCCCCCTCCCACTTCTCTCTAGCAAGTTAGCAGCATGTGTTTTGCTCTTGTTCCAGAAACGATTATTAAAATAAAAAGCACCTTTGACCATAAACACGAGTGAAAATTGAAGCACGCTTATGAAAGTTTATTATTTTTTGCTTCAGTAACTTCACCCTACATGGAGAACTTTATTTGCCTCAGGAGGTCCTTGGGTTGGGTAATGAAAGTGTGTAGGGGTGGGCATTCCCAAATAATCAGGATCAGGAGGCAGCTGAGGGCCTGTATGCATCTTGGCCTTGGGCCTGCAGAGCTGCTCAAGTGTGAGGCCCACAATCTCTCCTCTCTTTCCTTAGGGCTGCCCTTCCATTAGGGTCATTTAAAGGAAACTGGGTATTGAATTGGTTTCAAGCCAACTGCTCCTCTGCTGACTTGGCCGATGTTCCTGGAGCTTTGCTCTGACTTTAGGCATTTTGAGCCTCTGTCTGGGATCTTCTGTCCTCAACAAAACATGAAGGAGAGGGAGAGGGAGTGGGAGAGGGAGAGGGTGTAGCTGAAAGAAGAGATGGAAGGAAATGGTGAGGAGATCCACTGTGGGAAAGGAGTCCTGCTATAGCAGACGGGTGGTCTCACTGGAACAAGGTATTTTTGGAAAAGAGAGGATTGACTGTGTTATCTGATAATGGCCCTTATTTCTAGAGAAAGAGGGGAAAGGTATGAAATACAAAGATTTTTATAAGAACTAAATAATACATTTCTATACCATTTATGTGACAGTTATATGAAGAATCCTCCCCTTCTCTTTTTCTTCTGTCAGTCTGTCTTTCTCTCTCTGTCCCTTTCTGTCTCTCTCTCTCTCTCTCTCTCTCTCTCTCTCTCTCTTTCTCTCTCTCTCTGTGTGTGTGTGTGTTTCTGCATTTGCAGGCAAAGATGGTTGCACATCTACAAGACACTCACTCTAGGGAGTAGCTCAAAGGGAAAACCTAGGGTTTGGAGATGAATTTCTTGAACTGGTGTAAAAATTCTGATGTATGGATCTGTATAAGAGTCTCCCTCTCAAAAAAACTACTTAAAAATAGAACGACCATATGACCCATTTATATCGCTTGAGTTTATATGCCTGAAGGACTCTAAGTCAACATTCCACAAAGATACTTGCATGTCCATGTCTACTTTCCTGTTGGCAACAACCCCGGAATGCAAACACACTAGATGTCCATAAACAAATAAAATAAACAAATAAATACAGAAAATGTGGTTTAAATACACAATGGAATTTTATACAGGTGTGAAGAAGAATGAAATCACAGTTCCAGAAAACTGGATATAACTTGTTATGACCATATTAAACAAAATTGAAATAAGCTAGATTCAGAAACACAAAAGGTGCATATTTGGTTTTATATGCAGAACCTAACTTTACAATTATTTCTGGCTGTGTGTGTGTGTGTGTGTGTGTGTGTGTGTGTGTGTCTATGTATGGATGCCTATGGGGGATATTTATGTGTGTTTGTAGGTCATTAAAATAGAAAGGGGTTCATGAGAGAGGAGGAAGCAATCTTAAGGGTAGTGGGAAATAGAGCAAAGGCATCCATCTGATAGGAAGGCAGAAAGAGAGAATAATGGGTAAAGAACGGGAATTTGCCAGAGGAGGCCCAAGAGGGAGAGCAGTGAGGAGGAGAATGAGTGAGAACAAGGTACAATGGCACAGAGATATTAAGATACTGTGATGAAACCCATTACATTGTATCTATAATAAGAAGAATAAAATTTCAAAATAATAAATATATTTTAGAATAATAAAAATTTAAATAAAACATTCTTAGTAACCAAGACTTCATAGAGTTAATCACTACACCATCCCTGGGATGTGGCCCTTGTTATCAAGTCCAAGATGGTACCACCTGTGTTTAAGCAGCAGGTAGAGAGTGGGCTGATGACCACACTGAGGAATCATGTCGTTTATCTCACATGTGAGTGTTTTTGACCAGCAAGAAATTAGCCCTTTGACCACACATACTGCAAAGAAAGATGGAAAATTCATTTGAAGTGGGGACGTCTAGTTTCTTTGGAAAGATAGTTATGTCAAATAATGTTTTGCCAAAGCAGACATAGGTGAAAGGACGTCTTATTAAAACAGACAGCTGAAAGAATGTTTTCCTGAAGTGGACACAGGTGAAAGGATGTTTTGATATAGCAAACATGTGAAAGGACGTGGGATGAAGAGTATAAATACGACCCCACAGTCAGTGGGAGATGAGCACGGAGCATTGGTTTGCTTTGCTCTGCCTTGCTATTCTTTGCTAAAGACATGCATGCATTGGTTCGAGATGTATTGGTTTGCCTTACATAGCATTGTTGAGCTCAACTTGTGGCAATGCAACTGTTGAGAGAAACTTGTCTAAAAACTGCTTGTAAGGCTCCTGTGGCAGCTTGCTGTTTCGGTAGCCTTACCTCAGACTGGTTGGTGTTCATGCCTGGTGTCTTCTGCCTGGTGAAAGGACTGGTCTGTAGCTGCTAGTTTCTGTGTGCTGTCTGCCTGCTTAGAGCACTGGTCTTCAGCTACTGAGTTGCATTTGGTGTTTGTTATGGTACTGAACTGCTGTCAAAAAAGATCGAGCTTAAAAAAAAAAATCGAGCTTGTCCCCAAAGAACTATTGCTGAGCAAGTCCACTTCTCCCATATCCCAATAACTTTTCTCTTCCACTACCTATCCTGGGTGATGGGTTAGAGGAGAGGTTGGACTCTTATTAAAAGTAGGTTGCAAAAAAATTTATGCCCACACTCATTTCTTCATTATTAGTCACTCAACTAAGCTTTTTTTTTTATTATTGAAGGGCAAGAGAAAAGATTATATGGGATGATGAGAAGTATCTGTTATAGCAGTCAGTGGGATCTATGGCCCAGACTGTGATGTGTTGGCCTGTGTTCGGTTGGCCATTCTGTTCTCCAATGTTCCTCCATAGAGAGAGACACACTCATCATTTCCTTGTTCATCTAGCCTTTTCTCTGTGCTTTCCCCATGAATTCTTGTCTTATACCCCATCAACATTGTCCTTGAATTAACTTTATACAAACCCCACCAGCATCATATTATAGATTTAAAACTCAGCTATATGACAGACCCCAATTATAAGTTTATCACATTATTTTAAAATTGAGGACCTGAGCATAAGACTGTACTATTTTCCATAAGTTATTTTGTGCTTGTTTGTGGGGAAATAAACCCAGTCATTTCCCCAAAGCCTTCCTCGTAAAGGATTAGGGTTATAATTGTCTTTGGATACTATCTGGCTCAGGAATTGTGTTTTTTTTTCCCCCACTAGGGACCTAACGTGGCTTCAGTCTCTCACCCTGGGACAATGACTAAGAAGCATCAATTCTTGCATTTTCTTTCCCCCCACTGCTTCTCATCTGAGCCATGTAAGATGTTTCTGGTTACTGTCTTTCCAGCATAATTAAATCCAGTTGGCCTTCTGGTTGACCTCAGGAGTGTCAGTTAAGCCTATTTATTAAACATGAAATGATTCCAAATGCTCATGATCCAACTTTCCCAAGGGGATGCAAAAACAGATCATACGCTGAGAGCATCCTGCTGGAAATGCCAGAGAGAAGGCAGATGTGGTATCTCTGGAGTTAGCATCACCATCCATGGACGGAACTCTCAGTTCTGTGATGATCCTCAGTGATCCCAGAGAGTCTTCTTTTACCTCCTTCTTTTACTCCTTTTTCCACTTAAGAGGACTTGTTCTTGTTCGGAATGCATCAGGAAGACTAAGATAAATGACATGTCATAGTGGGCTAATATTTATTTTGATTGGTGACTTGGGAGCAGAGATTCCCAGACGTAGGATAGGGCTACTTCTATCCATTATTCATGATTCTCTTGGTTAGAAGAGGATATTGAGGTGTGTGTGAAGGACTCATGACAAATCCGCTTCATATAGGAAACAGAGGGCAAGGGGCTTGCTGTTTTTGTGAGGTATTGTACATAGGGATAGTCAGGAAACATATTGGTATTGGTAGATATCCATAATTCTGCTTTTTTCACTTCTGTATAAAAGGAGGAATATTCAGTTTATCCATTGGGAGGGAAGAGAACTAGAGAAATATTTTGGGGTCCATATTTCTTTGTATGTATAAATGATGTATACATATGTTCATTTGGGTATACAACATGGTGTGTGTGTGTGTGTGTGTGTGTGTGTGTGTGTGTGTGCGTGTCACTGGTCAATGTTGTGTGTATTCCTCTATTACCTTCCTTCCTATTTTTTGTGACACAGTCTCTTTTGGCATTAATTATACCACTGCTCTCTGAGCCCCAGGGATTACTTCAACTTCTATCCAGTTCTGGAGTTTTAAGTGCTCCTCCCCCTGCCTGAATTTTATGGGAGCTGATCTCTCTCTCTCTCTCTCTCTCTCTCTCTCTCTCTCTCTCTCTCTCTCTCTCTCTCTCCTTGGTCTCCAACCATGCCAGCCTCTCATGCAAAAAAGAATAACTCACCACCTTTGGGAGACATCATTGGTGGCCCTTCTTTTACAGTAAGGGTCTAAGATGGGTCTTTTTCCAAGACACGCCCATTCGTATAACTGATGTTTGGTATGTGGGAGATGGGCTGGATCTTTCTGGATGAAAGAAGGTTTAGCCTTCTAACCCAGTTTTGTTTTTGTTTTAAGAACCCTTATATTTTGGGGTTGGGAGACTAAACCTAATGACCTAATGCTTACTTTGATCTTTCTCTGGGTCTTGGTTTCTATTTTTCAGACACCTGATGATCAGATAGGGGAGGAGAAGGAAGGCAAGGCATTAAACATGCTTGGCTCTTCTTTTCTGTTCACTTTTTATGAAGCATTCTTAGAGTTCTTTCTCCATTGGTTTTTCAGATCCCTGGTCATCTTTGCCCTTCCCTATTAGGCCACATGATACTGTGACTAAAGAGGGTACAGGATAGAGGTAGCCAGGAGACAGAGAAAATCAAAAGAGGCAACTCAGTAAGGATGCCATGTGTGCCAAAACAGTGATATACTAAAATGCACGGTAGTATGCTCTGGAAATCAGCTGCTTTTTGGGTCTTCTGCCTGTCCTAGAGTTGAAGCCCATTTCCAGAACCTTCTAGCAACATGAACTTATACAACTTCCATGACATCTGTGTGCTCAAATTAAATTATAATAATGCTTGTCCCATAGGGATATTTTGAGGGTTAAATAAGCTCTTACGTAACACCACAACAGTGAATATTGAGTGGGTAGTAATTATCACCACTCCTACCAGGATCGCCACCATCTTCAACCTCCTTCTCTCTTCCTCCTTCTCTGTACCACAATCAACATAGACTTATTAGAAGCAGCTTCACTTCAGGGCTTGCATAGATGATAGATAGGATTAGTCCTCATTTGTGCTCTGAGGGTAATTGTAAGCAGAGTGAGAAGGGTCTGGACCCAGCAGTCAGGTGTCTGACAAAGCACTGTCTCAGACAAGCAGGGGGAATCATCTCCAGCTTCCTGTTCCCA
The DNA here is from genome assembly GCF_021556685.1 of Rattus norvegicus. NCBI lineage: Eukaryota > Metazoa > Chordata > Mammalia > Rodentia > Muridae > Rattus > Rattus norvegicus. The sequence continues at coordinate 90,296,707 of NC_141542.1, read as the reverse complement.
ACACTTCCATATCCTTTGCTTCATTTGATTAACCAGAATCTATGGTGACAAAAACAGAAAAGAGAATCCATCTTGTTGCCCTAAGATAGGCTGAGGCTGTTTTTCAGCTGTCCCATCTTTGAGTCTCTGTCCTTGGCATACAAGTTGCCTTTGCTACAGTCCCACGGTACGTCTTTCTCCCTCCAAAGAATGAAGCAGAAAAACAAAACAGTTCCTTCTACCATATAAAACTGGAACTTTTTTCATGCCCTGAATGACATGGTTTCTCGCTTCTTCCCTTCACCATGGGGACAGGGTGGAGCCCACATTCCCACAAGGAACCAAAGGTCACAACATTCATGGGCAACCACAGCTACTACAATGCATTTTCAATTCACACACACAGAGTACTTCCTCCTATCTCTTAAATTATGGTCCTATATTTATCACTGACAGCACACCCCTCCTTCCCACCCCAGCTCCCCAACCCTTCATCCCTGCTCCCCCTTTCATCAAGGTTCCATTCTTCTTCTTTTCATTTACAGAGCCAATTTTGTGATAAGAAAAATGTGATCGTTGCTAACATTGATTTCCCTGCCTACTGAGATTTACATGATGCGGAAGGCTGAGATTTGTGGTATAATTCTGCCTTTGCTTCCAATTTTTCTCCTGCTGGAAGCAGAGTTTTATTACTAGTTGATTTGCTGTATTCACAACAGGAGAGATTTTTTAATGTCAACTTTTTCCTCACTCCATTTTTTCACTCTGCTATTTTCACTTTCAATATATACATTGAGTTACACACACACACGCATACACATGCATGCACACACACGTGCACACACATGCACATACACAGAGGTATGTGTATAGATGTTTTCTTTCTCTCTTTCCAGCTCTGCTCCACTTATTTCTACATCCTATCTTTTCTTGCCTTGGTAAGTTGGCACCTTGGCTTTGCCCTCTGAAAGGGAAGGGATCATCCTCTCTTGGGAGAGGCATATTGGGGATCTGGGTACTATATTCAAAATTCCTCTCCAGTTCTGAGACTGTGAATTGCAGACTGGGTCTGGCCCCAATTCTTCTGGAAATTGACAGGATACATCAGCTTCCCAAGAGACCAGCCAGAGTCAAGGCAATCTACATGACATGATTTTTATATAATATTTTCATAATTAGATATCCAAAATGTATATAATCTGTGTGTGTATGTGGTGTGTGTGTGTGTGTGTGTGTGTGTGTGTGTGTGTGTGTGATGGACAAGGCAGGGATTCATGTGAGATCAGGAGTGAGACTTTTCCCTTGCTCATTTAACTTATTTCCTAGTGTGTGTGTGTGTGTGTGTGTGTGTGTGTGTGTGTGTGTGTGTAAAAGAGTTTAAATGGAGTTATTCCATAATGGGTGGTCAATAGCCCAACTGAGCACTACATCCTAGCAAATAGATTCTCATGTACTAGGAATGAGTTACTTGTTTTTGAATTGTTGGCCAAAAGGTTTCTATAGACCAAACATTACTGGCTATTGCCAATGCTAATAATTATCCTCCAGAACTTGAAAGAATAACTGAAGATACTTGAGTCATGGAACAGAAAACAATCCCTACTGGCTAGCTCTCATAATGCTAGAAGGTACTATGCATTCTGCCAGATGAGAAAAATAATTAGCAATCTCACCCAGCTGTGAACTCTGCAAGCTACAGTAACAACCCACCTGGCAAGATATGCAATAGTGGCACACAATCTTTTTTTATTGGATATTTTATGTATTTACATTTCAAATATTATCCCCTTTCTGGATTCCCCCTCTACCATTCCCCCTAACTTTGCTTCTATGAGGATGCTTCCCTTCCCACCTACCCACTCTCATCTTACTGCCCTTACATTTTCCTACACTGGGGAATTGAGCCTTGACAGGACCAAGGGCTTCTCCTGCTATTGATTGATGCCAGACAATGCCATCCTCTGCTACATATGCAGCTGGAGCCACGGGTCCCTCCATGTGTACTCTTTGGTTTGTAGTTTAGTCCCTGGGAGCTCTGAGGGGTGGGATATTGTTGGTTGTTATTGTTGTTCTTCCTGTGGAGTTGCAAACCCCTTCAGCTCCTTCAGTCCTTTTTCTAACTCCTTCTTTGGGGTCACCATGCTCAGTCTGATGGTTAGCTGTAAGCATTCTCATCGGTATTGGTAAGGCTCTGGAAGAGCCTCTCAGGAGACATTCATATCAGGCTCCTGTCAGCAAGCACTTCTTGGCATCAGCAATAGTGACTGGGTTTGGTGGTTGCATATGGGATGGATCTCCACATGGGGCAGTCTCTGGATGGTCTTTCCTTCAGTCTCTCCTCCACTCTTTGTCTCTGTATTCCTCTGGACAGGAGCAATTCGTGGTTAAAAATTTGAGAAGGGTGGGTGGCCCCATTCCCTTAACAGAGGCCTTCCCTAACCTCTGGATATGGTCTCTACTGGTTTTCCCTCCCCTTTGTTGGACATTTCAGCTAATCTCATCCCTGATGGGTCCTGGGAGGCTCTTGCTTTCCTGGCATCTGAGACTTGCTGGTGGCTACCCCTAATTCCCAATCCCCCATTACTACACACCTCTGGTCAAATTCCTGACCCCTGTATATCATCCCTGTCTCCTCTCATACCTGATCCTGTCCCCATTCCCCCCCTTCCCTTCTCTCTTTCTCCCAAGTCCCTCCCACCTTCTACCTCCCATGAGTATTTTGTTCCCCCTTTTAAGAAGGACTGAAGCATCCACATTTTGGTCTTTCTTCTTCTTGAGTTTTATACGGTCTGAATTGTATCTTGGGTATTCTGAGCTTTTGGGCTAATATCCATTTATCAGTGAGTACATACCATGTGTGTTCTTTTGTGACTGGGTTACCTCACTCAGGATATTTTTAGTTCCATCTATTTGCCTAAGAATTTTATGAAGTCATTGTTTTTAATAGCTGAGTAGTACTCTATTGTGTAAATGTACCACATTTTCTGTATCCATTCCTCTGTTGAAGGACATCTGGGTTCTTTCCAGCTTCTGACTATTATAAATAAGGCTGCTATCTATGAACATAGTGGAGCATGTATCTTTGTTATATGTTGGAGCATCTTTTGGGTATATGCCCAGGAGTGCTATAGCTGGCTCCTCAGGTAGTACTATGTCCAATTTTCTGAGGAAGCTCTAGACTGATTTCCAGAGTGGTTGTACCAGCTTGCAGTCCTACCAACAATGGAGAAGTGTTCCTCTTTCTCCACATCCACTCCACAATCTGCTGTCACCTGAGATTTTGATCTTAGCCATTCTGCCTGGTGTGAGGTGGAATCTCAGGATTGTTTTGATTTGCATTTCCCTGATGACAAAGGATGTTGAACATTTCTTTAGGTGCTTCTCGGCCATTTGATATTCCTCAGTTGAGAAATCTTTGTTTTGTTCTGTACTCCATTTTTAATAGAGTGGTAAACAACTTCAGCAAAATTGATGGACATAAAATTAACTCAAACTAATCGGTAGCCTTCCTTTACTCAAAGGATAAACAGGCTGAGAAAGAAATTAGTCACAAATAATATAAAATATTTTGATGTAACTCTAATCAAGCAAGTGAGAGATCTGTATGACAAGAACTTTAAGTCTCTGAAGAAAGATATGGAAGAAGATCAAAGGAGATGGAAAGATCTCTCATGCTCATGGATTGGCAGGATTAATATAATAAAAATGACCATCTTGCCAAAAGCAATCTATAGATTCAATGCAATCCCAATCAAGATTCCAACTCAATTATCATAGAGTTAGAAAGAGAAATTTACAAATTCATTTGGAATAACAAAAGACCCAGGATAGTAAAAACTATTCTCAACAATACAAGAACTTCTGGGGAAATCACCATCCATGACCTCAAACTGTACTACAAAGCATGGTATTGGCACAGAGACAGGCAGGTAGATCAGTGGAATAGAATTGAAGACCCAGAAATGTGAACCCACACACCTATGGTTACTTGATCTTTGACAAAGGAGCTAAAACCATCCAATGGAAAAAAGACAGCATTTTCATCAAATGGTGCTGGTTCAACTGGAGGTCAGCATGTAGAAGAGTGCAAATCAACCCATTTCTATTGCCCTGTACAAAGCTTAAGTCCAAGTGGATCAAGGACCTTTACATAAAGCCAGATACGCTTAAACTAATAGAAAAAAGGTAGGAAAGAGCCTCGAACACATGGGCACCGGGGAAAATTTCCTGAACAGAACACCAATGGCTTATGCTCTAACATCAAGAATTGACAAATGGGACCTCATAAGATTGCAAAGCTTCTGTAAGGACACTGTCACTAGCACACAGTCTTTAAAATTGGATTTTAGATGTCTTTGTGAGATGGAGTCTATACCTGGTACTGTCAACAAAGCCAAGAACCAGTGTCTAGACAGGAAACAGGTCCTAATAGATAACCTATTACTTTTATTCTCCTAAAAGTACAAAGCATCAAAATGACTCCTAATGATTTCTCCTTATACTTATAGATCAATGTATCTCTCAACCCTCATCAAATAAGCTTCTTGCAGTAAGCAGTGGTTAACACAGAAATGAACACCAGTATGCAGAGATTTTGGGGTGCTCAGCACTAAATGGGGGTATCCATATCACACCAGTCAAGGCCCAGGGATCTTTGCAGAGCTGGGGATGGTGTAAGAGCCAGAGGTGGTGGGTTATTCCCAATAAAATTAGAGCTGGGCTTTCCATGGATTAAAGCTGGACTTCAACACCAGAAAACACAGAGAGCCTACATATTCACTGAAATGGAACAACTCTCTACTCAGTGGTTACTGGGTCAGGGAAGAAATAAAGAAATTAAAGACTTTCTAAAATTCAATGAAAATGAGGGCACTACATACCCAGATTTATGGGACAGAATGAAACCACTGCTAAGAGGAAAGCTCATAGCACTAAGTCTCTTCAAGAAGAAAATGGAGAAATTTCATTCTAATGAATTAAAAGGACATCGGAAGGCTCTAGAGAAAAAGGAAGCAAACACACCCAAGAAGAGTAGATGGCAGGAAGTCAAACTCAGAGCTGAAACCAATCAATCACAAACAAAGAGAACAATGCAAAGAATCAATGAAACCAAGAGTGGGTTCTTTGAAAAAATCAACAACATAGGCAAGTGTTGTGGTTTGCCCTGAAGTTATCTGTATTTTGATGCTAATTCCACTGCCCAAAGGACAGCTGCCTAGTCATGTACTCAGAACTAAGGTGACTTCACCAGAACCACCTCCCCATTGAATTTGTAAAGTACAGGTGAGGGGCAGGTACAGGATAGAAGGAGGCCTGTCATTGGAGGAGAAGGAAGGATGGGCAGGAGAGAAGTTTGAAGAAAGAGGAGGAGACAGAAGAGGAGAGAGGGGAGAAGCCATGGCAGGTGGATGTTAAGACTCCGCTCTGTGTATTTACAGGTTGTTATCAATGTTCATAAGGGATGGATGGTACCAGGCTTTGTATGTTTAAGTGGGCAATTATATCTTACCAATTGGGTCAAAGATTATTGTGTTACGTGTTCTTTTATGTGAGGGTTTGAGTATAGGAAAGTGTGCAGCGGCAAGAGACACTGGGCCGCTGCGGAGCAGATATCTTGGGACGCCATGGTGCTGGACCAGCGAGGTAAAAGACCAACAATACCCATTTTTTATTTTTTTTTACTTTCACAACAACAAGCAAGCCCTTAGCCAAACTAGCTAAGAGAAAGACAGTACCCAATTTAACAAAATCAAAAATGAAAAGGAAGACATAACTGACACCGGGGAAATTCAAAGAATAATTAGGTCTTCAAAGGCCTGTACACCACAAAATTGGAAAATCTAAATGAAATACTAATTACCAAAGCTAAATCAACAGATAAACCAGCTAAATAGTTCTCTAACACCTAAGGAAATAGAAGAAGTCATTTAAAATCTTCCAAACAGAGCTGGAGAAATAGCTCAGTGGTTAATAGTACTGACTACTCTTCCAGAAGCCATGAGTTCAGTTCCCAGCAATCACCTGGCAGTTCATAACCATCTGTAATGGGATTTGATGCCCTCTTCTGGTGTGTCCAACGACAAGCTATAGTGTACTCATATAACAAAATAAATGAATAAGTCTTTTAAAAAATCCCCCAACAAATAAAAAGCCCTGGGCCAGATGATTTTAGTGCAGAATACTACCAGACTTTCAAAGAAGAGCTAATGACAATATTCTTCAAACTATTCTACAAAATAGAATTAGAAGGAACTCTGCCAAACCCTGATGCCTAAACCATACAAAGACTCAACAAAGAGAATTTCATACCAATTCCCCTTATGAACACTGATGCAAAAATACTCACAAGCCAAGAACACATCAAAGACATCTTCTACCATGATTAAGTAGACTTCATTCTAGCGATGCAGAGGTGGTTTAATATATAGAAATCTATCAATGTAATCTACCATATAAACAAACTGAAAGGAAAAACCTACATAATCATCTCACTAGATGCTGAAAAAGCATTTGACAAAATCCAACATCCCTTCATGATAAAAACCCTGGAAAGAGCAGGGATACAATGGGCATGTCTAAACACAATAAAGACAATATACAGCTAGCCAATAGACAATATCAAATTAAATGAAGAGAAACTTAAAGCATTTCCACTAAAATTGGGAACAAGACGAGACTATCCAATCTCCTCATATGGCTGGAACAATAAGATAACTAAAGTATATCAAGGAGATATAAATTGGAAAAGAATAAGTCAAAGTATTGCTATTGACAGATGATATGATAGTATACATAAGTGACCCCAAAAATCTTACCAGAAAACTCCTCAGCTGATAAATACCTTTACCAAAGTAGCTGGATACAAAATTACTTAGACATCAGTTGCTTCTACACAAGCAATGAATGGGTTGAGAAAGAAGTTAGGGAAACAGTACCTTTCTCAATAGCTACAAATAACAAAATACTTTGGTGTAACTCTAACCAAGCACATGAAAGACCTGTATGACAAGAACCTCAAGTTCCTGAAGAAAGAAATTGAGGAAGATATCAGAATATGGGAAAATCTCCCTTGCTCATAGAGCAGTTGGATTAACATAGTGAAAATGGCCATCTTACCAAAAGCAATCTACAGATTCAATGCAATCCCTACCAAGACTTTAACATAATTCTTCACAGATCTTGAATGAACAATTCTCAACTTCATATGGAAAAACAAAGAAACCAAGATAGCCAAAAATGATCCTGAACAGTAAAAGAACTTCTGGAGGTATCATCATCCCTGACCTAGAGTTGGACTACAGAGAAATAGTAAAAAAAAAAAAAAACAAAAAAACAAAAAACAAAAAAAAACCCCAAAACAACAACAACAACAACAACAAAACCAGTGTGATATCTGTGTAAAAACAAACAGGTGATTCAATAGAATCAAATCAAAGACTCAAATAAACTCATATACCTATGGATACTTGATTTTTGACAAATAAGCCAAAACCATACAAAGAAACAGGGAGAGCATCTTCAACAAATGGTGCTGGTCTAACTGGATATCTGCATGTAGAAGAATGTAAATAGATCCATATTTATCACCTTGCACAAAACTCAAGTCCAAATGAATCAAAAACCTCAATGTAAAACTAGACACACTGAATCTAATAGAAGAGAAAGTGAGAAGCAGCCTTGAATGCACTGACATAGGAGAAAATTTCCTGAACAGAACACCAATGGCTTAGGCACTAAGGTCAAGAATTAATAAATGGGACCTCACGGAACTGAAAAGCTTCTGTAAGGTTAATAAGACAAAATGGCAGCCTACAGATTAGAAAAAGTATTTTACTAGTCCTTCATCTGATAGAGGGCTAATATCCAAAATATATAAATAATCCAAGAAGTTACATGCTGAAATACCCAAATAACAATCAAAAATTGGGTACAGAATTAAACAGAGAATTCTTAACAGAGGAATGGCTGAGAAGTAGTTAAAGAAATGTTGAATATCCTTAGTCATCAGGGAAATGCAAATCAAAATGACCCTGAGATTCCACCTTATACTAATGAGAATGGCTAAGATCAAAAACTCAAATGATAGCACATGCTGGTGAGTATGTAGAGAAAGAGGAACACTCATTGCTGGTGGGATTGCAAACATGTACAACCACTCTGGGAATCAATCTGGTGGTTCCTCAGAAAATTGGGAATAATTCTACCTGAAGACCCAGCTATATCATTCCTGGGCATATATGGTGCCCATTATGGGCAAAAGATGCTCTACTATACCCCAAGGACATGAAATATCCAGAAACTGAGAGCAACCCAGATATCCTTCAACTAAAGAATGGATACAGAAAATGTGGTACATTTACACAATGGAATACTATTCAGCTATTAAAAAGAAAGACATCATGAATTTTGCAGTCAAATGGATAGAATTAGAAAATATCATTCTCTTTTTTTTTTTTTTTTTTGGTTCTTTTTTTTTTTTCGGAGCTGGGGACCGAACCCAGGGCCTTGCGCTTCCTAGGTAAGCGCTCTACCACTGAGCTAAATCCCCAGCCCCCAGAAAATATCATTCTCAGTGGGGTAACTCAGACTCAAAAGGACATGAATAGTATGTACTTTCTTGTAAGTGGATGTTAACCAAAAATTTCAGAATACTCACAATACAACCCACAGACTCAAAGAAGTTAAACAAAAGGGAAGACCCAAGGGGGGTGCTTGAATCCCATTTAGAAGTGGGAACAAAATAGTCATGGGAGGCAGAGGGATGGAGGGGAGGGCTAGGGGAACAGGGAGGCAGGATCAGGCATGGAGACAGGAGAGAGTCCCAGAGAACCAGGAGAATAAATGGAAATCTTCCAGGGGTTGGGGGTGGGAAAATTCTCTAGCAAGTCCAAGAGACCCAGGATAGGGAGGCTCCTAGGAGTCAATGCCGGTGACCTTAGCAGAAATGCCCAACAATTGGGATATGGAACCTGAAGAGACCTCCCTGTAGCCAGACAGGACCCCAAGTGGATGGATGAGGACACCAACCTTCCTACAACACTTTTGACTCAAGATTGGTCCTATCTTCAGGGACAAAGATGGAGCAGAGATTGAAAGAATGGCTCACCAGTGACCGGCCCATTTTGAGAGTCATTCCATGGGCAGGCACCAACCCCTTACACTATTAATGATGCTATGTTTTGCTTGCAGACAAGAGCCTAGCATAGCAGCCCTCTGAGAGGCTCTGACTGAGACAGATGCAGATACCCACAGACAAACATTGGACAGTTAGGGACACTTCTAGAAGAGCTAGGGGGAAGGATTGAAGGCTCTTAAGGAGATGACAACTGCACAAGAAGACCAAATCACCTGAACCCTTGGGAGCTCCCAGAGACTGAGTCCCCAACCAAAAAGTATACACTGGCTGATCTGAGGGCCTGGACACACATGTAGCAGAGGGCTGTTGTGTCTGGCCTCGGTGGGAAAGGATGAGCCTAATTTCGTAGATACTTTATGCTCCAGGGTGGAGGTACCCTCTCAGAGGCAAAGGGGAGGAGAAACTCTGTGAGGGGGGCAACATTTCAGATGTAAATAAAAAAATTTAACTGGAAAAGGAATTATCCTGAGATTTCTATCCAAAATCTTCATTTCTTTGCGACCCAGGTCTAAAATGGCACACTTCTACGTATGGTTTCTGTGGAGTACTCCCTGGTGTGGAAGTTCTTTGGTCCTGCTCTTTGGTCATCAGTTCTGCATATCCAGTAGTAGCTCTGAGATGCAGTATTCTTAGCTTAAGCTTGGTAATCCCTGACACATCTTCTGGGTCAGTTGATATCTCTTTTCCTACGAGTCTTCTCTGGATTCAAGGGTGAGGCTACTTTCAGGAAAATCAGCAGCAAATGACGGAGATGGGTTTGTCTCACATGACCTCTCTTCAGTCATTGTCAATGCTGTCCTCCAGTGGGATGAGTGATTGGACTCAGGCACTGCACTTGGCTTAGGGAACCACTCCATCTGTGTTGGATGTGAGTGGGATGAGGGAATAGTCTATCGGTTTACCACATATTCAAGAGCGAGCCATTCATGGCCACCCCAGTCTCTTACATGTAGACTGAGATAAGTGAAGCAAAATAGTTTCTGCTTGGCCATTGAGGACCCTGAGCTATAAGGACCTGAAAGCAGTATGGTTCTCCACCCTGTCAGTAGGTCATTCTCTAATCCCATCCCCCAAATTCTGAGCCTCTTTCTGGCCTGATTCAGGGATCTGGGTGATATTTCTCTCCTTGTGTAGGATCCAAAGAGAACTTGTTACCGAGTGAGGAAAATCATAAGAAGGATTCCCATCCAGCCAGGGAATGCTTAGTCAGTCAGTTTCTCCTGAGAAACAATTAATTGACTCCAAGAGAGAGGAAGCAGGCCAAAGTATGTTGTGAAACCAAAAGCAAAAGGAGAATAAAAAGACGATGGAAAAATTCATAAAAAGAGTTGGAACTTTTATAAAAGCCCAGCCCATAAGTAGGAATTCTAAAAGAGACGTCTCCAATGCCACAGTTTCAGCCGTTTGAGCTGAGTGCGCATGGGCACAGGGACACACACACACACACACACACACACACACACACACACACAGACACACACACAGACACAGACACAGACACACACACAGACACACACAGACACACACACAAACACACACAGACACACACAGACACACACACAGAGACACACACACAAACACACACAGAAACACACACACACGAACACACACAGACACACACACACAAACACACACACACACACAGACACACACACAGACAGACACACACACAGACACACACAAACACACACAGACACACACACACAAACACACACAGACATACACACACACGAATACACACAGACACACACAGCGAGACAGACACACACACAGAGTTATGTTAATGTCTTTTATACTTAAAAAATTATACTTAAAAATTAATATATATTGATTTTTCCTGTTATTCATTTGGGTTTTTTTGTTTCTTTGTTTGTTTTGCTGTTGCTGTTCCTCTAAAAAAATTCTTTATCATTCAAAACAATTCATAAGGTATAGACATCCAGAGAATAAAAGTAGAAGAATCAGACAACTTGCGTGCCCCCAAAAGCCAAAGAAACACAGACAGTTCCACAAAAGATAAGGCCAGTCTGCAGCTGGTAATAGTACTTAGGTCAAGGAAGATCTGCAGAGCAAGACTCTTGATAAGAAACATTTACATGGCGAGCTAAGGGGGATTATCTGAGGGCTAGTAGGTTGAGACCTGCTTGGTCTTGGAGCCATTACCATAAAGGAAAGACTCTAGATTCAAGGAGGGACCTGAAGGGCTCATTACTCTCTGTGACTATTTTCTACTTGGGGAAACTGAGGTAGTAGAGAACATTTACGTGTCAGGGCATGCTCAGGCCTGAACTCCTTCTGATACTATGGCATTGGAGCCTACACTTTCAGAATTCCTTCTGGTGGGCTGTTTATGAGTTCTATCTATTTTTCTGATCCATTTGGATCTAATTGTTGCACAGAGTGATAGATAAGGATCTAAATTAATTCCTCTGCATGTGGACATGTGCACACACATGCGCATGCCCCCCCCCCCACACACACAGCCTCTTTGTCAAGTATCAGGTGGCTGTAGTTATGAGTATTCATGTTTGATTCTTCTGTTTTATTTTGTTGATCTACATGTCTGCTTCTGTGCCAGTACTGCATTGCTATTATTACTATAGATTTATGATATATTTGAAGTCTGGAATAACAATCCCTCCAGCATTCTTTTTGCTCAGGACTGCTTTGACCATTTGGGGGTCATTTATGGTTCCCTTTGAATTCTAGATTTTTTCCCTATTTTTGTGCAGAATGCTATGCATATTTTGACTGGGATTATATGAAATCTGTACAGTCCTTTTGGTAGGATAGTGATTTCCTCATTAATAACTCTATTAATTCATGAACATGGCATATCTTTCCACTTTCTAGTGTCTTCCACAATCTTTCTTCAGAGATTGGAGGTTTTCATCAGAGAGACCTTTCACCCCCTAGCTTAGGTTTTATTTAAAGATATTTCATTGCAGTTGATGCTATGGTAAGTGGGAGTATGTTCATTATTGGTATATAGAAAGGCTACTGATTTTTCTACGTTGATTTTTGTACCCCACCACTTTGCTGAAATCACTGATTGTTTCTAGTCTTCTGGTGAAATATTGGGTATATATATTGTATATATATATATATATATATATATATATATATATATATATATGAGATATATGGCAAGGAGGGATAACTTGACTTCTTCTTTTCCTATTTATATTCCTTTAGTTTTTTCCCCTGTAACTCTTTTTACTCCAGCTAGTACCTCCAGCCCAGTATTGAAAAAGAGTGGAGATAGTGTGCAGTCCTGTCTTATTCCTGATTTTAATGACATTTCTGTAAGATTTTCTCCATGTAGGATAATGTTTGCTATTAGCTCATCATACATAACTTTATTATCTTGCAGCATTTTCCCTCCAGTCCACTGGCTCTAGGACTTTGGTATTCAAAGTGTGTTGGGTTTTGACATGGGGTTTTTCTACATCTATTGAGACAATCATATAATTTTTGTCTTTTAGTTCACTTATACGATTTATTCTATTTATTGATTTGCATATGTTGAACCAATCCTGCACTACTGGGATAAAGCCACCTTGATGATGTGAATGATCTTCTTGATATGTTCTTGTACTTGGTTTAAAAGCATTTTATTAAGGACTTTTATATCCATGTTCATCAGAGACTTATGTTTTTATTTATTTCTTTTCATATCTTTATCAGGTCTGGGTATGAGAGCTATACTGGGTTCATAGAATGAGTTTGGGAGTGATTCCTGTGTGTCTTTCTGTGTCTCTGCCTCTCTCTCCCTCTCTTCCTCCCTCCCTTTTACTGCCCCTCATTCCCTTCCTTTTACTTTTTCCACAAGAGTTTACGATGGATTGGCCCTGAACTTTTATTGTTTTCTAGGAAGGAGGTCTTTCATTATAGTGACAATCTTGTTATGAGTCTGTTTAAGTGGTTAGTATCCTCTTGGTTTAACTTTGGTATTTTGGATTAATCTAGAAATTCATCCATTTCTTTTACATTTTTTAAACTTAATGAGGCATAGGTTTTGAAAGTATTGCTGTATAATATTCTGTATTTCTTTGGTGCTTGCTGTAATGTTTATCGGATCATTTCTACATCCGTTAATATGGGTCGTCTCTTTTCTGTTTTGGTCAGTTGGGCCAAGAGTCTGTCAATCCTCTTTATCTTCTCAAAGAACCATCTTTAAAATCTGATGATTTTTAGTATTGTTTTCTTTGTTTTTATTTCATGACTTTATGTTTTGATTCTTATTATTTCTTGCCATCTACTTGGGTTGGGTTTGGTCCATCTTTATTTTTCCAGTCTTGAGTTGCATCATTTATTTGTTCTCCTTCTGATTGTTAAATGTAGGCACGTAGGACTATAAACTTCCCTCTTAGAACTGCTTTTAATGTGCCCCAGAGGTTTTGTTGTGTTGTGTTTTTCATAGTTCCAGGAACGTTTTGATTTTTTTCCCTTGATTTTGTCTTTGACCTATTCATCATTCTGTGATGAGTGGTTCAATGTCTGTGAATTTATCGGACTTTGCTGTGATTTTAAGTTTTATTGCATAATGATCCAATGGGATATATGGGACTATTTCAATTTTTCTGTTTTTTGCTAAAGTTTTCCTTCTGGCCTAGCATGTGATATATTTGAGAGGAGCTTCCATATGCTATTGAATAGAATTCATATCCTTTGACAATTGGGTAGAATACCTATAGAAATCTGTAAGGTCCTTTTGATGTAAGATGTCAAGGTCCTTTTGATTTGATGTCATTTAATTCTGTTTTTCTACTGAAGAAAATAGGGTGTTAAAATCACCTACTGTTATTGGGTTTGTGTTAAGCTATATCTTCAATCCCATGAGTATGTTCATTTATGAATTGAGTTCACTAGCGTTTAGTGAGTATATGTTTAACATTATATTTTATTGATTTAATTAATCTCTTGTTTAGAACGAAGTGTCCTTCTTTGTCCCTTCTGATTAGTATTAGCTTGCAGTCAATTTTGCAAATATTAAGATGGCAATGGCTGCTTGCTTCTTGATCCCATTGACTGGACATTTCCCCTTATCTTCACTTTAAGGTCATATCTGTCTTTAAAGCTGTTTTTGTTTGTTTTGTACACAACAGATAGATGGGTTTTGTTCGTAATCCATTCAAATAGCTTGTGTCTTTTGGTTGGAGAGTTGAGACCATTCATGTTTAGAGTATTGAAAAGAATGTGAAGCTTGCAGTCATTTAGATGCTTTGTGGTTTATGCTTGTAATTTTGGTTCGTTTTCATTAAATCATAGCATCCTTTGTTTTCCTTTGGCTATCTTTTGATCATGTGTATTCTCTTCAGCTTGAAGTATTATTTCCAATACTTGCTTTATTATTATCTGTTGTTGTTTTAATCATGTTTGGATCATGGACAGTTTTCTTTTCCCTTAAAGTATGAAAGATAGTTTTGCTGGGTATAGTACTATAGCCTGGCAGATGTGATCATTTAGAATTTGGAGTGTATTTCTCCAGGCTCCTGGCTTTCATAGTTTTCTATGTGCATCTTGCACTTGTATGGCTATGCCTTTTCTTAGTTTGGGGAGAGAATGTTCTTCTATGGTCTTGTTACAGATCTGGCCTATGCTACTGTCTTGAGAGTCATCTACCTCTTCTCTGCCTTTAATTCAGAGAGTTGGTCTTTGATGATATCCCACACTTCCTGCTTGCTTCTGTCCTGTGCTTTTTAAACATTTTCATTTTCTTTGCTTATTTCATCTTAAAGAAATTCTCTAGTTCAAGTCCTTATATTCTTTCTTCAGCTTGATTCACTCTACTTATAAGGCTTTCCCCTGAATGTTCTAACAGGATGTTGAGTCTTTAACCTCATTTTCATTTGGGTGTGTGTTTCCTTCAATGTTCCTATCTTTTCATTGAATTCAGTTTTCAAATTCTAAGTTGACTTTAGTTATTTCATTAAAGTATGCATTTGTGTTTATTTTGGTCATCACTTGAGGAATCATTGTTATCCTCAGAGTTCAGTGAAATATTGACCCTTGTCTTCTTTAAGTTTCTTGAATTCTTTGATAAAATTTGTTTTGGTTATTATTTTTTTTGTTTGTTTTGTTTTTTGACCTCCATGTCTTGAGGTTTGTCTAGGTGGTTCGCATTAGAGAACCATTCTATGAGACTTGTGGGTTTGAGGGGAGACATGCTGTTTTGGCCACTCATGTGGGTTTTGTTTTGGTGTTATGACCTGGGCATTTGCACTTCTTTCTTTAGTTGCTCGTCTGGGGTGATAATCTGGTCTTCCTTAGATGTATCAGTACAGGGATACATGACCTGAACTAGGACAGGTAAAGCTTGTGGAGAAGCTCTTTAATTGGCCTGGGGAAAGATGGTTCCCAACTAGTCTGTGGCAGGCCATGACAAGGGCATTGACAAATTCATGGCAGATCTGGAACCTGGCTTCTCTCTGCTTCTTGATTGCAGCTCGAAGTGTTAGCTCTAAGCTATTTCTGCCTCTATGTCTGTTGCCTGCTGCCTTGGTTTCTCACCATTTCTCACCCATATCCCTCCGGAATCAGAAGCCCAAAGAAACTCTTCCCTATAGAGGTTGCCTTGGACATGGTGTTTTAGCATGTTAATGTTAATGGCTGTGCTTATTTTATTGTGTGAGAATATCACTCTTCAGTCTGTAATTGCTGGACTTTTGGGGTGTTTCTGTGTTTCATTTACAGCAAATTATAAAGGTGTTCCTTACTCTAGTCCTTATCCATAATCCGGGTTAGTCTTTCTTTTTATCTCCACCAACCTGCAGCAAAGACAGGGGGTACCATCAGACCACTAGTTTTGGGGTGACTATTTAACATTGCTCTATCAACTGGATCTGGCTAGCCAAAAGTTGCACTTTCCTGCAAAGGTAATTTTACAGCAACCTCTAGGGGCTCATCAAAATGAATTCTTGACATTGAATTCTAACAGAATCAGAATCTTGCTAAAAGGGGGGCTTTTTAATCTGCAGAGAGTTCTACAAGAAAAAGGCCACCTCCTTGGC
Source organism: Rattus norvegicus (assembly GCF_021556685.1). NCBI lineage: Eukaryota > Metazoa > Chordata > Mammalia > Rodentia > Muridae > Rattus > Rattus norvegicus. Next base: position 90,280,579 of record NC_141542.1, on the reverse strand, counting down.
ACTCTCTGAGTAAGTACAGACCAACATTTTGAACAGAGCAGAGGAACTGACCTATGTTTCCATTTTACTTCTTTGTGTCAGTTCATGAACTATTCGTATGCTAAGTCTTGGCAAAAGCCTTAGAGGTTTGGGCAAGCTTCATTTTGTGGTTAGGAAGCTTGAAGGAGGGGAGAGTAAAATAGTAGGGGTGTGATTTTAATTACTAAAACACCTCAGCTACTACACAGCTCATCTCCACCATACTCATGTGCTGAAATACTCAGAGACCACTGAGCAGCACATAGGACTTCTAGTCCTAGAGCTGTGACTACAGGCATGGGGAAACATCTGAGAGATTTCCAACTTTCCTCTTCTCCAAAATCTGATAGCACTTTCCATTCCTGTCATTTGAGATCATATGAATTCCTACCATGAAGAGCTTTCATTTATGGGCATCTGCCTTATTTCTTTGAATATTGGGGGAGGAGGAGGGAGGAGGAGGAAAAGGAGGAGAAGGAGAAGGAGGAAGAGGAGGAGAAGGAGGAGGAGGAAGAGGAGGAGGAGGAGGAAAAGGAGGAGAAGAAGAGGAGGAAGGAGGAGGAGGAGGAGGAGGAGGAGGAGGAGGAGGAGGAGGAGGACAGAGTAATATCGCTGAGTGCTGTACCACATCTTTGTGAGCCATGGGACCTAGACATACAATCTTTCCTTATGCTTATTATTGTTTGAACACTTTCCTTGCATATATGTTGATATCCCAGTCTTCATTAGTTTCTCTCCTTTCTATCTCCTTGGTCTTCAGAGCCTTTTCTTCCACTCTCTATGTCCTCTTGGTTTTCTATTGTTATATCTAAGAATGGTTGATGTACGCCCTACAGCACTTGAGCTCTAGCCCTTGGTTACTGCAGATTTTCATCTCTTGGTCTTGAGATCAACTTGTTTGTATGGAGTTCTCGGTGATGCTATCTGTAACTCCAAATCTGAGTTCTTCTTTAGATAGAAGTGGGCAGAGATCTGCCACAGGCCTGGATCTTCCTATCTGTAGTTCTCACCATCTTCATACTGGTATACTTGTCTCCAGGTTGTTTAAGCACACATACCCAGCTGAGTCTCTTTACAGGATCTGTCTCTTAACAGCACACCCAGTGACTCTGTTCTGAGCCTGAATGCTTCTATAGGAGCTCTGTTCTTCTTGTTCTGGCCACTGCTGTGGGTTCCATTTTCACAAGTGGCCCTGTGTGTCATAGATGCCCTCACTCTCATGTATCCAATCCCCACTTCCTGTCTCCTGTGAAATACTCTTTAGTCTTTGGGACTCACATCAACTGTAGACTTCTCTATGAAGGCTTTCTCATAGAGAAAGAAATATATGTATAGAAATGTACAAAGTGAAAAGAATTCTCCCCATATCAGCCCCTTTCCTCAGAGGTAAACACCTAGGGCTATTTCCATTTTTAGAGCTTCTGTGGGTATCTTTATGACTATTTAAAAATACTTTGCCTTCATTTAAAAATTTCAAACCTGAAACAGCATCTTCTGACACTATTTATGCAGGTACTACTTATAGTCAGGATTATTCTTGGTATCCCATTCATTAGATCTATTTATTACTTCAATGAATATATTAAATTCAGTTTTGTCACTGAAAACACTTTGGACATAGGATATACCATGGTACCCCAGTATTTAAGAATGGACTTATTGTCCAATCATTTCCCTTTACCCGTCTCACCTTCCAGTATCACCATCCCTTTAGAATTTAAAAGTTTGTAGCATTTATGGACTACTTCAGTGGCCATAAAGCCTTGTCAACAGATTTTATGACTACTCAGAACCCATAAACAGAATATTGTTTATTTCAGACCTCACTATGTATTTGGATCTGAGAGAAAAGGTGGATGTCTGGTACTGTCATTTAAAAGAAACACTTCAAAGGTTAGCATGAATAGATGTTCCTTGTACACTCCCTTAACTGTTCAAAATTTTGCCACAAGATATGATATAAAGGGAAGAACGCAGAAGAGTCCTATGTTATCTCTGAGATGAGTAGAGAATGTAGCAGGATACAACCATCACAAAAGACACCTATGTACTCTAGGGTATTGTGGGGAAAGAGATGAAGACTAAGGAAGAAGAAAAGGTTGAGTGGGAGTTGGGGCAGAATGTGGGAATAAGCAATTAAACACCACATTTCCAGATACTGGAGTTAAAAGCCTCTGGACTGTTTCTCTCCCTCTTAGAGGAGGTCATCTGAGGAACAGCCTGCTGATGATAAGCCCCAGAACTGGGAGAAGGAAGAATGAGTGTTCCCTCAAAGAGGTCAAGATTTCTGTGAGTTGGCTAAAATGCTGAACAGGACCTCCCTGAGGTAGTATGAGTAGACTTCTGGGTAAGGCTAATGAAGTCTCAGTAGCCATGGGATTATCAGAAGACTCAGTCAGCTCTGAATATAGTGACCACAGGAGTCTGGGTAAGCTGTGTCATACATGGGATGGGATGCCAGACAATACAAAAAAAATCTCATGGGTTCTATCAGTTAAAATAGCCAATATTAGGAGAGTTGCCAGGAAAGATGTATTTCATAAAGGTCCTAACCTATAGTACTGAATAGAGGGCACTGTGAGCATGGAAGGGTCTCCTCTCCCCACACTGTGCAGAGGACGTTGGAAGCTATCCTCATGTGACTAGAAACCATACCAACAACAGAAAGAGTAGCGGAGTGATGAGGTATGAAAACATGAGCATCTATAGACATCATTTGTTGCATTTAGCTGAAATTGTATGATAGAATCATATCAGTTTTTCCTCGTCCAGTACATGTGGACATCTGGAGAGAATCATACCAGTTATAGAGATGTGGAGAAGTCACATTATCTTTGTGAATCTGGGTATGCATGAGTTTTCATCCCCAAGAGGAGTAAGAACATGGCTATTATCATTTTTTAATTGTGCAGAGTTTGAACATCTGACAAACAAGCTCTGGTCTAAGAAAGCCTGAGTGTCCCATAAAGGCTGAGATTATTCATAGTCATGGGGGACAGGGAGAGGCTTGGTCTTCGTGATTTCTCACAATAATTCAAGAGTTTCATTTGGGCTAAATATTGACCATTGATCAAAATTTCCAGTTGCTCAGAGATTACCAAGTGAACTGTGTCTCTTTGTGTGGGCCCTATCAGAGGGATGGTGGTTATTATTAAATATGATTTTCATTCCCTGTTGGTGCAGAGACTGGGCATGGGGATGGCATGAGAATGAACTAAATCTCTGAGTCAGTCTAGTATAGCTCTAAGCTTTATCTCAAGGTATCTCAAGGCCTTCCTATGGTACCTTTCTCTTCAGTACCTAGCCTCCCAATGCCCTGGGAATACAAACTTCCTCTCCAGGCTCTAGGACTTGCATGGTCTTGTTGACCTTTGTCATTCTTTCTCAATTCTGTCTACTTTCATCTTGTACCTTGCTCAGTAAACACCAGTTTTATGTTACATGTAAGCTAAAAAAAATTTATGAAAATCTTAAAACAAAACAGCCTCTTTTCTTTTGCTTGAAGACATAAACATGTTTGCTGCCCAGTACCTTCCTCTTCCCATTCCTTTAGTAGCTACCCACCTGCCATGGTTAATTTCTCAATTTAAATATCTTTTTGACAGAATGTCCCTTTGATCTTATATACTCTTCTGTGACTTCTCATCATAACCTTTCATGAACCCTTAGTTTGCTGACTTATTACAAGTTGTGACTTTAGCTATTGATTAGTTCCTGTATTGTCTCTCACTTTGTAGTGTAAGCTTTAAGAGGGCCATGCATGTCTTGGTGATTGTTGTGTCTCCCTAACTGGTAGAGGTCTTATCAATGGTCTTCACTCTCAGGGAGGAAGGGTTGGATGTATGAAGTAGATAGGCACTGAATGCTCTGACCTCTGTTCAGATACACGGTATCCAGTGGGAAGAAGAGGGACACAAGGCCTTCATATAGTCTGTAAGCCAGATAGTGTCCATTCCTCAAGGGGGCTGTGCCTTGGTTGTCAACAGGGAATCACCCATTCTAACATACAAACTTGAGACTGTCCTTCAAGGAGACTGTGGTTTCATTACCCCTGGGGATGTGAAGGAACAAGCTTCCTTATGGCGCAGTGAGAATTAAAATGGAGGAGAATAAAAAAGAAAGACAAAAGAAGCCTGTTCAAAGTCAAACAGATGTTTTACCTCAAGTCCACTGTGTTTCATGAAGAAAAGGAGGAGTAGGAACAGCTGGGGAGATAATAAGGAATATTTGCCTGGCTTCCTTCCTGAATTGCCCAGTCACTGGTGACCTGGGACACTTTCATAGCTCCCTCCTCCCCATGTCCCCTTGCAGTCCAATGAGTCATTGGTGATATGCTTGTGGAAACAAACAAACAAACAAACAAACAAACAAACAAACTAGCAATTGGCAGAGAGGAGGGGCTTGGAGAAGAAACACAGAGCTGACATTTGGGAGATCCTATAACCATTCAGACTCTACGAAGCATTTGTGGTTGTCTTCTGGGCCACCAGGAAAGCAGTATGCCAGAACTTTAGCATTCGTGGATGCTGACTATGATGTCTATGGATACACAAGTTCAATAAGTTATGGTCATGGGGTCAGGAATGGGGGCAGAGCTAACCTCCTAACCTCAGGTGGACAGAAATTTTACTTGAGCATGAAAGGGTCAATACAGCTGGCCTCTGGCAGGCTGTTGGTGGCTAGGAAAGGATGCTGCCTGTGTCACTCTGGAGTGCACTACAAATTCTCCTGCTGCTCATGTTTACATGCAAGAAGAGAGTATTAGGTACCTACATGTGGCAGAAATTTGTCTTGTTGAAAATCAATGGAATGAACACATAGTGAAGATTTTTGCCTAGTCTGTATAAAGATTATATGGATTTATGAAAAATTATGTTGTATGTACCTATATTTTAGGAACACTTCAAGGCAAGAGCAAAACTGCCCTATCCAGAAACCTCTTGAATTTGATAATAGTGGTGACATTCAATAATGACAGTCAACAGAGAGAAAAACAGAAAGGAGGAATGAATTAAATTTACCACAGGAGACTGGCATCCAAGAGCTTCTAATGAGCAAAATGACAATGGTCATCAGGGTCAGGAAGACTCTGGGAAGGGGAGGGGCAGCCCTGGGTGGTTTGCAAGTCCTCGGTAGACATGGGCATGCTCTCCTAGGCCTCACTCTCTATTTCTGCCTGCTTGCCATATCTTCCTTTGCCTTCCATCCTCTGGCTCCTTTTCTTTCCTGGCTCTCCCACCTGAGGCACAATGTTCCTGAAGGCCATGCTGCCCTGCTCTCACCACTTCTGTTTCTTCTCTTCTAGCATTCTAGTTGAGATGTATCTGGTAAAGAAGGAGGAGGTGGGAGCCTCTAGGGGATGCTGAGAAAGGACCAAAGTACAGTCATTATTTTCCTTGCTCTACTTCCACAGCCTCGGGGTCACACTGAAGGTGTATTCCTGCTCCCCAAGGTCCTCATAACCCTTGACAGCCTCGGGGTCACACTCAAGGTGTGTTTAGTGCTTCCCAAAGTCCTCATAATCCCCTGGACAATGACAGTTCTTTCCTCAGCTCTTCCTCCCTTGTTTGCAATAGAAACACCTGGTGTAGTCATTTTCTTATCCTTCAAGCCAATGTCCCCATAGTCATCTATTCTCATTTCTTTTAAACTCAGCATAGACCATGAGTTACAACATTTTAGTTTATCCGTATAAGAGAAAATAACATTTTCACTTAAAGTACTGTTTGCTACAGTTTTAGTAACTTGTGGCCAAATAATTGATTAAGCGTATACCAGAACTCCATGGTCCATTTGACCAATTAAATTTTATCCTTTATTTTATTTTGTATTGTATCTTATCAAAATGAAATGTTTTATATCTTTATACAGCATATATACTGTATATTATTAGTATGCATATATGTATTATTAATATATATCTATATATATGTATATACTTATAATCAAAACAGGGTTATAAGCATTTCCATCTCTTCATTGGCAAATTTTGTATGTCAAGAATCTCAGACAATTTTAGTAATTCTGATATATATCTATATTGTCTGGATCTATTGTGACCTCATTGTTCAAGAAGGACCAGAAGCTCCCTATCCCCAGTCTACTGCTCTTGACTCAATTTCTCTCTTCCCCCTCCCACACCTTCCTGCTCTAGAGTCTGTTGTTCTCCTCTATTCTATACTACTCCAGTAACAAGGCTGACTCCACTAGTTTCCACAAATGAGTGAACATTGTCTTTCTGAACCTGACTAACTTCAGTTCATTGTAAGAACCTCCAGCTTCATCCATGTCCCCACAAATGACAGCTTCTCATTCTTTACTATAACTAGGTGATTAGGCCATCATGTAAAGCTACAGGATATGAAATCAACATGCGTAAAACAGTCATATCTTCATGCATCAATGGTAAGTTTTCTACAAAAGAAATTAAGGAATATATTCACGAGAGCCATAGAATGAAATTAACCAAGGAAGTGAAATATCTCTACAGTGAAAATTACAAAGTGCACCAAGAGGACATAGTAAATGGAGAGATACCCTGTGTCCATAGATTAGAAAAATTGATATTATTAAAACAACCACATTACAGTTATCTGCAGATTCAATAGCATTCCAGTTTGATTACCTGCATTGTCATGCTCTGGCTGATCTTACCCCATACTTCTCCTGTAATGGGGAAAATAAAATCCACAGTTTCACAGACGGAAAGTAATAGGGCAATCACTGGGGCAGGCACCTCAAAAACGAGCCCAGTATGAGAACCTTTCTATCTCTTTGATCTGAAATAATAACAAAAGGTAGAGGTGGGAGAAAGAACCACTGTGACCACAGAGGATGCACACTGGCTCTGATCCCATGGGCTCACGGTCCCCCCCAGGCTCTGATCATCTTGTACAGACACAGACTCTGAAAACAGGGGCAGCCCTCACTGCCTGGGAGAGCTGTGCAGCCCTCGGCACCTGCTCCTGGAGTTTTTCTGTTTGCTTCTCTAAATTGCTTGCCTGGAGACAGATTCAGCCTCTGCTCATTGGCCCAGAGCATCATTCAGACTGGAGCTGTTGGCAGCACACTCATGAATGCATGCTAATTAGCTACAAGAGGCACACACAGGAATCATCGCCGCTCAAGGCCGCCCAGCCCTCTTTGTGTGCCTCCTTAATATTGGCCTCTGTTGAGTCCCATTGAAACCCTCAGCAGTTGCTTTCCTTATCTCCGTTTTTTATCTCAGCACAAAGCATGGTAGTCACAGTCTTCACTCTGAGCACCAAATACTTTAATTCCCTTTTCTTTTTCTTTTCTTTTTTTTTTCCGGAGCTGGGGATCGAACCCAGGGCCTTGCGCTTGCTAGGCAAGTGCTCTACGGCTGAGCTAAATCCCCAACCCCAATTCCCTTTTCTTAAACCTCAGCAGCAGATCAAATCTCAGGATGTACTTTCCCTTGTTCCCGTTCTGGCCTCACTGCACACCCCAGCTCCTCTGCGAGGCCCCGTGGGATTTGCCACCCAGGCACATGCCTTCATTTCCAGCATGGCTTGAATATGGCTTGACCTTCCAATGGTATCGGGCACTAACTAAGCAATCACATTTGTATGTTTGTTGGATTAGTTTCCGTGTTTTTCTCACTAGAAGTCAGATATCTCTTCTAGAGCAGAAACATTCAATTTTGTGGGCACTCATGAAATCCATACCTGGCTTGAAATAGACATTGAAAAATCACGTGTTGAACAGAGGTGGCTTGAAGATGGGCCTTTGTTTGGTCTCTGTCTTGTGAGGACGGAGAATATAAAACAGCATGAATAAGCCTTCCCATTGGCTCCCAGGTTCATATGCCCAGGATAATGAAGGAGAGCCACCCAATGACTGACCTTTGTGGCACTCGCCAAGGTCTATCCCACATTCTTGATCCAACAGTGAGTTTATTCCATTACTGCTAAATCGGGCTCCTTTATATCCACTCCAAAGCAGAGTGGCTGCCTTCCTCCTGAGTCACTTAGTGAGAGGTTCATGCCTGCCTGCTAATCCCCTAGTCCTGCCTTCTGAGTTCCTGGGTGAGTATTTCTCTTTTTCTGATCTCTCAGCCCTGGAATTCCAGAGGCATCAGAGAGGGTCAAGAGTCTCCTGGAGAGCCAAGAGAGAGGGTGACTTATTTCATGTTTTTATAAATGTTGGGGTGGGTTTCCAGTTTGGATCTTTTGTCCCACTCGAATGTATTTGTTCTCATCTGCACATGTTAAATTTCAAGGCTCCCTGCCACACCCCCCATCTTAGCCATATCCCCACTTCCTGTGCCCACTTCCTGTTATTTGCTAGTTCTCATAAATGTTTCCCAGATCCTTTTCCACATGTCTCAGCCCTGCCCCCTGCATTCAATCCTTGAGGCCACCTGTAAAGACCTGTACCTGTCTCTCTTTGTTCCAAAATTCCTCTGCACCCACCAATAATTACTCAAAGCTTTTCCTGTAAGGGAATATTCTGGGTTTTTTTTTCTACCAGACTTATTCCAGTCATCCTCTGACATACTGTCTGTCTGTCTGTCTGACTGTCTGCACGAACCCACCTTTAGGAGAACCTAACATGTCCAGATATGATTAGGCATCATGTTTTTGAGCCTCCCTCTAAACTTCCCATTTGGTGAAAAATGGGAAAAAGAGGGTGTCTATATTTTGTTTATTTGCTTAGATTTTAAAATTTTATTTTACGTGTTAATATTTTGCCTGCACGTGTGTATGCACACCACATGTGTAGTGTGCCTGGTACCCGTAGAGGTCAGAAGAGGGCATTGGATCCCGTGGAACTGGAGTTGTAATTCCAGTTGTGAGTCTCTATGTGGGTTTTGGGAAGCTAACTTGAGTACTTTGTGTAAGAACTACAGGCGTTCCTAACTACTGAGCCATCTTTCCAGTTCCTATTCTTTGTTTAAATAGTTTCTTTTCCCTTTCTGGGGCATGCACGTAGAGTAGAAATTGAAAGGCCTTATTGAAGTATCATGGCCCTGTACTAATTCCCAGTTGCCCCCTCCCCACTCTGACTTCTGTGCCTCCTTTCCATAGCCAGGCGGCTAACACGGTTACAACTCAGAGAAATGACCTCCAAACCCCTTCTGCTGCACAGCGTGGCTGAGGGAACAGGAGGTGGCAGAGCAGAGGAGAAAGAGCCTCTGCCCTCAGGGGTCTTACAGTTTATTAGAGAAGCAGACGTAAAGGAAAACACAGCAAGGTGGTGGAAAGAAATGACTTGGCAGGTCGGAGTCTTGGCTCTTGGGTCTTTGTTTCACCCACCACTGACTCTCCTGGCAACTGTCTAGGAATATTTCAGAATTGCTTGGGTAGAGCCTGAGAATGAATCAAACTTCATCGACCCACCAGGGCTGGCTGAGAGCTATGACGGTCATTCTGTCCATTCCTGGCCCCTAGGCCAGACCACATCAATTCAGCCTGCTCAGCCAGGGCTAACTCCTGTTTCCAAACCTCACCGGAGATGGTCCTGCCCAGTACTGTCTACTTTTCCTGCTCTGGTGGTTTTTGAGCCTTGGAAATGAATGGCTAAGCCCGGCTGCATTCCTTGGACGGCCTGAAGCCTTGCATAGTTTTCAAGCCCTCTTGGAGAGGGAATTCAAGGGGATCTAGAGGCAAAGGCTTATGTGGGGAGGTGCAGCCAGAGTCAGCTTTTTCCACTGGGCCATTCAGCTACATCCTGACTGTGCTCCAATGAAGGAAAGTGGTTCCCATTTGCAAAAAGATGAATGTCGGTGTTTGACTTCTTGCTGTATTGGGGCCCAGAAGCCCTGGCAGAGAAAACCTAATTTAATTTGGAAAAAAAAGCCTTTGAATTCCACCTGCCTGTTCAATCGTCAGCACTTTTTCCTCTTCCACCTACCTCTCTGTGTGGGATCACAGCCTGCCAGGACCGGCTTCATGGAGAGAACTGTCTCTGCTTGGGTCCCCAGGTTCTACTGTTTGTCCTGCTGAATGAAATGCTGACAGCTGATATCACTCACTGCTGCTGTACACTAAGGCTTTATAGGGAAGGGGCAGTGGTCTTGGGTGAAGTGGTCGTGTCAAGGGTGTGCATGGAAGGCTAAGGTTTAAGCATCTTTAAAAGAGATCCTTTGATATCTTTTTTTAGATATCTTTGTTGTGGAAAATTCCATTCCTTCCAGATTATTTTAGTGCCTCCAATTCTGAATGGAGGAACTTTGCGGAGCTTGATGACCAACCATCATGGAAAGCGTGTAAGAACGGGGTCAGCACATGATGTTGTGTCTTCAACCCGGGGAACTGGTCCTCTGCAATACTGGCTGTGCCGTCTCAGGCACTGGGAGTAAGAAAACAAGTGCCTGTGCCTTGGCAAGGCTCCTAAGGATCCGAAAGCTTGTGCTGGGCTTGTACGTATCAGGAAGTCTGTCACTTCTCGGGGAGAACTTCCAGGAAGGTTGTAAAACCAGAAACTAGACAGCAAATGCCTAGAGCGTACATGAGAATGAAGAGTGGACAGTAGGTATATCCAGACGATGTCGGCAAGAAATATGTACCTCAAAAACAAAAACGGCAGGAAGTTATCAGCTAAGGAGACACGGAGTGAGAAGGGAGGATAGCTTCTGCGTATGTTTCAAGACGGAAGGAGCCTGACTTGGCATGTCCATGCTCTGGGTCTTCTTCTACTGAGGTCCACTGTTGCCTTCTACTTTCCTGGCAGGCTGACATTTCTTGATTGTGCTGAGTGGTCCCTAGCTTCCAGTTGGGTTTGGCTCATAGGGGTTGGTGAGGACGGGGGCGGGGGGAGTTCTGGATGCCTTCCTCCTCTCCTTTCCCAGTTTGGGGCTCAGCCGTGTGCCATGTTGTTTTGTCAAATGCTGGGATCCTGCAGCACAGATGGAGTGCTCTACAGTTCTGTTCCTTGTTTTCTTTCTAGCTGTTTCTTTGGTCCTAGGGGTATTAAGGGATCCCCACTCTTGTTAGTCTTGCGACACCATGCTTTTCTGATTTCCCTTGACCCAGTCCACATCCTGGCAAGCCCCTCCTATTGTTAAACTCTTCTCCCCCGCACCTAAGTGTGTCATCTGCTTCTTACTGGGGACCTGAAGGGAAATGAGGGACAATTAAAGATTGTGGTTTCATCTCAAGGCTCCAGAGAATGTCAAGAATATTGAGCCAACACATTAGAAAAAAAAATACAACATTTTTGTGGAAATAGGGGAGTTTCGTGTTATTAGTTCTTATCCTGAGATTTTTTTTTTCTGCTTCTGAAATACTGTAGCAACCAAGAGAAGACTGGACATGCAGATGTGGCTGAATCTCAAACACAACAGAACCATAGGTGGAAAAGCAAGCAGAGAGAGTAGTGGGCTCAATCAACTCTGCCTTTGTAAATGGGTGGAGCCGAACCATACCTATCAAGTCATGAACAGGCCAAGGGATGATGCTACAACCTACATCCCTGGTTATTAGAAAACTGATGCCGGGGGCTGGAAAGATGACTCAGCGGTTAAGAGCACTGACTGTGCTTCCAGAGGTCCTGAGTTCAATTGCCAGCAACCACATGGTGGCTCACAACCATCTGTAGTGGGCTCTAATGCCTTCTTCTAGTGTATCTACAGTGTACTCACATGCATTAAATAAACAAAATCATTTAAAAATCTATAAAAAAAAAAGAAAAAGAAAACTGATGTCTAGGAGAGGGGAAGAAGGCAGAACTCAGTTCTGGAGCAATGCCCCCGGTTAAGATGCCTGCTGCCTTAGACACTGAATGTGTGATATTCCTCATATCACAGGATGGAAATTCCAAGCTTGTCTCATTTAATCTAAGATCAAGTCACATAAAGTGGGGCATGAAAAGCAAAATTCTGAAACACTTGGAGAATATTAACAAGCCAGACATCTAGTGAAAAAATTTTTAATGGGGACAAACTTTACCTCAGATGAAATTAAAATGATAGAACAACTTGAAACTGATTTGGATTTGATTAGGATTACTGTTAATTAAATGATACAAGGAATGATGGTGTAAAGGAACAAAAAATGAAACCCACATAAAAGTAACAGCAATAAAAGAAATTGTGGCACTAAAATACGGCTATTAGGGGGAAAAATCACATACCAAGTAGAATACATTTTTAAGGCATAGAGTCAAGTAGTAAATAAAGAGGTAGATGTGGAGATCAGTTATATGTCAGATTGATCAGGCCTGCGGTGAGTAACATCTGGTCAGATTTCACCCTGAAAAATTCTGCATGGATATTTGGGATTAAAATGAATATTTTAACCAAAGCGGATTGTTCTCCCTGGTCATATAATTAAGTTACTATTTGGATAGTACTAAAGAAATAGTCAACTTGAAATTTTAAGCTACTTAAATTAATGATTCTGAGTCCAAAACGAAGATACATTTTTGTACATAACACTATGGATATTTACCATGCACAGAACCCTTGTATTAATTCAGGTGAAGGCCTAAAGACAGTTTTAAAAAAAAAATCACAGACTCTCTACTTAAGAATTCTCTGACAGGCCTGCCCCACATGTGGCCCCTACATGTACAGCCACCCAATTAGACAAGGTGGATGAAGCAAAGAAGTGCAGGCCGACAGGAGCCGGATGTAGATCGCTCCTGAGAGACACAGCCAGAATACAGCAAATACAGAGGCGAATGCCAGCAGCAAACCACTGAACTGAGAACAGGACCCCCGTTGAAGGAATCAGAGAAAGAACTGGAAGAGCTTGAAGGGGCTCGAGACCCCATATGAACAACAATGTCAAGCAACCAGAGCTTCCAGGGACTAAGCCACTACCTAGAGACTATACATGGACTGACCCTGGACTCTGACCCCATAGGTAGCAATGAATATCCTAGTAAGATCACCAGTGGAAGGGGAAGCCCTGGGTCCTGCTAAGACTGAACCCCAGTGAACGTGATTGTTGGGGGGAAGGCGGCAATGGGGGGAGGATGGGGAGGGGAACACCCATAAGGAAGGGGAGGGGGAGGTTTTAGGGGGATGTTTACCCGGAAACCAGGAAAGGGAACAACACTCGAAATGTAAATAAGAAATACTCAAGTTAATAATAATAATAATAATAATAATAATAATAATAATAATAAAAGAATTCTCTGACAGATTATCTTCACATCCCTTCTGTATAATTAGAAATCTAGGTCCTGCCGGTCTACACTGCGGATTTGGATTTGACAACACCTTGTGTTTTTACATAGTTCCCTCTCACTGCCTCCTCACACGGAAGCAGGGCCAGGTCGCACCCGGGACTCATTTAATAAGGATCTTCTATTCATGACCTATTGAATTCGCAGACCTCCATCCCCTGAACTCTTGGTTGTGAGCCTTAGCCTTCAATGGCTCAGCCACCTCTCTATCCCTCTATTGCTTAATATCATCACCCACTGCTTCCGTGTGTGAACTTGGCACAGAACAAACATTAACAACCAGTAAGTAAGACTGTGGTAGCTATTTTTATGCCAGTAGGTGAACTAGCCCACAGAGAGTGAGTTGACAGACAAAAAAGAACATGGGATCTGTTGATCTTAGTGGGCTCTGAGCTGATCATGCCTGGAGTTGCTCTACCCCAGGACTTTTGTTCTAGGGATAATCTGCTTTCTTAATTGGTTAACTCAGTTCAGATGCTTAAGTTTCCTGTTACTTGAAGCCCAGGGCATTCAAATCCATTCAACTACCAAATCAAATTCTTGCCATCAAGGGAGAAGAAGGACCATGCAGTTTCTGATCTATGGTTTTCTCCTGAGAGTGGGGAGCAGTGGGATAGGGCAGCCAGGGATGGCAGCTGGTCTTGGTTTCTCATATTATGTTGGAGAGGGGGAAAGGCATTCTGTGAGGAGGGTCATGGGTGGCTGGGAAAGCAGGGCTTTCAACTGAGACACTCTCCTACCAACCAAACAGGCAGGAATCCAGCAGGGCAGATGACAAGGCTCTTGGAGCTTCTTGCTACTCAGATTAGATGCATGGAGGTAATAAAAAACCACCCAAAAGAAACTGTAAAAGGAGGCCTTGGGAGGCGCATCCGAAGGAGTGAAAAGAAAGGAGAACAGAAGGAACCCGTGGAAAGAAAATCTTCCAGACCAAAGGACGATCCAAAAATAATGAGACCAAAGTTCAAAGAAGTAATTTAAACCAAATAAGGCAGGGAAGACCTAGCCAGCAAGGGGCGGGCTGGCTCTGCAGGGAGTGGGTGAGCATCAGGCAGTAGGATGGGGCTAAGCAGAGTTCAGTTTAGGACAACCAGTGGGTCAGAGGGAAGGGAGACAGGCCGCCACAGCTGCCAAGGTCAGAGAAGCAGGACTAAATAGTACTTTTCACCATCCCGGCCCCACCATACCTGGGGCACTGCCTCCACCCTCACCATTAGCAGAACTGCTCCAATTAGCAAAGCATGTCAGACCACTGGACCAGACCAATAAAGCAAGCCTCGCTGGCTTATAACCTGTTTAGGCATTCATTTATATTTGATTGCAGCAAAGAATTACAGGGCCATTCCCCATGCCTAGGAAGATGGAAGTTAAGTCTATTAACTGCCCACTCTGTGTGGACTGAGGCTCTTCATGGTCTTAAAACTCAGGTAATGGCCCAAAGACGTAAACGTAGACTATACAACTGGCTCACTTTTGCATTCTGTGTGTGTGCATGTGCATTTACCCATAAAAACACCTTCCTATTCACTTTTCCATTTACCACAAGCACTATTCCAAACGTGTGTGCTCTATCATCTACCACAACTTCTTAAGTCACAAGAATGAGCATTTCATGTGTGCTTGTGGATGTGCACATATGTGTATGTGTGTGTGAATGCATATATATGTGTGCACTTGTATTTATCTGTGTGTATGTGTGCACATGAATGTGTGTGTGTGTGTGTGTGTGTGTGTGTGTGTATGCTTTTATTGTTGTTGTAGTTGGACCAGGATTTCAGCATTTAATGAGGTATTGATATTTGAGGAGAAGTTCTAAAAAACTATCACTCTGGGTCCTTCATTCAGTTGTGATGCCCAACACTTATTTCCTTGACAGAGGATGAAACCAAATGGAGCACCATGCTCACCAATTGACTCCTATTGTACTCAGAAACACAAAGAAAATGTTCTTCTTGCCTTTGAGTCTTTCCTCTGACCACTCTAACATGAGTCCTAGCAGCACTAGCTAGGAGGTGACACTGTTCATTAGTATCCCAATCTCACGTAGCTAGGTAACAGTGCGTCTTACATGACTCTGAATTGGCTAGAAATTTCTTTCTTTTCTTGCTCCTTTATGAAGATACTATCTGAAAGCATGTCCTGTGGGAAGAAGAGAAAGATAGACCAAGGCAACATGTACTATAAAGCTTCCCATTTGTCTCCATTGGGATGGAAGTTTGGTCTTTAGTACCAATGACCCTTAGGGGCAATACAATTTCTTCTTAATCTGGGGCCCTATCAATGCCATTTTGGCCATTCTATGGCGCAAATTGAGCTTCTGGGTTCATTGTTAATCTCTAAGGTCTTACAGAGTACAGGAAGTAAGATTCTAAGATACGGAGGTGTGAGCTTAGGCTTCCCTCCCTGCTCACGCACCTTTGAGCATGCAGTCATGTGTTGATTGTGCCTTTCTCTGGGACTCTTCCTAGAGGCTCACATTTTGTGCAAGTTTGGCTGTTTAACCTCACTGCTGGTGACCTCCAACAAATATTTCCAGTTCCAGTTCTATACCTACTTGGAGATTAAACTTAATTATTTATTAATTCTTGTTCTTTTGGATCCATTCAAGCGGGAGGAGATAAAGTCAGGTGAGTTTAATCTCTTTGATCTACAACTGACTGCTTCCTTTAGTCTCTCGTGTCAGCCAGGCCATTTTTCTGGCAGTCTGATCTACAGGTGTGTGTGTGTGTGTGTGTGTGTGTGTGTGTGTGTCTGTGTGTGTGTGTGTGTCTGTGTGTTGTGTGTGTGTGTCTGTGTGTTGTGTGTCTGTGTGTTGTGTGTGTGTCTGTGTGTCTGTGTGTTGTGTGTGTGTCTGTGTGTCTGTGTGTCTGTGTGTTGTGTGTGTGTGTCTGTGTGTGTGTGTCTGTGTGTGTGTCTGTGTGTCTGTGTGTCTGTGTGTTGTGTGTCTGTGTGTTGTGTGTGTGTGTGTCTGTGTGTCTGTGTGTTGTGTGTAGGAGCATCCCTTTTCAACTGAGATAGGGTTTTCCTTTCCTAATTTCCTGAAACTGAAAGGCTAACTCTGCAAAGGACTTGCCTTCAATGAAGTAATGCATAGTTTTGAAGTATTTAAAACTACAGCCATTACATTAGCATATGCAGCCCCTGAGGCTGAGCAGAGACCCTGTGTAGAAAAGAACCTCTATTAAAGGCTGCCCAACTTTACCAAGGTTCCACATATTCTTTTGGAAATATGGGACCATTGATTTCTTTTTCTTTCTTTTTTTTTAAAAAAAGTATTATAAAACCTTCGTCTGTCATTGCTCTGTATCACCCTACAATGGCACTACAGGTCAATCTCTAGCAACCATATGGACCCTACTGAGTTGTGTGTTAATAAGTACATATCCCTAGACAGTTGTGGATTGCATATCCATGGACCCATTTTTAAGTCAGTTTACTTATCTGGAAAATGGATCTATACTTTTATTCTTTCTCCTCAGGCTGTTCTAGGGGATTCTAGTGAAGCAGGTAGTCAAGATGAAGCAAATAGCAAGCCCTCTTTATAACAGGCATACACAGTAATTAATATCCTGTGTAGAATCCCGAGTCTCTGGCCAGTTTGCTCTAAGTGAATCTAACCGGGTTAACTCTGTTTCTCAGAGCTTGTCTCTAAGAATTTAGAATTTAGACTGTGCCATGCGGGCTCATGCAGATGCAGTCCACTGGCAGAGGAAGCTCTAACCAGGATGTAAAATGGCAAACTAGGAAGCTCAGACTTCAGGACTCACAGGTCCTGTTGGTTGGCAGGGCCTGTGGATGTTCAGAGTGTGACTTTGCAAGGCCTGCAGGGACCTGCCACAGTTCTGTGCCTGCCGGATCACAGCACAGAGCATTTACCATAGGCTCATCCTTTGCTCGGTTCTGCCCAGAGCTCTGTTGCTATGCTCCCTCTCTCTGACTCCGGTCACAGCTAACACACTGTTTGCAGACCTCTCTTTGCTGCTGTTCAGACTGATGTTCAAACACTGAATGCATACTTTCCTTGTCGTGCCCCCTGCTTCCCCACCATTCAGCCTTGGAGACCAACAGCCAGGCACACAGGCACACACAGAAATCAGACTCAGAATTATTAACCAAGAGGCCTTGGCTCAAGACAGAAAACGATATCTATAAAGATCCTTATCCCAAGCTATGCAATGCTGAGAGAATCTGCTGCACTGGTATTTGGGGACACTCATTAAAAGGGTGCCATGGCTACAAGTTCAACTTTATGTTCTTTTCTGCTTTCAGAAGTAAAGAAATCAGTAGAGGAGAGATAAGTACTCAGTGGGCCTGGCCTCAAAGCTAGTGTGACCATTCACAAGGTGTCAGTGAACTGGGGCCTCTCTGCCTTCCTCCTCTTTTGCAGAACATCTGGATTTTGTTTGCTCATCTCCACCCCACCCCAGCCCCATCTCACAAGAGACAGGATAAAAGCCAGGCAAGCATGTACTTGAGAGAGTGATACTTGCTGCCAGAGTTCAGGACAATGCCAGAGCACACTGGGAAGGGAGAAATGGTGGACAAGGATAGCTGAGTGGCCAAGACAGTCAAACACCATGAAAGAAAGGAGAGTGCCACTGGAATAGGGTCACACAGCAGCTTAGGAAGTTTAGGATTCTAAAGGAGTGTGTGTGTTGTATGTACACATGGGTGAGTACCTACAAAGGCCAGAGGTCATCCACTGTAGCTCTTTAGGAGCCATTCACCTTGGTTTTTGAGATAGGTTCACTCACTGGCTTGGTGGTGCTGATGAGTCTAGGCTGGCTGTCCAGTGAGCCCCAGGCCATCTTCTGTCTGTTTCTCCAGCATAGAGCTGTCAAATGCATAGCCCCATATCCATCTTTCTATTTAGATGATGGGGGATGAATTAATGTCCTCATACTGAGGCAGCAAGCATTGGCTGAGTTAGCTCTCTAACCCTGAAGATAAAGGTATTAACAGGCAGCTTTGGCCTGTTGGTTGAACTTCCTGAAATATTGAAGGAGCCATGTGAGCACTGGGTTAGAACAGCAGTGCAGCCAGAACCAATGGCTCTTGGGGATAATACAATTTCTTCTTAATCTCGGATCCTATCAATGCCATTTTGGCCATTCTATGGAGCAAATTGAGCTTCTGGGTCCATTATTAATCTTGAAGATCCTACAGAGTACAGGAAGTAGAATTCTAAAATACATAGGTGTGAGCTATAGGCTTGGACTTGCTCTGTCACAATATATCCCATGGCTTCTATGCATTGTGCTTGCTTGTGGATAGTATTTTCTACAGCTTTATAAGAACATGCATAAGTCAGGAATCTTAGTAAGGGTCACAATGGAATAGAGCAAGTTGTGGTAAGAATATGGATTTACTACAGACCTTTAGTAAATAGTACTCTACTATTTACTAAAGTTACTTAAGCTACTTTGTAAACTGCAACTGCTTAAAGGAGTTAAAGAGAAAGATAAATTATTTTCCTTTGGATGGGTTTCTCCAGGAGGTTGATCCCCTTCCTTCTCATTGATCTCCCTCAGCTTCTCCAAATTGTCTCCCTTTCAAGACAGTTGGTCTAGTTGGAGGGAAAGAAGGCTATATACATACATACACACATACACATCACATGCACACACACACACACACACACACACACACATACACAGACACAGACATACATAGACACACACAGACACAGACACACACCCCAAATGCATACACAGACACACCCATACCACATACACAGACACAGACACACACACACCACATACACAGACACAGACACACACACATACACATCACATGCACACACACACACATACACAGACACACACACAGATGCACAGACATACAAACCCACACTGCATACACAGACACAAACATACAGACACACATAGACACAGACACACACCCCAAATACATACACAGACACACCCACACCACATACACAGACACAGACACACACATACAGACACAGATATACAAACACACCCACACCACATACACAGACACACACATACACAGACAAGGACACAGACACAGACACACCCATTCCACACCCACACAGACACACAGACACACAGACACACCCACACCACACACACACACACAAACACATCAGGATGTAAAGAATAATGGAAACATCTAGTGAGTCTGATCTTATTTTTGAAGCATGGAGTGTAAAAATACAAGCCGTGCTCTTAACACTCAATACTAAAGTTTAAAAAAGACTTAAAAAGTAATCGTCACATCTTAAGGTTTTCGGCAAGGATAATTCTTTCAATATTTAATATCTGAATCAGTAAATAAATATTTTTCAACTATTAGGAATTCTGTATGGTCATAATAGCCTTTCTTTTAAAAAAAAAGCCAAGCAAACATTACTTTTAATTTTTATAAAGTAAAACCTAAGATCTCAATTTTGTAAAATCACACACACACACACACAAAGATGACACCTAAAGGTGATAAAGGCTATGTTAATAATAGAATACTGTATTCTTTCCCTTTTTTTTGTACTTTGAAGCTTTGTATGTTTTTTAAATACCATTTTAAAACAATACTATATCATGAATTACAGATACAATGCAGTTTCCTTTAAAAGCAAAGGACTCCAGGATGTATCTTGAGAAGTAACTCAATGGTGTTTACTGTCAATCTGTGAATCTCTTGAGGTGTGCCTATATTATTGTGCATATGTGTGATGAGAATTGTAGTGTCTCAGTCACTCTGGTCTATGGGGACACTGTATGAAACTGAAATTCAAGGGGACCACAAATATGGGATGTGACTTAGCAAAAACATACTATAGCATATTCAGAAAGCTCAAAATCCTTGCAGCTTCAACATAGAATAGTCTTGGTCTTTCCAAGTTCAGGTGGTGCTTCAGCTTCAGCTGCATTGGTGTTGAGAGGAAGGTGGGGAAGAAGAATGAAGGGAACGTGCCAGCTTGGCTGGCTCTTCTCCCAGCAGGCAGACCGGTGGGTGGGCTGTCCATTAAGACATAAGCAGGAACAAGGTCCTTTCTGTAGCTAGATTGCACTGAGGGAGATCAGAGGCCTGGAGGAACTTCTCAGTTGCCAGCAGTTCCCAGAAACACAGTGGAAGTCTCTCAGACAAGGTAGACAGGTTGGCATAGTCAGAAGAGCGGGAGAGGTGAGGCAGGCCAACATACCAGGAACAGTGGTGAAATCTTGGGTGTCTGGGGGTCTGCCAGCTGTGCTTTCATAGCAGCTCCAGTCCAGCTTTCAATACCCATTCCTGGAAAACAGATCGGAATTGGCTGTCAGACCATGTAGGGTCAACTCTGGCCTGGAAGACCCAACAGTGCCTGAATTCACTTCCTGGCACCAGCTCTTAATTGTAAGGATCTGCGTCCATCTGGGTCTTTTGTTTGTTTGTGAGACTCTTATAGGTCCAGTCTTATACTGTCAATTCTATGTTACCTACTGCTTTGCTGTTTCCTTGTGCATCGCTGGGCACCATCCATTTCTTACCTATTACTAGACACATCTGGTGTAGCTAAGTGCTCAAGAACAGGGTTGAAATCCTGTTCCTGTACTCTCAGGGTCAATAGCCTCTCTCTTTTACCTCAACTCTTCATAATTCACAAAGAAGAGAACAACAGAACATAAATAAACAAAAGTTAATACAAAACAGAAAGGCAATTTCCTGGCATCGGAATGGGAGGCACAGCACGAAGCCGTAGCCGCACAAACTTTTCTCCATGACCAAAGAATCATATGTCATGACCTCAGGTTGAGCAACTACAATGTAATACCAGGGTGCCGAAGTGCTGAAATCTCTTGCCCTCCAGTAGGTTGGTTCTTAGCTATAATATAATTTTAGAACTGTAATATAATTTTACAAATGGAAAATTCCAGAGAGAAAATGATTTGCCCTGTGCTACAAAGAAGACGTTAGTCAATTGAAAAGAAACAGCCTAGGCCTATTCCCAGTTGTTTGATATCCTCAGATCTTCTCTAAAGTGGCTTGGCTGAGATGAGCAAACAGCAAGTTTTTATGATGGGAAGCAAGACTGTCTTTATCTGCCTCCATTACACCGACCTTTTCTATCCTATTACATGATATTGGGCTAGAAAAGGAGAAAGGCCTGTTGGGTTGAAGTAAACAGAAGATGCTCTTTTCAACACTGCTGCCCCTTCTATCATATATAAACCTAGTTAATTCACATGTCTCAGCAGTAGTCTAATGGATACTCTACTTGACAAGCTTTGCTCCATCACAAAATAAGGTTTTCATCGGAATCCCCAAAGCAAAATGAAAACCCAAAAGTGTGTGGTGAGGTCTTTAGGATGGTGGGAGCTGGCTCTAGGCATGACAGCCCAGAGGTTGTCCACTTACATACTAAGAGAGCAAGAGTCTCATCCAATCTCTTGCTCAGTGCTTGTGGGATGCACCCTGGCTATTCTCTCTTCAATCTGTGTGACCTTGGTCAGGGATGAGAAGTTCTAGACTAGACATGCAATTGTTTATCTGGAACTTTGCTGTGTACATTCTAGGCCCCCAACCAAGAAATAAGGTTGTGCTTAAATGATAGCTCTCCACATTTCTTTTCATTTGATGTATAGTTATGTACTGAAATATACTGCTTCCTAATTCAATGAGAGGAATGGGAAATAACTGATTTGTGAACTTTGGATCCAAAGGGTATAGGGCTCATTGAGTTGTGTCTCAGTGCCCTAAAGTTGATGGAAAAATACCCCATGAAACTCAGTCAAGAACCACTTATAGAATACATATCAGTGCTGATTCAACTGAGCTACTCCTCTTTCGATTGGACTTCTCACCCTGGGTGAGGGATATGGTCTCTGCCCTCAATTTGCCAATATAGAAATATAATCCTTAGAAGTCAGATTCCAGATGAATTCTCAGGAGCGAACGAATGATAGAAGCAGAGACACTATCTCATCCTACTTTTCAGACATTTGATCTTGACCCCACTGTCATACATCATGGTATAGAGGAAATATGGTCCTTATGGGACAAATGTAGATCTATCTTTGTCTAGTACTCAAGAAGAAAGTAGACTGTGAATAGACCTTTCTTTGTTTTCCCAGGTAGCCGCCACAGACTGAGTGAGCTGAATCAGAAGGACAAGAAGCAACATAAAGTATTTGACTCTCCCTCTTCCTTGAGACTGCATGGTATTCATGCTTGGCATAAGCATCCTGCCAAAGCCCAGGAGATCCTTTGAGGGATGCAGTGTTGGGATGCAGGGTAAGTCCTACCAGTCCTTGGCAGTGCGCAGATCGGAGGTCCAGACTGCAATCTTATTTTCCAGGCCTCCTGAGGAGCTGGTTTGGCATGAAATGGAATAAATACGAAGATGACTGAGCCCCATCCAACCCATCTTGGAACTTTCGTTGGAAAACCAGGGTGAGGGGCAAGTATGTTGGGATAGTCCCTATTTCTGGAGATCAATGGCTACTTGGGTGCTTTTCTACACTTTTGGCACTTTTAATTTAGAAAAAAAGAGGAACAGGTAATGTTAAGAATGACTGCTCATTCTTAAAATGCTTTGGGGAATGAAAACTTTGGGAAAACCAAAGCAAGAGATGGTGGAGGCTGCCAGGATTGAATAGCATTGGAATGAAGAATCCAAGAGCTTGGCATTGTTTTCTCATACCTGTTTACTAAATATCCAGGTGTCTTGTGCTTGGTTTTTTTGTGACAGCCGTCTTTAGGACCTTTGAATGCACCCTATCCTACTTGACATCAAACACGGGAAAAATGAGAAAGATATGACCTTTGCACTTTAAACAATCTTAAAAACAGTATGAATTGTTGGGACAACCTTGTAATGCAATTTTTAAAAAGTAGCACAGAGAACTGTTTGCCTGGGTTCAAATCCCCAGCACCACAGTAACACAAATACTTTAAAAAAAATGAAAGGACAGGTGTGGTGTGCATACTTGGGATCCTAGCACTTGGTGAACAGCAGAAGGGTTCTTGGAGCTCACTGGCCAGTCTTTCTGAATCAGGGAGGTTGAGGTTTACTGAGAAATCTTATCTCAAAGATAAGGTGGGAAGTGGTAGAGGAAGACACCTGACATCAACCATGGGCTTCCACATTTACATTTACATACACACACGTGCAGCGCGCGCGCGCGCGCGCGCGCGCACGCACGCACACACACACACACACACACACACACACACACACACACACACACACACACACACAGGCCTGCCAAATTCTCCCATTATGGCTTTTTCCTCTCGTGAGAACCTAGTTTTTCTCCATTTTCCCCATCTAGTTAAACGTTGAACAGCGTGTCCACATAGGCTGGAGTCTTGTGATAGCAGTTAGCTCGGGCTCTCTCTCAAGGTGATGAAAACAAAGTCCGTAGACAGCGAGGGGCTGAAGCAGCCAACTTGGTGGCCTCCCAGTTTCTCTCATCTCTCCTTTTGCTGAGTTAGCAGCACCAAACATGATCTGACCTTTACAAAGGCAGATTTCCCTCTATTCATGGGGTAGAGCCTGCCCTGGCTTCCCCAAGTGCTCAGTCTGCTCAGCTTTTTTTTACCCATCTCCAGCTTCCGGGTCTCTTCCTGTGACCACGTGTTCCCACCTGATGGTGAAAATGAAAGCTCAGACCTTTCTGCCATCTTGCTCCTTTCCCTGCACGTTGCCTGAGGTGACAGTTACATAACGACACATCTTAAAACGTATGTTCATCTTCTCAACCCTGCTCTTCCTTCTTCCCACCTCTCTTTCCCTCTGTTCATTCAGCTCTCTTGTTTTGTCATGCAGGGCTTTCTTCTCACTAGCCATGGTATCTCACTTGCTGTTCAACTCTAACAGTCTTGGCCGAACTTTCACTTAGGACATTTTTTTTCAGTGGGGACACTCCAGGGTTCACTACAGTCAGGACCAGGATTAGGTTTCAGATCTCATTACTTTGAGCCCAGTGGTTTTTATTTTCCCCCTTTTGTATTGGATATTTTATGTATTTACATTTCAAATGTTATTCCCTCTCCAGGTTCCCACCTTTCCCATCCCCCCTCCCCCTGCTTCTATGAGGATGCTCCTCCTCCCACCCACCCACTCCCATCTCACCACCCTGGCATTTCCCTACAGTGGGCCTCCAGCCTTCACAGGACCAAGGGCTTCTCCTCCTATTGATGCCAAACAATGCGATCCTTTGCTACATAGGTGGCTAAATCCATGGGTTTCCCCCATGTCTACTCTTTGGTTGGTGGTTTAGTCCCTGGGAGCTCTGAGGGCTCTGATTGGTTGATATTGCTGTTCTTCCTATGGGGTTGCAAACCCCTTCAGCTCCTTCAGTCCTTATCTAACTCCTCCATTGGGGTCCCCGTGCTCAGTCCAATGCTTGACTGTGAGCATCAAGTCCCTCTTCCTCTGACTCTTCAGTTTGCAGAGCTCATCTGAAGTCCTGACCCTGTTTGCTTCACAGTCACGAGTTATACCTTTCCTCAGAGCTTCAACGTGTCTGAGGAAACACACAGTTTCCCTTGTTAATTGAGCTGAGGTGTAGAGCAGAGCAGAAGCACACTGCCTATTTGCTTTTGTCAAGTTGAGAAAGAAACTGGTGCTTTGAAAACACAGTGGTGTCTACTCAGGTATTTGCTGGAAGTGTCCCTTCCTTGCTTTTCCTTGTTCTTTTCCTGTAGATATTTGTGATTTAATAAACATCAGCATATCTACCAGCCTGAAGAGACACACCTGCATGTCAGGATCTTAGTGGAGGACGCTGAGGCTGGGGTGGATGGAGTGTATGGGGGAGCCAAGTGATGGGGTGTCCACGGTGGTTTCCAGCTGAATACACTGACTTCTCAGATCTCATAGCCTCACACTGGGGCTGAGCAGAGCAGTGCCGGACAAGAGGACTGGAGATGTTTCTGCCTCATTCGGACCAGGGGAGAGTTATACTCCAAAGTGTGGGCAAGCTAGCATGGCCTCCTGTCTCTGCATCCTGGAAGAATGGCTTCCCTTGGCTCTACATGCCATGCTGTAGGTTGTCCCCAACTCCTTTGTGACCCTTCAGCTTCCCCAGTTCACTTTCACTCTGTTTCTCAAGCACCTGTGTGCTCTGTTCTCCATTCTCCTGTATAATTCCTTTCTGTAAGGCTTTCATTCACTCCCAGAGCTTTGATAATCACTACACATTGTTTTGAGCCCTTTTTCTTAATGAAACATACTTAATTACTCATTGGACATTGTAACTGAACTTTCCTCTGAAATAAGATGTGGAGTCTCAAACTATTGACCTATTTCCTCTCCAGTGTCATTTTAACAAATGACATCAACATATACCCAGGCCTGACAACCTCCATTTAACAGGCACCAAACTCATAAATAATTGGTGTCCAATAATACAATGGCCTATGTTCTCTGATAGCCTCCTTTGCCCTGCCAGCCACCCTGCCAATGAGGTTTTAACCAGGGTTCAGAACCACTATGTGTTCATGCTGGGGTGAATGCATCCATTCACCTAAAAGTGCTATTTCCTTGTCTAAAACAGGGAGGTCTTGAACTATATGAGTCCTTCTGTTTCTGAGATATATATATGTGACTTATATAGATCACAGTCCCCAAAGGGGGAGGCGACTTGTAAAGTTCTTCTGATCCAATAGGCCAAAAGATTTTTGTTTGGATTACAACAGCCCTCAGACCTAAACCTATAGCTAACATATAATTCCTCAGGGATTCCCCAGGAAGACAGGCTCCTGTCCTTTGCTTTTGCCACCACAGCAGGGAAGGGAGCTAGCTGCTTGGAGGCATGGCTCAACTGAGTGGTCATTATTTTCCAGTTTCCCTGCTTGTTCTACTGAGACAGAGGCAGGCACACAGATGGAAAATTCTCAGGTGTTTGTTCCCTCCGAAAATTAACTAGAGGGCAAAAGTAACTCCTGTCCCTGCTCAGTCCTCACCACTGTCTGTCCTCACCACTGTCTGTCCCAGCAGACAGGACAATGAATTTAATGAGGTTGCTCCTAAGGCCCCAGAATTCCCTAAAGACCAAGGCTCCTTAGTCCTTAGTCCTCACTGAAGGGCACCAAGGAGAGGAGTTCGAGATTCTATGAGCAGATGGACTGAACAAATGTCCCTGAGCTAGCACTGCTCTAAGTGTAAGTACTTTCTGCTCTTGACAGCACAGTGGCTCAGAGGAAAGAAACAGCCAGGAGCCATATTCCTTAAGTACCAAAGTTCTTCACATGTCACTGAAGTGAGCAATTTGTCTTTGATACTTCTAACCTGCGTGTGTATGTGTGTGTGTGTGTGTGTGTGTGTGTGTGTGTGTGTTTCTTTTATTCGATGTCTACATCCAATTGTCTTAGACTTAGATGAGAGGGGGGGGGGGGAGAGAGAGAGAGAGAGAGAGAGAGAGAGAGAGAGAGAGAGAGAGAGAGAGAGAAATATCCAATTGTACATTTGTACACATGACAATGCTCACTACATTTCTGGTAAGAAGTTGGCAAAGTCTCTTCAAGAGATGTTAAGATATCTTTGTGCTTTCTAACACAATCCAACCAGAATAGGAATGTGAAATTATCTCTACCCTCATCAGTCTGGCTGGGTCTTTTTATAGGTATGGAAAACCAGACTTTCTGTAAATCAGTAATGTATTTTGGTTTCCCAATCCTGTGTACTTTCCATTACTGTCAGCTTCCTCATTGCATTCGGATTTCCTTTTTCTCCAGAGCCAAGGAACAGCAACATTTTGCTAAAAATGCTGCTAAATCCTGAATAAATACAAGTCAGCAAGGTATCACGTGAGGTCTTTTATTCCTAATTTCAGACGAAGGCTTGCATGAAACTCTGGCTCCAGGCCATTCTAGTACATTGTGACCTTGAAGAACTGTGGGCACACTAGACATATGCTACTACCCAAGGCCCCATGCTGATCCTTGAGAAGAGAGGTGAGATTGTGTTGTTGTTGTTTGTTTGTTTCCATGTGGAACAAGGAAAGAATTTCCTAAGTTTTGGTTAGCAGAGATTGATCTAGTCTAAGTAGTAGGAACTTCTTAGGGAAAACTGTGAAGGCTCTCATTTCCTCAGCTATTATTGCATGGTGGCTTAACAGTAAATTATAATTATATTAATATTACATTATTAGAATTCCATAAAGATAAAGTTTTGGGCAATGCATCAGGTTTGGAACCATTGTGACTGGTTTCCATGCCTGGCTGTGCTCCTGTGCCTCTTTACTGGACTCATATTCATCTGATCAGGAAACCAGGCAGTCACTGAGTCAAAATCTCCAGGAACTACTCTAGATATAGAGTAGTTAGTGTGGAAAATGCAACAGTCCGGTTGTCATAATGATTGGCAAGTAGATATAATGATAGGAATGTTATACTGAAAACACAAATTGAAGAAGGCAGTAGAGAGTACCAGACAAGGGAATGTGTTTATGTGAAGTGTGTTGTCAGGTTCTAAACTGGGCTTCCCAAGAATTTTTTTAACCCTCCCCTTGGAAAGTAGGTCCTAAACGCTGTCCCCTGGAGAGCAGTGGCTGCGTTTAGTGACTTCTATAAAAAGGTAGAGGAAGAGTGATACTTAACTCTGGGATCTAGGAGAGTAAAAGTGCCATCTTTTACATCTTTTCTTTGGGTTGTTTGCAGTAGGGCAAGTTAGCTATTCTGTTGTGAGGATACACAAGCAATTTATAAAGAGGCCCATGTGGCAATAATGGAGAACTCTTGCCAACCCCATGGAATGGAGCCATTCAGGAAACAGAGCTCAAGTCCAACTGTCAGATGCCTGAAGCTCCTGCCAACACCTTGAGCTTACCACAGTGGAATGAGAACCTGGACCGGGCCACCCAGGTAAGCTGACGCCAGGTCCCTGGGCTAAATAAAAACTGAGACAATACCTATTTTTTTTTTGTTTAAAGCCACAGATTTTTCAGGATATGTTGTTAAATAACAATAGATAGCATATACGTCTGTGCAGACGGAACTAGTTAGCTGTTTTCAAACTACCATGATGAGGTGTCTGACAGAGGAAATGTGAGGAAAATATCTTGGCTCACAATTTCAGATCTTATGGTCCATCATGGTGGCGAAGACACCATCATGTCATCATGTCACAGGAGCATATGTTGGGACTCCTTGTGTGGTGGCAGACTAGGAAGCAGAGAGAACAGCTAGAACCAGAATCAGATCATCCTTCAAGCCCTGCCCATGGGGGCCAAGCTCTACCAATGAGGGCCCTCACTTTAGAAGTTCTCCAACCTTTGAAAAACAGTGCCAACAGCTGTGAGCAAGGGTTCAAACACATGAGCCTTGGGATGACATTTCACATCGGAATCCTGGCAGAGAAGTTATATTTAGATGGTGGTTGTTAGGCAGAAACAAAGTAAAAGGAGGGAAGAGGCCTTGAGGTGGGAGAGAGGTGGCAAGATTGCCGTGGGGGGAGACATGCTTGAACACTGAAGGCATCCAAGACCTATACACCAAAGTAAACCAGCCTTTCAAAGGACAGCTAGCACAACAGACACCCCCACCCTGAACCACCTCACTGTATTGAGATGTTCCCCTTAGGGAGCATATATCTATTGTTTCAGTAACTTGATATTCTCAAGAGTTAGAGTTCAACTCATGGTAAGACAATTGATCTTTCCCAAAGAAATGAAAGGACACATAACTGAATTCTATCCCATAGAAAAGATGGCCTCCAACAACACATTTTAAATAGTCTATTAAAATCAAATTCACACCACACACACACACACACACACACACACACACACACACACACACACACACACACTTCATTCAAAGTTGACAATTCAGTATCTTTCAGAAAATTCATAGGATAATAAAAATAGGGACACGATCCAAGCATAGACTATTTTTGTTCCCACCCTCTATCTACAAAGATCCCACAATTATCACCATTTGCTTTTACCATCTCTTCCACCAACGTGCCTTAGGCAACCACTAATCTGCTTTCTGTCGCAGATTTCATAGACATATTATCCTATGTGTCCACTTTTGGACTGCTGCCTTTCCTTTGTATAATGTTTTAAGTGTTTCTCCATGTTGCACCATGCTCTAGAAGTACAGTCTACATAGTCAGGTATTGTTGACTTGTGTAGATATGCCTCGTGGTCAGTTGTCCATCACTTGATAGATGACATGATGCTTTTTATTTTCTGGATATCAGGAGCCCTGTTGTAGGCATACATTTTTTGCACACATGCGTATCACAACTTCAGTTAAAGAAAACTGAATCACTAGCCGGTAAGTCAGGGTCCATGTTTAATAACTTGAAGGGGAATTTTAAATATTGTTTTTCTTCCAAGTGGCTTCACCAGACCGCACACCTGTTGGCAAGGCAGGAATGGTCTAATTTCTCTTTACATTTATCAGCACTTACTATTGTTAAGTGTCAAACCTGGGACAGGTGGCTGAAGTGTCTCTTTACAAGTTGTCACCCATCACAGAGTGGAGCCATTTCAGTGGTGTGGGTAATTTCCTGGTTTGCTCTTCATTTGCATCCCCTTCATGAGTAACAGCAGAGAACATTCTTGCATGAGCCCAATTGACCATTTTTAGATTTCAATTTCCTTTTAGAACAATGACTATTTACATTCTTTGATGCTTTAAAATGTTTCTCTCATTCTTACATCTTAAGAATTATTTATATATCCTGAATAGAAGCCCTTGATTAAATCGATGCTCACAACTATTTATTACCATCTCAAAGCTTTTATTCCACAGTGTGTGTGTGTGTGATTACTTGAGAACCAAAATTTCAATTATATAAAATAATTTATATATTTATACCACATATAAAATACATATTTTTTGTTACTTATGCCTTCAAAGAAAATATGAAAGGAAATCATCAAAGAACATGCTGCTTTGAAGGAAAAAATAACACAGGATCACTTACTAGGTTTTTTTCTCTGAGTTTTTGTTAGTCAGTTCTTCTCAGAGTCTTTTTGTGTTTGTAAATCTTGTGTGTCTAACGGGGCGGGGGGGGGGGTGGTCGGGGGCACTGCTGGAGCAGAGCAAGGGGCTGTGAAACAGAAGCTTAGGGGTGTTAGAAAGCAGCAAGGAGTAAACACAGGTGCACAGCGTCACAAAGGAACAGAGGGACAAAGGAAAAGTAGCTCTTCTGGATAATTACTTCTTGTAAAAAGGATGTTCCAGAACCCAAACTGGGCTAGAAAGCAAACTGGTGCAGGAAAGTCATTTGGTCTTTATTCTAACACAGGTCATAAATTGTGTCTTTACCCCCAAACTCAGTGTTTCGCAACTGGTTGGTTCTTAAAGAACCAGAGCAAAGGAAAGAGCGGAAGAGGTCCACAGCTCCAGGCTGTGAAGTTTCAGAAACGCGAGTGTAAACAAAAGTTTTACCAGTTAGTAATGACTAAGATTATTTAGTCATTGTTCTGTTGCTGTGAAGAGACACCATGACCACGAAACTCTTATAAGGAAAACATTTAACTGGAGCTGGTTTACAATTCAGAGATTTAGTCCATTAACAGCATTTAACTGGAGCTGGTTTACAATTCAGAGATTTAGTCCATTAACAGCATGGCGGAGACGCAGCCGTGTGCAGGCAGACAAATGGTGGCGAAGAAGCTGAGAGTTCTACATCCTCACAAGCAAGCATCAGGAGTAGAGAGACACTGGGTCTGTCCTGAGTTTTTTGAAATCCTAAAACCCACCCCGACAGCAACTCACTTCCTCTGATAAGGCCACACCCACCCTAAGAAGGCCACACCTCCTACTAGTGCCACTCCCTGGTACCCAAGCATTCAGATCTCTGAGCCTATGGGGACCATTCCTATTCAAACCATCACATTGGGGGAGATTAAAATATCTCCATGGTAGTTTTATGAGGTGGTGAAGATAGAAGAAATTCACCAGATGCTCTCTGCAGGCAAGCTACCTTTCATAGGAATAAAAAAAAAAAAAAAAAAAAAAAAAAAAAAAAAAGGAAAAAAGAAAAAAGAAAAAAAAAACATTTCTTACAGGAGGATGATCAATGAAGACAAAGAATGAGCAAATGTGGCCCAGTAGACCCATTTCTCTATGTGCTCATTATAAAAACCAATAAAAGAAAATTCTTGCATGTACTAGTTGGCAAGAGTTCAAATTCACTCTTTTTCATGTGGAGATCCAGATGTCTCTCTGCCCAGAAGGGTTTTCTTTCTTTCCCTACTGAATTAGCTTTGCACCTTTGTTGCAGGAAATTGTTGATAAATGCATGGTCTTATTTGCTGAGTCTTGATTTTATCTCATTGATCTCTGGGTCTGTCTTTGTGTGAGCACTATGGTGGTTTGTTATTATATATTCATAGGAAATTCTGAAACTGGGGAGTCTGGGTTCTCAAAAAAAAGAGTACGGATAATTTTCATGATTTTAGTTTTGCCTGAGACTTTTGTACTTCTACCTGAGTTCAAGGATCAGCTGACATCCTGATGATTTCATGTCTGTAAATGTAGCTAAGCAGCATGGTCATCTGAAGTCTTCTGATTTATGGACATCCATAATCATTCTGCTCTCTTAGATCTTTAAATTGTCTCAGTGATGCACTATGATGGTCTTCTACTCCTTTCATTACCTGCATTTCTAAGTGTCTCTAAGTGTTTATCTTTACTTTGTTATTTTATTCTTTGTAATAACATTATAAGTGACATTAATATCCTAATTTAACTTTCAAAAATTTCAAAGCCGTTTCTTTTTCTTGGCTATTGTACTGGCTAGCTCTTTTATCTCAATGTTGACTAGAAGTTACAAGAATGAGCATTCTTGTTTTGATACTGACCTTATAGAAAAGAACTTCAGCCTTTTATCATTAAGTTATCATGAGATGTGATCTTGTAGGTTTGTCACAAATGGTTTTCCCAGATTGAGAAAAAAATTATTTTCTACTCCTATTTGTTTGTTATGACTTAAAAGGGTTGAGTTTTTTTCAGTTTTTTAAAATGTATGTGCTACTCTTTTATTCTGCAATACGGCACATTTAAATTAACCTTACATTTCTAAGATAAGTACCCATATGTTTGGTGCCTCTCTTTTTATACACTGTTTAATTTGCTGGTGTCTGGTAGGTAATACATTTCTAAGCATTTTTGTTCCTTTCTTTATAGGAATTGTTGGTCTGTCATTTTCTTATGATGGCTCTGAGTATGGGGTCTCAATAATTCAGGCCTCCTATAATAAACTGAGAACTAGTCTTGTCCTTGTTTGAGAAATATTCCTGAAGGTTGATTTTTTTTTCTTTGAATGCTTTAACTAACCAATTAAGCTGTATTCTGTATCACTGGTTTATTTATTATCTCTGCATCTCTTGAGCAAGCATTAATAATTTGTGTTTTCTGGGGATTTATACATTTCATGCAAGTTGTATAATTTTTTGATAAGCAGCTGTTCACAATATACCAATACCAATCTTTTTATTTATGTACTATTAATGTGACACTTCTTCTATTCTTGGTTGAATGAATTTGAATCTTTTTTTTCTGTTTTTTTTTCTTGGTATTGGTCATTCAGCATCTTATTTTTACTGACTCGGCATTTTAGTAATCTTTTGCACTGTTAACTAGCTGTATGCTTATTAATAGGCTTGTAGAAACATGAGTCTCTCTCTTTGTGTTCATACCTCCGTTCTCCAGATTCTGTTTTCACTCAGCCTGAACAGTTTAGTGCTTCTCTTGATAAGGGATGATGGATAACTGTTTTGATGAAAGTTAGTTTTGAACATTTGGAAATTATTCTTTAGGGAAAAAATGACGAAAATCAGAAATCAATGAAGAGTTGTAGTTGTAGGAAATGACACAAGAGAGAAGAATTACACAGGGCAGATGAGTCTTGATCCATGCTAAGGAGGCTTCTTTTGCTCTGAGATGAAGCAGTGGTCATTATGGTAGACAAGACATTTCCTTAACTGGGACCTCAGCAAATTGAAATGTCTCTCTGCTTCCTCATAGGGTAACTGTGAGAAGAAAAATAACACTGTGGAACAGAAAATCCCAGGTCAGGTTGGAGGTCAGTTTCCTGGATCCATGATTTGGCCTGAATTGTTGTTTTTAAATCCTTATCTGTCGACAGATCCCTGAGGAAGGAAGGGCATAGAGACTCATAGAAGGCTTGGCCTTATATCTCAAGAAAGGTTTATTTTGTCCAAAAAGACACTTGGGAATGGAACATAAATATGGGACACAGCCTATATTCATAAAGGCCATCAGCCCTCCGGAAGAAAGGATAGAGCTGGAGAGACCTGAAGCTCTAAAGACAGAATTGTCCCTTCCTAACTCTACATTAGGCCAACCGCAAGGGTCTGATGATGGAGGGGCAAGAATGAGGAGTAGACCCAAGTCATGAGATGGTATGTGTTATAAAGGTGACAGAAGGCCTCAGGCAAATTCAAGGTCTAAACTTGAAGAAGAGAGCAAAATACTGAACACAAATGCCCACAGAACACATTTGAACATGAGTGTGTTATAGTGTTTGGGACAGAAAGAGACAGAGGCCAAAAAGAGGGATGACACAGATTCACCTGAGGAGATATGCTTGAAGAGGGTTTGTCTTGTTCAAATTAGTGAGTGTCTTTCTTCAGTTTGCCTCCCACCATGCTCCCAGATGAGAAAACAAATCAGATCTTTCATTCAACTGTATTTATGCCCCATTTTATTCTGATCATGGCTTGACCTAGACATTAAGTCATTACAGGAGGTTTAAAAATATGTTTGCAATGCTCCAAATCCTCCCTGACACACTTTGATCTATTTCATAAGCTCAATTCTTGCTGTTTGCAGGGAACTCCTACTTTCTCTGGTTTGTTCCTCAGCTGTCTTCAGCCTTAGATGGTTAGGCTTGCCTGAGAGTTTAACTGAAGTGCTGAGAGAGGAGGGAAACTCCATCTGTCCTCCAAGAGAGAGAAGAGGTGGGATTCCATGAAAAGGATCCAGTAGTTGGCCAACCACCCTACCCTGTTTCAGGGAGCAGAGAGAAGTTACTCTGTGTCTTCAAGACTTTGGGGGCAGGGGCTTGAGTTCTTCCTTTGTTTCTTTGCTTCTCTCTCTTTTCCTTCTTTCCTTCCTCCTTCCTTCCTTCCTTCCTTCCTTCCTTCCTTCCTCCCTCCTTCCCTCCCCTCTTCCCCCCACCCCTTAATCATGAGGCTACACAACATGCTCTTCAAGCAACTTCCTTCCTTCCTTCCTTTATTTTCAATCAGCAGCAGAAGCTCCTGGGAGGAGCATTGTCTAAACACGAGTACAATTAAGACAAATGAGTTTCTTTTCCCTAGGAAAACCTCCATGATGTATGAACACTCCTCTAGCTCTTACTCAGCAAGTTCAAGTATTGCCTCTTTAAGGAAGATTCATTTCCCCAGAGCTGAGGCAGCGGGCTGATGCTGGGTCTGATAGGACTCTAAACTTGAGAGATAAAGCATTTTTATGGACAAAGAGACCTTACAGGACCAGCGCTGCTCTTTCCCAAGAGGGTTTTGCTTTTCTGTCGTTTCAGAACATGGTCTCCCTGTGATTGCCTGTGACCTTCTCCACAGGTGAGAGAGCACTTAATCTAATCTCACCTAAACTATAGCTATCACGGTGAGGAGCATGGTCTTTTTAAGAATCCATTTCTTATTATTACCACTAACGCATTTTCGCCCTACAGATTAATGTGATTCATTATACTCATCAATACAAGCTTCTTTAATAACATTCAACTTTCTACGACTTTCTACCTCCTTTCCTCCAAATCCGGAATGATCAGGTTCTACTCTCAGGCCATACCTCCACCACTCCGTGCCCACCCCTGCCACCCCCACCCTTCCCCTGACTATTGTTTTGTTTCCTTGTAAGAATGCAAACTTATCTTTCAGTGTCTAAACACTTTCAGACCAAGGCGCTGTGCTCCTCCCAGATGGCCCCAAGACACCCATTTCTTCATTTGCAACAAAGAGTGAGCTGACATTGCAGTTGGACTTCATAGAAAAATAATATCAGTTGACTTGGCTCCCTCCCTGGCTCTGTCATTCAGTGAAACTCAGAGATTGTAACTGAATGGTGTGTCCAGAATCTCTGGGCTAACTTCACAACTGATTGATTGACAGGATTGGATCAAACTCTTCAGAGTCCATTGAATTCTAACATTCTGGGTCTGACCGTGACATACAGAGACCTCTCAATGCTCTCAAATATTTACCTATTTTATCTTATTTCCCCCTCTCATACCTCGTCTTCCGTAGAGATTTTTAAAGGGCTTAGATTGGTGGCTCGTAAAAGAAACGCTACCTTGAGAATTTTATTTATAGTTTATGACATAATATTAATTTTAAAATCAAGTAAGAATGACAGGATTCTTAGTGCCTGGTGTGGTAATGTATACCTTTGATTCCAGCACTCAGGAAATGGACAGGTTGCGATATAATTAAAAAATTTGGCAAGATCAATTCCCGTGCATCACCACTCCCTTCTGGGTCCCTGATACTTCTCAGACCCGGGTGGTCACTCCCTGGTGTTAGTCCTGGCACTATAGGGCCATATAGAACTAACCTTAATTTCTCTTGGCAGCGGCTGGCTTCAGTGAGGCATCACACCACAGTAGCCTAGCTATCATCTGGCCCCAGCAGCCTCTCTGTTCCCACTGCCAGTCACCCTGGCCACCCCTGGCCAGCTGGAAACTCTGGTCCCAGCTACCGGTAATATCAAGACTCAACAAACTGTAACCCAACAACCAGATTTATATATGTTAAATACTCAATTTATAATACATCCACAAAATAAGCTTACAACCAATTGATAAGGATATAAACCACCCATGTAGATAAGATGAATTTTTCTACAGACTTGATAATTCAGGACCACCTGGATCTGGGTCATCCTTCTCAGTCTCCATTTTGATTCTCCCTCCTTCTCCTTCTCTCTCTCTCTACAAAAACTTTGTCCCCGCCTTATTCTTTTACTGTCCAATCATGGCCTTGATCTAACTTGGGCCAGCCCTCGCCTGCATAATGACATCAACCTACATGGGTAGGTCTATTTGAGTTCCAGATAAGTCTGGTTTATACAGTGAGTTCCAGGTTAGTCAAGGCTACCTAGTGAGATTCTGTCTCACAGATCAAAACAGTAATGACAGGATACAGTGTATAGAGTGGTTGATTGCCCAGAATGTCAAACACCATGCATACCCTAGAAAATGATCTTATATGAGAAGATGACCTGGATGGAACCCTGTTGGTCTTGTCTTTGGACCTGTGTTCACAGCATGCTCAGTGAAGAGTGGTACCCTGGGAAGCATAGCAGGATAGGAAGACATGAGCTGAAAGCATGAAGGAAAATAGTTCTACACAATAGGCTAGCCTTCTGTCAACATACCCAAAGCTTAGTCTTTGTTTTATATAATAATGATGATAATAATGATGATAATATGAACACTTTCCTGACCTTTGGTATTGTTCTCATTTATCCTTAACTACAGTTGATCCCTTTTGAGTATAGCTAGAATCTTACATTTAAAGTGTTTCTTTCCACTCAAATAGCACCCTTTATCAAAACCCAACTTTTCAGAAACTTTTACACTTCCCTTAAACTTTTGGCCACATTTCCACACACACACACACACACAAAAATCATCTCTCAAAAATGCTCAAATATTTGGCAGTGGTCTCTTAGAAGAAACCCAGTGATAGGCAAAGAGGGGAAAGTATGACTCAATTTTCTCAGAACTATCGTTTTTAACTAACCAGTCCAGGGTGACAGGCAAAGGGACTTAGTTAACATCCTGTCTGCCAACCATCTTCCTTTTCATCATCTGTACCAAGTTATCTTCTTTGTTTAAGAAGATGTCACACACTGACAAGTCATAGAATTATCCACTGACCCTGCCTCCAGGTCTCAAGGTCCTAAACAGGCTGTATGTGAGTTCTTCTTCTTTTAGGCTTATGAAATATGAGCTAATAATTTCTATGTTCATTATCTCACCTTCCCAACTCACAGTTTGGTGCAATAAAGAGAACACTAGTCTGGGCTGGTGGACAGTGATGGAAACTGGGAATTACCAGAAGTCCTGGGCCCTTCTAGACTACTTAACTTCATGTACTAGTTACTTTGTATAGCTATAGAGCTCTTTCTCTCTCTCTCTCTCTCTCTCTCTCTCTCTCTCTCTCTCTCTCTCACACACACACACACACACACACACACACACACACACACATACACACACACACACACACACACACACACACACGTCGTTTTACTTTTTTCTAGATTTCTTTTTTTTTTCTTTTTTTTGGAGCTGGGGGCCAAACCCAGGGCCTTGCGCTTGCTAGGCAAGCGCTCTACCACTAAGCTAAATATCCAACCCCTTTTTCTAGATTTCTGTTCGATCTTTATCATTTCCTTCTGTTATGTCTGTTATGGACTTTGGTTTAAATTTACTGATTCACATCATATACTTTTTTAAATTTCTTCTCTTAGTTTTTGTTTACATATGTTATGCATGTGTGTATGTGTATGTGCATGCATGTAAATATGTATATGTATGTGTGTGTGTGTG
Source organism: Rattus norvegicus (assembly GCF_021556685.1). Classification (NCBI taxonomy): domain Eukaryota; kingdom Metazoa; phylum Chordata; class Mammalia; order Rodentia; family Muridae; genus Rattus; species Rattus norvegicus. The sequence goes on along the minus strand of NC_141542.1, from coordinate 90,242,898 downwards.
TGTGTGTGTCTGTGTGTCTGTGTGTGAATGCAAGTGAACTCAATTGTGCTCTTACACAGGCCAGAGGAAGATGTTTGGCATCTTCCTCTATTGCTCTCCACTGTATTCCCTTGAGACAGAGTCTCTCACTGAACAGGAAGCTCCCTTTGTCAGCTCCACAGGCTAACTTGTGGGCTTCAGTTGTCTTCCTGTCTCTACCCCCTGACAAAGGGGTTATAGCACGTGTGGCCATATCCTCCTTCCTTATTTAGTTCCTGGGTATTCAAGCTCAGTCCTTTGCCTGTGTTCCCACTCAGGAACATATCTCTCAGCATTTTGTTCAAGTTGCTCAAAGATGAAGCTATCATAATTGCCTTGAAACTATTACCCTATTTTTCTAACGTAGACACTGGGTGCCACATAGTTCCTCAAGAGTTAATTTAACAGAGCACAGAACACAGTATTCTAAGGATGAAACACTGTAACAATTTAATCAGGATGGAATCCCCAGGCCAGGAGGCCTTCCTCAGAGACAATTCAGGACAGCTGTGGAGATACTCTGACTCTGGTGACTATGGCTTCTCCTGTCCTTCTGGAATCAGTAGGTTCAGCAGATAGATGTTAGAACAAATGAAGGAATTTTCAGTGTCACACAATTTTTTTATTTTTCTCTGTCATTTGTATCTAAAGTTCTTTTGTTTGTCCTTTCCCCTTTTGTGATTTTTTCTTTGATAATCTGATGATCAAGATTTTGATAATTCAAGTATTATCATGTAACTATACAGGAAAATGGATGTAAAAGGAGATGTCTTTCTGTGTGATAAGCCCTGCCCACAGGAAAACCTGCAGGGAGAGGACATTGTAGTGAGTACCAAAGGCATGGAAAGGAACCAGTAAGACAAAGAGCAGATCCCAGAGGGTTTTCAGAAGAGCAAGTGCAAAGGCCCTGCGATAGGAGCACAAGGGAAAGAATCCAAAGAGAAGAAATGCAAAAGGAAGTTTGTCCTGACATCTATCTTCTGAACCTACTAGTTCCAGAAGGACAGGAGAAGCCATAGTCACAGGAGTCAGAGCTCCTCCACAGCTATCCTGAATTGTCTCTGAGGAAGGCCTCCTGGCCTGGGGATTCCATCCTGATAAAATTATTACAGTGTTTCATCCTTAGAATACTGTGCTCTGTGCTCTGTTAAACTACCACTTTTGTGACTAAAACAGAGACTGAAGGAACACCCATTCAGAGCCTGCCCCACATGTGGCCCATACATATACAGCCACCCAATTAGACAAGATGGATGAAGCAAAGAAGTGCAGACCGACAGGAGCCGGATGTAGATCGCTCCTGAGAGACACAGCCAGAATACAGCAAATACAGAGGCGAATGCCAGCAGCAAACCACTGAACTGAGAATAGGTCCCCCGTTGAAGGAATCAGAGAAAGAACTGGAAGAGCTTGAAGGGGCTCGAGACCCCAAAAGCACAACAATGTCAAGCAACCAGAGCTTCCAGGGACTAAGCCACTACCTAAAGACTATACATGGACTGACCCTGGACTCTGACCCCATAGGTAGCAATGAATATCCTAATAAGAGCACCAGTGGAAGGGGAAGCCCTGGGTCCTGCTAAGACTGAACCCCCAGTGAACTAGACTATGGGGGGAGGGCGGCAATGGAGTGAGGGTTGGGAGGGGAACACCCATAAGCAAGGGGAGGGGGGAGGGGGATGTTTGCCCGGAAACCGGGAAAGGGAATAACACTTGAAATGTATATAAGAAATACTCAAGTTAATAAAAAAAAACAAAAAAACAAAAAACTACCACTTTTGTGTTGATGGGGATTGAACCCAGGGCGTCACACAGGCAGTCTACCATTGAGCTCCAGCCTTAACACAAATTAAATTCTTTATCCCCTGGACATTTGAACGAGAAACCACTGGATTGTCTTTCCTTTTTTTTTTTTTTTTTTTTATAATGCTCCAAAGAAACTTCCCAGATTGACCTCAAATAACTGATTCATATCGAATCCTCTTTTTTTTTTTTTTTTTGCCTTTGCTGTTGCCTTCTTGAATGGGTTTCTTTGATTCGTGGTGACAAGATTAAACTGATAAATCATGGACCCAATCTGGTGCCATCCGTTTTCAACTTTATTCTTTTTTCGCCGCCAAGGGTCTGTGATGGAAAAAGTTCCTCAGAAGGCCACAGCTGGCTTGCTCCAGCTCAGAAGCGAGTTAATAAACATCTGTTGAAGAGCCTCCCTTACCCTCTTCTCCCCAAGCTGCCTGGCTGAGGACCTGGTTCTCTTTATCTCTGAAATCTTTTCCTGGATCTCTTCTCCCCCTTGGCTCTACAGACCTTTCATCGCCTCCCTCCACATGGAGTGATTCATAGCATTTGTGTTTCTCTTGAGTCAGCCTTGGGAAAGTCTAGAACAGGCCCTGCTGTTTCACCAGTGTTGGAGACCGGCTTCTGGGCCACAGACTCTCACTTTACCTTCCAGGGCAACATGGCTTCTTACGGCAAAGAAATTGTTCATGGCCCTTGGTGCCAACCAAGGAGATGACTGGATAGGTCAGTCAGATCAGTACTGCACGAAAGAAACAAAGTCTGTCCTATGTGGAATATATTAAAGGCAGAACCAGGTAATCCTGTACTGGTTTTTGTTCTGTTTCTCAGTTGTCCCAGTCAGGAACCCTATCCTGATGATGGCGGGACAAAAGGATCTTCTCTACCATGATATTTCCTCCAATGAAGGAAGAGAATCCTTCTATTGTGTCTTTTACCCGGTGTGTTTGCTGCTCCTTGGAGCAGGGGGAAGAAGTAACTTTCACTGAGCCACATTTAATAGTGGGTAGAGTGACAGTGTTTAACGCTATGCACAGTTCACACATGGTACTGTTTCTGAGCTCTTTGGCTCTGACATCTCTCTCGGGAAATGCAGGCTCATAGTCTTGTGTCTTCGCCTCACTGTCAACTCTGTATGGTCAACCCCTTTGAGTCATATCTCCTGACCTAGAGGCCATGGATGGGGGATGGTCTTCTTTATGTCTTCCAGTTGGGTCAGAATGCACGGCCTGTCGCGCCCAACCTCGACCAGCAAGGAAGACACGACCAGCGAAGATCTTCTTCAAGCAGTTTTTGGTTTTTGTTTTTTTGTTTTTTTTTTTTTTTTTGGTTCTTTTTTTTTTTTTTTTGGAGCTGGGGACCGAACCAAGGGCCTTGCGCTTCCTAGGTAAGTGCTCTACCACTGAGCTAAATCCCCAGCCCCAAGCAGTTTTACTCAGGAACCTTGATACAATCTTCTGACCCCAGGAACTCCCGTACCACACTTAAATAGCTAGCGCTGGCCAATCCTAGCAAGCCACGTGGGTCATGCAGATAGGCTGTCACTATGCGGAACCTAGCAGGCCAGGCAGGCATAGCCAAATAAGGACTTGTTTACTATAAGGAGCGCTCATGGTTGGGAGGGTGGAAGGCAGAAACCAGCGCCATCTTTGAGGCGAGGCATGTCGCAGCTCCCTACACGCGGATCTCCGTTTCCTTGTAATTTCACTGCAGAGAGCTAGGCAGATGAAGATCAAAGACTAGGCTTAAGATGAAGGTCTGAGTAGGTGAAGCAGGAATTTTATAGATATGCCAATTGTCTCTTCCAGAACTCTAGGGAGTCTTGTGCACACATCTATTTTCACTTCTGGTATTCATGCCTGTGAAATTTAGATGTGTCCGATCCAACCACCCGAAGAAGTGGGGACTCAGCAAGGTTCAGCTGCCTTGCTGTATCACAGACATGCGGTTAAGGCACTGTCTTAATCACATCTTTCCCTGAGTTATTTTAACTGGCATTATAAATCAATGACATCTTTTTTGCTTAATGCTGGAGAGAAGATGGCATAACCAGGGCATTAAAATCATGTCTACATCTCTGTGCTTAGGAAGCACCTTGTGATACTTAATCTTGACTGACAATTTGCTGGGATTTAGAATCGCAATAGGAACAAGTCAGTAAGGGAGTGAGGGATTATTTAGATTATGTTATTGAGGTGGGAAGATTCACTCACTTGCAGGGTACCAGTCTATGGACTAGGATCCTACACTGAAGAAGAATTCCAGCTGAGGGTAAGCCTTGTCATTCATGAAAATGAGTGCAGTGCTGCCAACCGCCCACTTTAGACTCCTGCTGCCTTGACTTCCCCATCACGATGGTCTAGATCCAGGGACTTTGAGCCAAAACCAACCTTTCCTTTATTCATTTGCTTCTGTTGGGTGTTTTGACCCAGCAACAAAACAAGTGTCTGACACATGTTCTTTTGCTGTTACTTGGAATTACCCATTCCTAAGTCTTAGATGATAGTCCCAGGAATGAATTCATTCCCATCCTGAAGGGAACTAATTGAGCCATCATCTACATATCCCTTCATCTTGATGATCCAATACCTTTTCACCAGCCCTGTTTATCACCCTTGGCACAAAGGCTACAAATGGAATGGTGATTCTAGTCAAGCTGAGGAACGTTCTGGATATATTTTGTTTCATACCACACTATAACAAAGACCTCACTTCACATCTTTGTGACCAAATCTCTGTCACTTTACAAGATCGGAATGTATTGGGCTAGGGATACTCAAAGTCCTTGTGTCATTTGGGATGTGGCCAGGGCAGTTATGGGGTCTGAATGTTTTCATTTTACTTCTGCCTTAATGCCCTGCCTATTTCTCCCATTTCAAAATGTCGTGGAGTAGGCTGGTGTCATTTGTTTTCATAAATTAATGTCGATTGCAATTTATGGCCAGATGGGCCACGAAAAACAGGAGCCTTGTGAGCCTCTTGGAAAGTCCAAAGAAAAGCAGTGGGCATTGCTCTGGTGAACTTATGCACTTTAGGACCTCATTCTGGGCTGAGTAAATACTTATGAAAAATCTTGTTCTTAAACAGTTGAGCACAAAGGATCCCTTCTTAGGATTATTTTTGCCACTGTTTCTAATTTCTGTAGCAACTAGAAAAAAATGTAAATACAGTGAATTCTTCATGCTGGGAAACTGTGTGTGTTAGGGACTAACTTTATTCTGCTTATAATCCTTCAGAGAACCTCCATAGCCAGCATATATCGTGGGGTGCACATTGGATCATAACACATAAAGGCCCTGACCCTGTATGTACACCTTTAATCATGTCTTCATGGGTCAGTGAAGAGAAATGGATCAGTAAGAGGGGAAAAGAAAAAGTCAAAAAACACTGGAGAATTTGATGATTCGCTGCTTCTATGAAATAATGGCTCGTGGGAAGCTGGGCAAAGGTCACCTTGGCAACAGCCAAAGAGGAGGCTGCTTGGCAGCTGCGTGGATTCGAGAGCACATGCAGTAAGATTGCTTCTTCCCACAAGGCTACATGCCTCAGGGGATGTGAAGAGCAGGACTCAAGGAGACTGAGACAGGCAATCCTAGGAGGCAGGCAGGCGCCACTTGGGTTCTGCATACGCCTTCACTTCTAATAACCATCTTGGTAACCTATTTCCTTACTTTCTGTACTAGGTGTATGGCGGATCTCCCAAACAAATGTACCTAGCAACCCAGAACCCCCACCTGTATCGGGCTATGTGTATATCCCTTTCTGAACAAAACTGTAAAGGTTATTTTTCTTTTGCCTTTAATAACAAGCAAACAGATAATTTCTTTTCTATTCAAATATACTCTCAATATATGTGGATATGAAGAATAGAAAGTCTGCTATGTCCTGAATTTCATTTTTATGCATAGGAGGGCAAAACTGTGTTCTCTACTAAGCTTTTTGGGAGAATCTCCTGTTTAACATCTGTGCCTATGCATAATTTAGTGCCTATGATTAACATCAGATGCATTATGGAAAGGGACATAGGCCACAGAAAAATGATTGTACGATCTAATATATCAATCAAAATAAAACATAACTCCACTCTTACTATGTCCACTAATAACCAAAATCTTCCTTCCCTTGAATGGCTTTAAGGAAACCCCAACAAAATCTGAGCCCCTTGAGTACCCCCAGTCACGTGGTCTGCTGTGGACCTTGACAATGTATCCCTTTCTGACCTGTCCTGTTACTTTATTCTGAATAAGGCCACCTTGCTCTGTTTTCCCTTCTTTTCTCCCTTTTACCCTTTTCTTTATTTTTCTTTTCCCACACTGCAGTAACTAACTCTGTTGGCTCAAGAGCTCATAGTCTAAGCGTCAAACAAGCCTGGGCTTTGATCTGTGAGCTCATCTCACAAATCAGGGAAGAAACAAACTGTGACCTATATACAAGGCTATAGTCTAAAGGTTCATGATTAATCACATTGTAGGCTCTTGGGTTTCTACAACCTAGAAATTGGCAGACATGGGCCTTTTAGATTCTTCTTTTAGATGTTCCTTGGGGTTTCTGCAACCTCGTGAACCTTCAACTTCTGGTTTGATGGTGCTGGTTAATCTCTGAGAATTAAGGATTCAAGGAGACTGAGGAAGACTTTGTTCTTAATGCCATATATTTCTATCACCACTGTTGACATAGTCTGAATGCAAGGTGGGTTTTTCAGCATGGGTTTAAGGAGGGCAGCCACATAAAACCCAACAGCACAGTGGTATATCTTTTCACCTTAATTATTTTATAGGTACTTTCCACCACCATATCATGCTCTTCCTTCCAGCTCTCCCTTACACTTTTCATTCTCATTTCTGGGCTTGATTCCTGGAGAGAAATGCCTACCATCTTTACCCTACTCTACAGAGCCATACTGGAGTCACCATGTCCTCCCAGAATCCACCCCTGGCAGCCACTGGGATAAAGGGCAACCTTCTCTGCCAGCACATAGCAAAACCTAGCAGAACTCAGTTTGCGAACATTTCTAATCACATGGTGCACAGGAAACACATTGAGATTTCAGGTGACCTAAGTAAGATTGTCCACTGGGTTAGAAACTACAGTGATGGTGCAGTCAGGGCTGTACTTGATGGTCTGAGGAAAACTGGACTTGAATACACTGGCATTTTTCAACCCTGGTTGAGTGAACTCTTTCCTTCTGGTGGTAGACTCTTTCAACCAGCACCGCAATCTTAGAATTGGCTATCACAGAATGACCTTTATTGTCACAGTTTTGGGGATCAGAAGATATAAGTTCTCATGACTCAGCATTTCTCCTTTGATTTTTTCTTCTAAAATGTCTACAAGGGCAGGTTCATTAGCCAGAGACTTTCCCAAAATGCTGATAGCCCGTGCCATACCAACGTGTCTGAACCCCCTCTCTCCATGGTGATCTTATTGTGTGGGCTGGCTGCTGCCTCTTCTGCAGCAGGTGTGATGAGCTTTTCTTAAGGGTTGCCAACTTAGACAAGAAAAAGCTCTGCAGAGCATGGAAGCAGAGGAACCACACAAATTTAGCAGTCTTGTGAGCCCTTATTTTCAATTCTTTGGATAAGAGGCCAAAACAATGTGGAAGCTTCTGGACCACCCTGCTACCTCCCATCCACTGAGAGCAAATGTTCTTTGAGTTCTGTTGGGCTATAGGTTTGTAATTTGAGCTAGTTGCACCAATTCCTAGTCAAGTTCTATTTCAAGTCAAATAAAATATCTAGACAGAACACTCTTCCGGCTCTCTTCCGTCACCAGCATCCTGTTGAGCACAATCTTTGACTTAAGAAGTTATCTTAGGATCTGAGTATTATTTTATCTGCTCTCCAACAGTTAGCCTTTAAATCTCTCTTAATAGGCAGAATGTTATCCAAAGATTTTTACCCACTTAATACTCTTAATATATCTTTTAGAACCTTATAATTAAAAACTTATTTCCATGTATCAAACTCTGTGATGAAGGCGATGCGGGAACTATACTTTCCCCAAGTCCCCATAACTGTACTAATTTAGACTTGCCTCCTAGAAGCACAGCTTGTCCATCACTCAGCAGGACAGGTGAACAGCACAGGTGCGGCTGTATCATAGGTTGCTTGTATCTCGTTGGGCAAAACAATAATTACAATAAAGTGAAGTATGTGATGACAGAAGACTGGAGAGGGGGATCTGTTCCAGAATGGAGGAGAATGAAAAAACTTCTAGAAATGTTACCTACAATGTGAAAAAAAGGAAAAGACTTCTTCCATCAAGCCTCTGATGGACATAGGGAAGAATGACGAAGCAAGAGAAATGCCGTTCCTTTACAAAAGATAGGGTTTCCCCAGTAGCACATTGGTAGAAATAAGGCAAGAAAGAAAAGAGGTGCCAAAGACAAACATGGAACAATAGCAGACTATTTCTATCTCCAGAAGTAGAACGAGCCTTTGGATTACTGTTTCTGCTGAATATTTTTAGCTATCTTACATCAAGGCAGCTAAGTTTTGGTTAATTTAAAATAAAATGCTGAATGGATGAATGGATGTATATGTATATGTTCTCTCGGGACAATCTGGCCAATACCACGTGACTCTCTGTACCCTGGAGACTTCTTTCTGCTCCTGTATAGCTATCAGCACCAAAGACAACCTAAGAGGCAAGAACTCGGCCTCCTTGAATTTTATTGGATAATAACCAATGGAGACAGTCACAAAATTTGTAGGTAAAGCAGAAGAACAAGGAAGTTTGTTGAATATTCTTGTTCAGAAAGCAATAGAAAGTCCTTAGTTGGTAGAAGAGACCAAAAGGAATGGTAAGGACAAAGAGATGCCATGAAAGCGCAAGTGAGAAGTCAAGGCAGAAGTGGTGACAGAGAGATCTGGAATGATTGCAATGGAGTAATGACTAAATGACAATTGTATCAATTTGTATCAAAGTTGAGAGGCAGCAGCAGCAGCATTCTCAGAATGCAATGTGGACTTGGGATTTACGCTCTGTGCAAGAGAGAGAAAAAGGAGCCTGGATGAATAGTCAATAGTTAGACACATCTGTAAACAGTTCTAGAGAAGAATTAAGGAGTACAAAACGAATACAGTGGTACATACCTTTAATCTCAGCACTGAGGAGACAGAAGCTGGTGGATCCTTATGAACCTGAGGGTAGGCTAGCCTACAGAGTAAGTTCAGGTCAACTAGGGCTATCCAGTGAGACCCTTTTTTATTGAAAAGAAAAATAAAAATCAAGAAGCATAACGATACAAAAAATACTATTTTCCAATTGAAAATATACTAGGAAATAAATGTTTATAAAGAACACAAACAAATCAAAAAATGAATATAAATTAAGCCCATTGGGAGTGGTTGCCTATAGGGCGGAGGAATAGAGGAGGAGAATGAGGGAATTGGGGTAAAAAGAGATGAATAAGCAAATTAAAAAGGTTAATAGATAGATCATGGTTGGAGGAATATAATGTATTCTTATCTCCTATTTACAAAGTGATGGAAAGAAAAGCAGGTGAAAATTAGCAGCTGGCATAAGAATTTCTGCTCTGCAGTGAAGTACATGAAACCCTGGGCTAACTATGCATTGGAAGCAATGGTCTAAGATAAAAAGCATGCTTTTCCTGATCTGGGGCACTCTACCACAGAGAGTTTCTGGACATCTTGAAAACCATATCTTTATAATACCCATCCTCCGCCACCTGATGTCATTTGAGCACCTCAATGTACCCAAGTCCCATCAGGTAAATGACAGATTAAGATACTTTTATCAGACCACTGATAAGTGCTAGTTGTCGCTCAAGGGTTTTACCTATAAAATAGCTTTTGGTCCTAACCACAAGTTTGTGCATAGGTACAATCGTCTTTGTCCTGCAAGTGAGAGCAACTGAAGTCACATCCCCCAGGTCATACAGCTAGTAGTAAGTGGCTAACTGCACTTCAGACCCAGACAGTGTCAACCTGAGCCTGTACTTAGAACCACAGAGCTGTCAAAAGAGTCTCTGGAGCAAAGCGGCTAGGCTCTCCCAGGGTTAGACCTTGCTAATTTCTCAGACTCTTCACATGATTTCACTCACCAACCCTGGCATTTCAGTTAATATAGCACCAGATTGGGAAAACAAAACAAAACAAAACAAAATAGAAATGTTGTGTCTCCCCTCCCTCTTCCCACTCCACTAATGGCACTAGATTTGGAACCAGCCATTCCTTCTCTCTGGGATAGCGTGACCTTGAATTCATCATTAAGCCTCTGTAGTCTGCTCCTTCATCTGAAATACTGAGGATGTTGACAATGAGCTCTTAGAGATATGGCTCTAGGAATCTAGTGAGATGACAGAAAATAAACAACTGTGAATATGTCACAGCCTGTGATTGGGACAAAAGTTGTTCTTTTCCTTTTCTTTTCTTTTCTTTTCCTTTCCTTTCCTTTCCTTTCCTTTCCTTTCCTTTCCTTCCCTTCCCTTTCCTTTCCTTTCCTTTCCTTTCCTTTCCTTTCCTTTCCTTTCTTTTCTTTTCTTTTCTTTTCTTTTCTTTTCTACATCATGCCTTTTGTGATCCAGCCCAAGAGAAACAGGACACTCACTGTCTTGGGCATCTTGTGCGAGCCTTCACCTGAGAGGAACGCAGTGCCACTGCTGTGTAAGACTGGCATTTTACAAGCCCAAAGCAATAGGCAAGTGACTGTGGACTGAAGCCTCTGGACCCACAAGCACATAGGAACCATTCCTACCATAGGCTGCGGGTGTCCGGCATTTTGTTACAGCAGTGAAAGGCTCACTGATTCAATGTTCTTAGCAACTGGAGCCTTCAGCCCTGAAGTTTCCCAATCATTTCCATGGGCTTAACCCATTTTTGTTGGTGAAAATTATGTCGATCTAAAATATTGTTTTTATTTTGCCAGGTAACCCACAAGTTTGCCTTTAACGGCAGAATTTGAATCCTTCTTCCTTAGAAGTGCTTCCACACTAGGATCGCCTTTGTCTAATGAAGTATCCCATCGTAACTTCGGCTATACAGGGGCATGTTTGCCTTTTCCTGTGAGTTCTGAACTCCTTGAGGGTGGCTCCATGCACATTTTTGCCTCTGTATCATCCTAAGCATTGTTCCACCATGATAGAGGCATAAAAAGTTGTCTGATGACCTTACATACATGCGTCTGTGCCCAGCCTCGTATTACAAGGGCACTGGGACACCTCAGGCTGCCCACAGGTCATTTGTTGTTACCTAGATGGCATGAAGCATGGAATTTGACTAGTTGGGCATTTTATTGTGTAAGGAAAGAGGCACTGGTGTCTGGGATAAAATTTGAAGTTCTTTATTCAGTTTCCCCCTAGAGCCAACAGGAACCAGGCAGTGTTTCTCATACTTAAAGTATTTATTTTATTTTTTATTTGTATTGAATTTTATTTATTTATTTATTTATTTATTTATTTATTTATTTATTTATTTTTACTTATTCACTGTTTTAGTAAGGGTTTTATTGCTGTGAATAGACACCATGATCAATGCAAGTTTTGTAAAGGACAGCATTTAATTGGGGCTGGCTCACAGGTTCAGAGGCTCAACCCATTATCATCAAGGCGGGGGCATGGCAGCATCCAGGAAGACATGGTGCAGGAGGAACTGAGTTCTACATCTTCACCCAAAGGAAGCCAGGAACAGACTCAGCATCCTAGGAGGAGCTTAGGAGGAGAGTCTCTAAGCCCGCCCCACAGAGACACACTTCCTTCAACAAGGCCACACCTTCTAATAGTGCCATGCCCTGGGCCAAGCATATGCAAACCATCACATTCACTTTATATCCAGCTCACTGCCACCATCCCGGTCATCTTCCCCACAGTCCTCCCCCCATGCCCCATCCTATTCTCTTCTGAGTGGGTATCCCCTTGATATTCCCCTCTACCCTGTGACTTCAAGCCTCTCTGAGGCTAGGTGCTTCCTCTCCCACTGAGGCCAAACAGGGCAGCCTAGCTAGTAGAACACAGCCCATGTGCAGGCAACAAGGTTTGAGAGAGCCTCTGTTCCAGTTGCTTAGGATCCTCATGAAAGCCAAACCGCACATGTGCTACATAAGTGTGGGGAAGACCTAGATCCAGTCCATGTATGTTCCACACTCATCAGAGGTGGCTGTCTCTTTGAGTTTTTGATCTTAGCCAGTCTGATGGGTGTAAGTTGGAATCTCAGAGTTGTTTTGGTTTGCATTTCCCTGATAACTAAGGACTTTGAACAGTTTTTTAAATGCTTTTCAGACATTTGAGATTCCTCTGTTAAGAATTCTCTGTTTAGCTCTGTACCCCAGTTTTTAATTGGATTACTTGGGTTGCTGGCGTGTAACTTCTTGATTTCTTTGTTACAGTTTGGACATTAGCCCTCGGGGTTGATGAAAATCCTTTCCTAATCTGTGGGCTGCAGATCTGTCCTATTTGCAGTGTCCTTTGTCTTACAAAAGTTTTTCAGTTTCATGAGGTCTCATTTATCGATGGTTGATATCAGAGCCTGAACCATTGGTATTCTGAAATTTGTCTCCTGTACTAATGGGCTCGAGGGTATTTCCCACTTTCTTTTCTATGAGCTTTAGTGTATCCAGTTTTATGTTGAGGATTTGAGTTTCATGCAGGGTGATAAGTACGGATCTATTTTCATTCTTCCACATGTAGACATCCAGTTAGTCTACCACCATTTGTTGAGGATGCTTTCAATTTTTCACTGTATGAATTTGTTTTCTTTATCAAAAATCAAGTGTCCATAGGTGAATGAGTTTATTTCTGGATCTTTGATTTGATTCCATCGCTCATGGTGTCTATTTCTGTACCAATACCATGCAGGGTTTTTTTTTTTTTATTACTATTAGGCATTATTTTTAATGTCCTGTAAAACATGGGTCTTTCATCTCTGCTATTCACTGAGTTTGAATTCTATTTCTAACATGCCTGCTTGCATCTGAGGCAAACAGTGAGAATATGTTAACAAAAAGGAATGCTCCACACCCTCGGATCCCGGCCCGCAGCAGCTCTCTGCTCCCAGACCCGGTGAGAGAGAGACCCAACTGCCTGGTCAGGTGGGCACTCCTGAGGCTGCAGAGCGGAAGAGACCACCAACACTGCTCACCCCTGCCCACATCCCTGGCCCAAGAGGAAACTGTATAAGGCCTCTGGGCTCCCGTGGGGGAGGGCCCAGGAGCGGCAGGACTTCTGCGCCTGAGACACCGCCAGAACCTGAAAGAAACAGACCGGATAAACAGTTCTCTGCACCCAAATCCCGTGGGAGGGAGAGCTAAACCTTCAGAGAGGCAGACAAGCCTGGGAAACCAGAAGAGACTGCTCCCTGCACACACATCTCGGACGCCAGAGGAAAAAGCCAAAGACCATCTGGAACCCTGGTGCACTGAAGCTCCCGGAAGGGGCGGCACAGGTCTTCCTGGTTGCTGCCGCTGCAGAGAGCCCCTGGGCAGCACCCCACAAGCGAACCTGAGCCTCGGGACCACAGGTAAGACCAAATTTTCTGCTGCAAGAAAGCTGCCTGGTGAACTCAAGACACAGGCCCACAGGAACAGCTGAAGACCTGTAGAGAGGAAAAACTACACGCCCGAAAGCAGAACACACTGTCCCCATAACTGACTGAAAGAGAGGAAAACAGGTCTACAGCACTCCTGACACACAGGCTTATAGGTCAGTCTAGCCACTGTCAGAAATAGCAGAACAAAGTAACACTAGAGATAATCTGATGGCGAGAGGCAAGCGCAGGAACCCAAGCAACAGAAACCAAGACTGCATGCCATCATCGGAGCCCAATTCTCCCACCAAAACAAACATGGAATATCCAAACACACCAGAAAAGCAAGATCTAGTTTCAAAATCATATTTGATCATGATGCTGGAGGACTTCAAGAAAGACATGAACACACTTAGGGAAACACAGGAAATCATTAGTAAACAAGTAGAAGCCTACAGAGAGGAATGGCAAAAATCCCTGAAAGAATTCCAGGAAAACACAATCAAACAGATGAAGGAATTAAAAATGGAAATAGAAGCAATCAAGAAAGAACACATGGAAACAACCCTGGATATAGAAAACCAAAAGAAGAGACAAGGAGCTGTAGATACAAGCTTCACCAACAGAATACAAGAGATGGAAGAGAGAATCTCGGGAGCAGAAGATTCCATAGAAATCATTGACTCAACTGTCAAAGATAATGTAAAGCGGAAAAAGCTACTGGTCCAAAACATACAGGAAATCCAGGACTCAATGAGAAGATCAAACCTAAGGATAATAGGTATAGAAGAGAGTGAAGACTCCCAGCTCAAAGGACCAGTAAATATCTTCAACAAAATCATAGAAGAAAACTTCCCTAACCTAAAAAAAGAGATACCCATAGGCATACAAGAAGCCTACAGAACTCCAAATAGATTGGACCAGAAAAGAAACACCTCCCGTCACATAATTGTCAAAACACCAAACGCACAAAATAAAGAAAGAATATTAAAAGCAGTAAGGGAAAAAGGTCAAGTAACATATAAAGGGAGACCTATCAGAATCACACCAGACTTCTCGCCAGAAACTATGAAGGCCAGAAGATCCTGGACTGATGTCATACAGACCCTAAGAGAACACAAATGCCAGCCCAGGTTACTGTATCCAGCAAAACTCTCAATTAACATTGATGGAGAAACCAAGATATTCCATGACAAAACCAAATTTACACAATATCTTTCTACAAATCCAGCACTACAAAGGATAATAAATGGTAAAGCCCAACATAAGGAGGCAAGCTATACCCTAGAAGAATCAAGAAACTAATTGTCTTGGCAACAAAACAAAGAGAATGAAAGCACACAAACATAACCTCACATCCAAATATGAATATAATGGGAAACAATAATCACTATTCCTTAATATCTCTCAATATCAATGGCCTCAACTCCCCAATAAAAAGACATAGATTAACAAACTGGATACGCAACGAGGACCCTGCATTCTGCTGCCTACAGGAAACACACCTCAGAGACAAAGACAGACACTACCTCAGAGTGAAAGGCTGGAAAACAACTTTCCAAGCAAATGGTCAGAAGAAGCAAGCTGGAGTAGCCATTCTAATATCAAATAAAATCAATTTCCAACTAAAAGTCATCAAAAAAGATAAGGAAGGACACTTCATATTCATCAAAGGAAAAATCCACCAAGATGAACTCTCAATCCTAAATATCTATGCCCCAAATACAAGGGCACCTACATACGTAAAAGAAACCTTACTAAAGCTCAAAACACACATTGCACCTCACACAATAATAGTGGGAGATTTCAACACCCCACTCTCATCAATGGACAGATCATGGAAACAGAAATTAAACAGTGATGTCGACAGACTAAGAGAAGTCATGAGCCAAATGGACTTAACGGATATTTATAGAACATTCTATCCTAAAGCAAAAGGATATACCTTCTTCTCAGCTCCTCATGGTACTTTCTCCAAAATTGACCATATAATTGGTCAAAAAACGGGCCTCAACAGGTACAGAAAGATAGAAATAATCCCATGCGTGCTATCGGACCACCACGGCCTAAAACTGGTCTTCAATAACAATAAGGGAAGAATGCCCACATATACGTGGAAATTGAACAATGCTCTACTCAATGATAACCTGGTCAAGGAAGAAATAAAGAAAGAAATTAAAAACTTTTTAGAATTTAATGAAAATGAAGATACAACATACTCAAACTTATGGGACACAATGAAAGCTGTGCTAAGAGGAAAACTCATAGCGCTGAGTGCCTGCAGAAAGAAACAGGAAAGAGCATATGTCAGCAGCTTGACAGCACACCTAAAAGCTCTAGAACAAAAAGAAGCAAATACACCCAAGAGGAGTAGAAGGCAGGAAATAATCAAACTCAGAGCTGAAATCAACCAAGTAGAAACAAAAAGGACCATAGAAAGAATCAACAGGACCAAAAGTTGGTTCTTTGAGAAAATCAACAAGATAGATAAACCCTTAGCCAGACTAACGAGAGGACACAGAGAGTGCGTCCAAATTAACAAAATCAGAAATGAAAAGGGAGACATAACTACAGATTCAGAGGAAATTCAAAAAATCATCAGATCTTACTATAAAAACCTATATTCAACAAAATTTGAAAATCTTCAGGAAATGGACAATTTCCTAGACAGATACCAGGTATCAAAGTTAAATCAGGAACAGATAAACCAGTTAAACAACCCCATAACTCCTAAGGAAATAGAAGCAGTCATTAAAGGTCTCCCAACCAAAAAGAGCCCAGGTCCAGATGGGTTTAGTGCAGAATTCTATCAAACCTTCATAGAAGACCTCATACCAATATTATCCAAACTATTCCACAAAATTGAAACAGATGGAGCCCTACCGAATTCCTTCTACGAATCTACAATTACTCTTATACCTAAACCACACAAAGACACAACAAAGAAAGAGAACTTCAGACCAATTTCCCTTATGAATATCGACGCAAAAATACTCAATAAAATTCTGGCAAACCGAATTCAAGAGCACATCAAAACAATCATCCACCATGATCAAGTAGGCTTCATCCCAGGCATGCAGGGATGGTTTAATATACGGAAAACCATCAACGTGATCCATTATATAAACAAACTGAAAGAACAGAACCACATGATCATTTCATTAGATGCTGAGAAAGCATTTGACAAAATTCAACACCCCTTCATGATAAAAGTCCTGGAAAGAATAGGAATTCAAGGCCCATACCTAAACATAGTAAAAGCCATATACAGCAAACCAGTTGCTAACATTAAACTAAATGGAGAGAAACTTGAAGCAATCCCACTAAAATCAGGGACTAGACAAGGCTGCCCACTCTCTCCCTACTTATTCAATATAGTTCTTGAAGTTCTAGCCAGAGCAATCAGACAACAAAAGGAGATCAAAGGGATACAGATCGGAAAAGAAGAGGTCAAAATATCACTATTTGCAGATGATATGATAGTATATTTAAGTGATCCCAAAAGTTCCACCAGAGAACTACTAAAGCTGATAAACAACTTCAGCAAAGTGGCTGGGTATAAAATTCACTCAAATAAATCAGTTGCCTTCCTCTATACAAAAGAGAAACAAGCCGAGAAAGAAATTAGGGAAACGACACCCTTCATAATAGACCCAAATAATATAAAGTACCTCGGTGTGACTTTAACCAAGCAAGTAAAAGATCTGTACAATAAGAACTTCAAGACACTGAAGAAAGAAATTGAAGAAGACCTCAGAAGATGGAAAGATCTCCCATGCTCATGGATTGGCAGGATTAATATAGTAAAAATGGCCATTTTACCAAAAGCAATCTACAGATTCAATGCAATCCCCATCAAAATACCAATCCAATTCTTCAAAGAGTTAGACAGAACAATTTGCAAATTCATCTGGAATAACAAAAAACCCAGGATAGCTAAAGCTATCCTCAACAATAAAAGGACTTCAGGGGGAATCACTATCCCTGAACTCAAGCAGTATTACAGAGCAATAGTGATAAAAACTGCATGGTATTGGTACAGAGACAGACAGATAGACCAATGGAATAGAATTGAAGACCCAGAAATGAACCCACACACCTATGGTCACTTGATTTTTGACAAAGGAGCCAAAACCATCCAATGGAAAAAAGATAGCATTTTCAGCAAATGGTGCTGGTTCAACTGGAGGGCAACATGTAGAAGAATGCAGATCGATCCATGCTTATCACCCTGTACAAAGCTTAAGTCCAAGTGGATCAAGGACCTCCACATCAAACCAGACACACTCAAACTAATAGAAGAAAAACTAGGGAAGCATCTGGAACACATGGGCACTGGAAAAAATTTCCTGAACAAAACACCAATGGCTTATGCTCTAAGATCAAGAATTGACAAATGGGATCTCATAAAACTGCAAAGCTTCTGTAAGGCAAAGGACACTGTGGTTAGGACAAAACGGCAACCAACAGATTGGGAAAAGATCTTTACCAACCCTACAACAGATAGAGGCCTTATATCCAAAATATACAAAGAACTCAAGAAGTTAGACCGCAGGGAAACAAATAACCCTATTAAAAAATGGGGTTCAGAGCTAAACAAAGAATTCACAGCTGAGGAATGCCGAATGGCTGAGAAACACCTAAAGAAATGTTCAACATCTTTAGTCATAAGGGAAATGCAAATCAAAACAACCCTGAGATTTCACCTCACACCAGTGCGATTGGCTAAGATCAAAAACTCAGGTGACAGCAGATGCTGGCGAGGTTGTGGAGAAAGAGGAACACTCCTCCATTGTTGGTGGGATTGCAGACTGGTAAAACCATTCTGGAAATCAGTCTGGAGGTTCCTCAGAAAATTGGACATTGAACTGCCTGAGGATCCAGCTATACCTCTCTTGGGCATATACCCAAAAGATGCCTCAACATATAAAAGAGACACGTGCTCCACTATGTTCATCGCAGCCTTATTTATAATAGCCAGAAAATGGAAAGAACCCAGATGCCCTTCAACAGAGGAATGGATACAGAAAATGTGGTACATCTACACAATGGAATACTACTCAGCTATCAAAAACAACGAGTTTATGAAATTCGTAGGCAAATGGTTGGAACTGGAAAATATCATCCTGAGCGAACTAACCCAATCACAGAAAGACATACATGGTATGCACTCATTGATAAGTGGCTATTAGCCCAAATGCTTGAATTACCCTAGATCCCTAGAACAAACGAAACTCAAGACGGATGATCAAAATGTGAATGCTTCACTCCTTCTTTAAATGAGGAAAAAGAATACCCTTGGCAGGGAAGGGAGAGGCAAAGATTAAAACAGAGACTGAAGGAACACCCATTCAGAGCCTGTCCCACATTTGGCCCATACATATACAGCCACCCAATTGGACTAGATGGATGAAGCAAAGAAGTGCAGACCGACAGGAGCCGGATGTAGATCGCTCCTGAGAGACACAGCCAGAATACAGCAAATACAGAGGCGAATGCCAGCAGCAAACCACTGAACTGAGAATAGGTCCCCTATTGAAGGAATCAGAGAAAGAACTGAAAGAGCTTGAAGGGGCTCGAGACCCCAAAAGTACAACAATGCCAAGCAACCAGAGCTTCCAGGGACTAAGCCACTACCTAAAGACTATACATGGACTGACCCTGGACTCTGACCCCATAGGTAGCAATGAATATCCTAGTAAGAGCACCAGTGGAAGGGGAAGCCCTGGGTCCTGCTAAGACTGAACCCCCAGTGAACTAGTCTATGGGGGGAGGGCGGCAATGGTGGGAGGGTTGGGAGGGGAACACCCATAAGGAAGGGGAGGGGGGAGGGGGATGTTTGCCCGGAAACCGGGAAAGGGAATAACACTCGAAATGTATATAAGAAATACTCAAGTTAATAAAAAAAAAAAAAAAAAAAAAAAAAAAAAAAAAAAGGAATGCTGCCTTAGAGACAGGAGCCAATGGAGAAGCTGAGCAGAGATGAACATCCCAAAGTTCTAAAAAATATCAACTCAGTTCTAGTGGTTATTGTGTGGTGGGCCATTCTCCGTAGGTCTCTGTTTCCTCACCTGCAGTAGTGACCTAGAATATCACATGAGACAATGGATGAAAAGAGCTCATGTGTGCAGAGTCCATAGGAATACTTAACAAGCAACCTGTAATGTTAATGTGATGTTAACCACTGCAATGCAGTTTTCTTATCTGCAAAATAAAGGTAATAACTTCAGTGATTACATAAGATTTCCACCAGGATCAAGTTATGTGGCACCCAGAAAGTGCTTGGCATAGCACTTGACTATAAGTCCTGGTAGTTGTTAGGCATGGTGCTTATTTTGTGTGACAGAAAGCAGAAGGGAACATAGAAGTGTTCAGGTACATCATGTGCTAATGTGTGAAATTTACATTGATGTGTGTAGGGCACAATGGATTTGGTAGATGAATAAGGATATGGAAAAAAGACTAGAGAGGATTGAACCAGTCTTAGCTGCTCCGTCTCACAGCGAGCACATGCGCGTTCCCCCACCATTCTCCAAGTATTTCTGGGTATTTGGAATCACTCATGATAAAATGTGGTGAGGGAAAACACAAAATAAAGCAGAGATCTGAACATCAGAATGGTCTAATAACCAGGATTCAAACACGAAAGTGATATGTGGGGGACTGACGGGCCACAGTGAACCTTCTTGATGCCTTTCCTTGCCACAGAAGACAGCACCAAGCGCCAAGGCTTTGAAACACGAAGTGTACACCTCTGAGGTGTAGTGGTATAAAAGTGTTTGAGAGGAAAGAGACCCTGTAAAGACCAAAGGGAGCAGAGCGGACCCTTTGGATTCATATTCCAGCTCTGTATTTTCTAGCTTTGTCACCTGGGAGAAGTTGCTAAGCTCACAGCCCTTCCTTACCTGTGAAAATGGACGTCATTTACCTCCTAAGCCTGCTTCAGGGATTCCTTCATTAATGTCATCTCCATCTCCTCCTCTCACGGAAAGGTATTGTCTCAGCCCTGACCCTTACCCCAAGGCATCTGGAGAGACTCAATTCCAGGAGGTGTGGTAGGCAGGGTTAAGGTCAGAGAGGGGGAAGTTAGGAGAGGAGCTGAGTGGGAGTTGGCTTCCCAGACACACATATGTTCAGGCTCTAGTTTGATGAATAGGAGAAACCTAGGCTGACTATTCTGTGTCAGGCATGTGGCCTCTACTGTTATATTTAAAGCACTGAAATTATAATCCTGCTGTCATTCCTTTGAAGGCTCTTCATCAGCCTGGGCAGAGTGTGTGGCTGGCAGGGAGCCAGCATCATCCCCTGACCTCCTCCTCCGAGTGACTCAGCACAAATCAGACATTTAATAGCTTCTGAGTCTGAGTTTGAACTTGCCCCAAATGCAAGCCTCCCTCCCTCTCTACACTTTCTCTTCATTCCTCATTCCTACTCTCCATTTCCAATTTATCAGCTAGTAAATTCTGAGTTGAACTTGGAGCCGTCGGTGATTCATTTATTTTTTTGGCAAAAGTTCAAATTCTTCCAAGAAAAGGAGGGGTGTGGTTCAAGGGGGAAAAAAAGCTTAGTTAAACAAAAGGTCTCCTGGAGAGTGTTCCATAGCATTGAGTAGCTCAGCTCAGTGAAGAGAGAACCCTTCCTTTTGATGTATTAGGAGTGCGTGAGGTTGAAACAGAGTTTGAAATGAGTTGAGCATCCAGTGATGCCAACCGAGCCCAGATGGGCTCCTGCCTTGCAAATGTCATGGGGTCACTGGGACACTGGAGACTTTCAAACCAGAAGAAGGGTTTCATGGTAACATGGTACCCACATTCATTTTCATTATTCTGGCTTGTATAGTCACTGAACGAGTGATCTCGTGTTCTTCAAGTAGTTGAAGACATTTTGCTATCAGGCCGATGAGCCTCTGGAGAGCATGAGATCATTCTAACAATACCAACAAAGTTACGTAAGAAGGCACTGAAGCTCAGTGATGGAGAAATGTAAACTGAACCAAGTCTGATAATAACCAACAGCTTGAAAAAAACCCTCCTAAGTTTGATAGTATTGGAATATTATGGAATATTAAGGAAGTATTTTGGAAAATGAGGATAGTTGCTTATGATCACTGTAAGCAGTTATGTAAGTGATCCTATCTGTCTAAGCTCCTTCTGTACACTGGCCCCCACATTAATCGATTTGCCCCATTCCATGCTCATAGGCAATCCCTTCTCACATGTACTATGTACATCATTTTACAAAGACTCTTATAAAATGTGGATTATTATTTTGTGGGGATTCATTTTATTTCATAAAGAAATAAAGGCATCATAGTGTATGTTTTACTTTTTAAATTTGGCTCCATAATTCCAACATTATTTTACAAGTACACTTTTGCTTCAAACTTCTGTGTAGAACTCCATCACACACATCTGGTAAAATTTCCCCAATAACCCTCCAGTGATAGGCTCTTACTCACCACCAACTTCTCACTCCTGCCCCAGATAAAGACAATGCAAACAATACAACAACAAAATTCAACAAAATTCCCCCTAACACACACACACACACACACACACACACACACACACACACACACACACACACACACTTATAGACTTGGCACTACTAAAAACTACACCCACATATTCATCAAGATAGACATATAAGATATCACAAAACCACTGTATATTAAAAAAATCTTGTGGGTCTCTGAAGTTTCATGGAAGCCACATTCCTAAAATAGATGACTGCAGAGAGGAGTGAGTACAAGGTTGAGAGTGTATCCAGGAATCACATTCAAGAATCCTGCTCAGGTCCTCCATGTGCTAATGTACTCTGCATAGGCAGGTAAGTTCTTGTCCCTCTTTGTCAGATAATATCATTGGCATCACAGTTCATATTCATGAGTCAGAGTCCAAGGAGGAAACAAATTTCATATTCAAATTGAGTGATTTGAAGAACATCAAAAGAGTAGGGCTGTTTACAAAGATTCAGTGAGGGTAAGGAAGGAGGTTGTACTGGTTAGTTTTTTCTCAACTTGACAAAAGCTAGGATCATCCAGGAAAACCAAACCTCAACCAAGGAAATGTCTCCATCAGATTGGCTGGTAGGTGAGCCTATGGAGATTTCTTGATTAGTGATTAATGTAGGAGAGCTCGGATCACTGTACCTCTAGGTTTTATAAGAAATCAAGAGCAAAACTGAACACAGCATGAAGTCAGTAAGCAGATTCTTCCATGGCCTCTGCTACAGTTCCTGCCTCCAGGTTCCTGCCTTGAGTTCCTACCCTGACCTCCTTCCATGTGTGACCTTTAAGTTAGAAGGGGAAATAAACTTTTTATTTCCCAAGTTGCTTTTAATCATGATAGTTTATATTATAGCAATAGAAACAAACTAAGAAACAGGTTGATCAAAGCTCTGGCTTTCTGTCCCAGAAATAGGGGACATCAGTGGGAGAGCCAGGGAACCACAACCCTCCCTAGCTCTCTCCTCCATCTCTTCTGCTGTCACAGGGCTGACTCCAGCAGAGGGCCAGAAGCAAAGGCACTGTGGCTCATTTCCATGAAGTACAGTGTGGACTTGGAGGTGAGGTGGAGCAAATGGAAGAATCCAAGGAACCTGTAGAACTCAGTGTGCTCCTATTAAAAGAATTAGGTGAAAACATATATATAATGTGATTTGCAAAATGAATGTGTCTAGAATGCAGGGACTGTGTTGCTAGCCATATCTCAGACATGTCCATATTGGTTGGCAGGTAAAAGCATCAAGTCTATTTTCAGTTATTGCAGAGGATAAGGTCTCTCTGGTACACACCAACAACAAAACAAGACAGAAAATGGACAGTATAAGAAGTG
Source organism: Rattus norvegicus (assembly GCF_021556685.1). Taxonomy (NCBI): domain Eukaryota; kingdom Metazoa; phylum Chordata; class Mammalia; order Rodentia; family Muridae; genus Rattus; species Rattus norvegicus. The sequence goes on along the minus strand of NC_141542.1, from coordinate 90,219,767 downwards.
TGAGTATCTTAGTGGAGAGAAAGAGGAAGAGAGAGATGGGAGGAGAGAGAGAGAGGGAGGAAGAGGGGGAAGGAGGGAGGGAGGGAGAGAGAGAGGTTTTAAAAGCAGCTGACTGTGTTAAGAAGATTTGAAAGAGGAAATGAGAGTAGGAAGAAAACATTTTCTTTTTCTCTTTCTGATGTTGGCACTTTTAAGTCATGTACATTTGTTATTTTATAATTACTGGTGAAAATGTCAAGTAAGTGCTGGCTGGGAGGCGGACTCATGAAGCATGTTTTTTTTTTCTTCATTAGTATCTGCAAATTTAAAAGTATTTGTTCATTTAAGAATAAAGTATGTTGGGGTTGGGGATTTAGCTCAGTGGTAGAGCCTTGCCTAGCAAGCGCAAGGCCCTGGGTTCGGTCCCCAGCTCCGAAAAAAAAAAGGAAAAAAAAGAATAAAGTATGTTGAGAAAATAATATATTCTAAGTAACAAAGCTGGTCTCACCCAAGGACTAAACCACCAACCAAAGAGTACACACGGAGTGACCCATGATTCCAGCTGCATATAGCAGAGGATGGCATTGTCTGACATCAAAAGGAGAAGAAACCCTTGGCCCTGTGAAGACTTGATTCCCCAGTATAGGGGAATGCCAGGGAGGTGAGGTGGGAGTGGGTGGGTGGGAGGGGGAGAGTTCTCATAGACGTAGGGGGAGGGAGGATGGGAGAGGGGGGAACAGGGAAAGGATGACATTTGAAATGTAAATACATAAAATGTCCAATAAAAAGCCCATAAAAAAATAATGTGGGGTTGGGGATTTAGCTCAATGGTAGAGTGCTTGCCTAGCAAGCACAAGGCCCTGGGTTCGGTCCCCAGCTCTGAAATAAAAGAAAAAAGAAAAAAATAATGTGAAGACCTGAAGTTTGTCTGACTAATGTTACTGAAACATTTGCCTTGGCCTCATATACTCCTTCTTGTGTTTGTGTGTGTGCATGAGCACATGGGTTCACACGCCATAGCGTCCATGTCAGGGACAACTGTTGGAGTCAGCTCTTTCTACTTCATGGCATCACTTGACGATATCTGAGACATATCACCAGTCCTCTTTCTTTTAGGTTCTAACTTGTCAGGCTACCGAAGTAAGAAAGAACCTTCATCTATAAAGCAAATTCCCCTGGAATGAAAGTTGTACATTGCTATAGACCACATCAATCTTGATATCAAAATTTGTACAGAGATTGGGGGAGAAATGTGGATATACAATTTCTTCCCTGTGGTTTTATGAATGTGCTTCTAAGGTTTTATGGATATGTATGGATACACGTTTTTTCCCACATGACATAGATATACTGCAAAGACATTCATTCGATTCTGACATCACTCCACTTAGATTGTAACACTGATTTCACATTTATCAGCTAATAAGTATGGGCCAGTTACTTGACTCCTCCAAAATTTTGGCTTTCTCACTTCTAGAATGTTGCCTGTTTCTCAGAACTTAGAGAACTAAAGGATTGAGCACAGCTGTGTTAGAACCATCGGCCCATACATGGGAGCAGTTATTTATTCTTCAAGTCTAGATCAGCTCTGTCCTGAGAAGACTATTGTTTCCAATGCAGTTATCTTTAATTCATCCCTATTCCATCATCAGTAGAATGTCTCCTGACTGAGAAAGGTTTGGTGGTGGCAGTGAGTTTCTTTGGATTGTAGACTTTTAGAGTCACTTGGAACTGAAATGAACTCCAAGTCTTCTTGCTTGGATTCATGGCACACAAAGAAGATCAAGTTTGCAAGGCTTTGATCTTATTTAGGTTTTCCTTACAGGGTTTAGGACAATCAATAGCTGTTCATTAATGAAAGAGTGTTGCCCAAAGGGAATCTCATGAATGAAAGAGCTGTAGAAAGCTATGGAAGACCCATTACCCTCCTGGTGCTTCTCTTGCCATAGGGCTTGCTTGGGGGACAGTGGTAAAGAACAGGGACATCTTCCAGCTTGTGGAAAACACCAAAGAAGGCCATCTGACTTAATATACATCCCTCATATGTGCCTCATGCTTGCGTGCGCACGTGCGCGTGCACACACACACACACACACACACACACACACACACACACACACACACGGGGTAGGGATAGAAAGTGAAGGAACAGGTAGCTCAAATACTTCTCTTTGAGGTAGCCATTTTCAACCCTGAGTTATCACTTATTCATTTAGACTGAAATTGCTTCTCTATCACTCTCTTCAAGCCTTTTTGTTCAAAAGACCAGGTAGTTGCAGTGTTCTTTGAACAGGGAACCAAGCCGCACCACTTGAGGTAAGGAGCTGTGTATTACTGTGGGAGTGGGGGATGCCATCTGAACCTATGTTATCATTGTATTCATCGAAAAGACTTTGGAGGACGGAGGGCCCTGGGTAGCAGCTTTGCTAAGTAACTTAAAGTCCTTGCTCTCGACAGCCTGCCTGGCATGGGTTAGTGTCAAGGAATTTGTAATCACTAGAACTGTCTGAAGTAAAGGAGAAAGTGTTCTATCCTTTTATGTATTGAATTGAAAGTGGCAAGCCACCTGAGCATACATTCAGAGAAGTCAGGGGACCTCAAAATACACTCCATGAAGAGCCAAGGGAACTACTAGATCTCTCATGTCAAAAATTCTTTCCAGGGCTGGAGTTATAACTTAGTGGCAGAGTGTTTGCCTGGCATATACAAAACCCTAGTTCAATACCAACCACCATAGGGAAATTTAAAAGGGAGCAAGCACATGGCTGTAGTTCAGGCAAGAAGATTGTCATGAGTTTGAAGCCAGTATGAGCTACATGATGACTTTTCTTAAAAATTAAAACTCAATAACCATCTGACAAGAAGTCAATCTGGTGTATAACACAAAACCTCAACTTGAGATTAGGAGCCAAACCAGGAATATCAACCTGCAGAGTGACTTAACTATGTAGAACAGTTCCTTCCCAGTCCACAAGGGAAGACTCTATCCTGTAAGTTTGTCTTTACCTTGTAGATACCTCAGTGCTTTATGATTCTCTTTGACTCTCTTCCCTTTTGCATATCCTACGTATAAGCTCCACCTGTAGTGATTTGACTGCCATATTTGAGAGCCAGGGCTATCCCAATGACCTCATTGAACCTGCTTATCTTTGTAAATACTGTTTTTAAATACGGTGACATTCTGAAGTACTAGGGGTGAGACTATCAGTATAGGGAATTTTGGGGGATATAATTCGGTCATACTTCTGTTTATACCACCACTCCACTGGGCATGTCCCACTTGACAAGATGGGTAATTGGCCGTGTGTTCCAACAACTGTCCTCTTCTTTGGCCGCTTCCCTTTCCTTTGGGTTCTTTATTCCCAGATTTTGAACTATTTGCTTTTTAATATAAATAATCTCCTGGGATATTGTGGGTGGTATATTTATCTATGGCAGAAAGTGTCTATGTAGAGGAAAGCTTTTCTTATGTTTCTCCTTTCAGAGCTCTTATTCATCGAAGTGCAGTGTTTGGCTTTTGAGTCCTTCTTTTGTCTCCAGTTTCTATAGAAATAATTAATCTCATACTCTTGTCTCAGGATTTCCCTGAGGGAAGCAGTCACACCACAATAAAGTTGTGGCTTAGCATAAAGTAACCCTACCAGACATTTATATTGAACTGGATCTAAATGCCATTTCACCACAGCAGTCATTTCTATTCTAGACTCAAATGGGCAAAGTCAACAACTGAGTTCCTCCTGTAGCTCCAGGAAGGGTGATGAGGGAGGGCCCTATGGAAACATCTTCCACTGTCCAAAAGAGCTGGAGCTCCTAAACGTGGTCATGCTTATGATGGAGAGAGTTCCAGGATAGTGCCCAACAGTTCAGATGACCACAAAAGACAACTCCCAAGTTTGTACTCCAGGGTATTTTTGACTTCCTTTTGGGGTTAACTACTAAAATTAATATGAGTTTTTCTCTACTTTGAGATCGTCCAAGTATTTAATATTTAAACTGACTATCTCAGTCCTAATCTCCTTAAGAAGTTCCTACAATTTCATGTAGTGATGAAGTTTTTGTGTCTCTCACCAGGGGGCAGATGCAGAACTTTTGGAATCCTTCAGAGTTCACACAGAGGGTGGAAGAACTAAGCTTCCTTCAGTGACTCAGTGGATGGAGATTAATGCTCAATTTCCTGTTCCCTGGCTTTCCTGGAGAATGCGTCTTTCAGCAGACCTATTGTCCACATCTACCACTCTACAAAATGTTCATTGGCTATCCCAAAGACAGTTATGAGCCACAAGGGTTTTCCTGTGCCCTCTTCTCAGATGTGTCAGCTGTGAAAACATTGTGCCACCCTGAGTTCCAGTGTTGAAGAAAGAGCTTCCACCCTATCATTATACCAAGCTAGCACCCTATTATCAGAGAAGGCAATTTTAATGCAAAAGAACATGCTTTACCTTTTACCCCCAAACAAGTAAGCAAAGTAAATAAATAAATATGTGCTCATTAGACTGAAGGGAAAAATAATCATGAAAACCCAGGACTCAAGGATGAAGAGATGGCTCAGTGGCTAATGGCTGTAGCTACAATTGCAGAAGACAAGAGTTTGGTTCCCAGAGCCCATGCCAGGCAGCTGTCTGTAAGTCTCATTTCAGGAGCTCAAATGTCCTCTTCTGGACTCTATGCATTAGCACCCACCTGCACACACACACACACACACACACACACACACACACACACACACACAAAATAAAATTGAAATTAATAAAACCTTTATTTCTAGGACGCTCTATTCTTTAAAAGTCTGAATATGTGGAAAGAAATGGACTACCTTGTCTACCAACTGCAAAGAGTTAACAGCTATATTCATAATAATCTGAGGGACTTGTACCAAGTGCTAGACCATTTTCTCCTTGAATCTTGATGAAACTCAAGTTAGGGAGTTAGGGATACTTTCCATTGATGATGAGGATAAAATGAGTAGATATACATAGACATACTTGGACATTACCAAGTGTTATAAAGAGAGATAAATTCAATACAAACTTTCATTTTCTTAGATGGCCCCTGACATTCTTTTATGCCTAGCTTGTGCATGGTGAAGTAACAGGTGTCTAACAAGATATGTGATCTAGCCTTTTCATATACATCAAAACACTACCCAGAGGAATGACCTCAACCATGTTAAGACAGCCCTAGAAAGGTTGAGCAACCTTTTTTTGGGAAACCATAGTCATTCTTCTTTCAATCACCATGAGGATGCTCAGGTCAAATAGATTGGCTAACCAAAGCATAAATCTATTGCCTCTCACACCATGGTTAGCAGTTTCAATGTGAAGCCAGCATTTATGAGGTCTGGCCTCTGCTGGTTTCAGTAGTCACATCAGTAGAGTGGGATACTACTGTGTATGTTCATACCAACGAATCAAGTAAACGGATGCATTTCAAAAACACCTCTCAAAGTGCTGACATATAGGAAGTAATATAAACAGTAATTAAACACCCACTGTACCAGCTTGCTTAGGAAATGTAGAGCTGGTGTGGACCTCAGTCCAGGTGACACATTCTATAAAATGGATGGTGTTGGAAAGGAAGTGAGCCTAGAGGCATAGGAGCTGGCAGAGTATAAATGCCCTGTGAGTGAGATCCTGGTTTGTTCTTACTCACCAATGCCACCCACCCTTGTCACTGAATCACTTACTCAATTGTCGGCACGCGATTTTACTGGAGTGTGGATATATGTGCAAGTGTGTGTGTGTGTGTGTGTGTGTGTGTGTGTGTGTGTGTGTGTCACTGTATGTTTTTTCTTTGTCTTCTCATAAAGACATTCTTGAGAGTCCAGAACAAAAGCTATGTCAGGTACCCATGCTATTATGTTGGATATCAGGGTGAGCATCCCAAGTACATAGTGTGGGACAAATAGCTGTGCTGATAAAAAGAGTCTGCATTGGGCAGATCTCTAGACTCGTGGGCATATTTCTGAATTGATCTAACCTTCACTTTAAGGGATAGATAGGACAGTAATGTAGCACACCAAACCAGTGACTAATATGCATCCCACACCATGACTGTATTTTTGTTTTTGTATCATGCCAATTATGTTTAAATTATTATTTGCAAACAACCTTTTTATTCATCACCCTAAATGAACTCATCTATGTTTCGTGAAGCTTTTGCTACCCTGCCTTAACTCCTGGAACTGCTCTACCAGCCCATGCCCAGGTTCTCTCAGATCCCTGGATTAAAAACACACACAGACACACACAGACACACACAGACACACACACACACACACCACACACAGACACACACACACACACACCACACACACACACACACACACACACACACACACACACACACACACACACACCAGTTAATTCCTTTGTTACTTACTGTATGGACCAATTTCCAGGCTCTCTTTATATAATCCTCAAGGCTGAAATTGTTACTGTGTAAGATAGGATAGGCAACTTACCCCTTCTCCTCTGCCTTTGATCTAATTTGTTTTAAGACAGAATGACTCAGGATTTTATTACCTTATGTCTACTTCTTGTATAAGCTTATTTCCAGGCTCTATTTTTGTCCTACCAGACAAAGAAATCCCAGAAATCCCATGTTCAAAGATCCCAAGAAATTGTCCTGGTAAGACTTTTTCAAGTCTTCTCTAAAGCATTTTTTCATTCATTCTCTCTAACTTCTCTCTTCTGTGAGCTTAATATTTGCTGTTTCTACCAACTCTCTGCCTCTCGTCTTAAGCTCTTTGTGTCAGTTCTGAACTGAAGGCAAAATCTGTATTTCCTTCTATCCTTGAAAACAATTAAATCAAAATTTAAAAATCTATCCTTTGATTACCTGCTTGTAGGAAGCAGGCAGATTTTACCATCTGGGTCTCTGCCTCAGAGCAGCCATCCAATTTCTTTGAACAGCAGGGGACCCCAGCATCTCTGATCTAAGGCTCTCCCTGTGTTCCTTTGTTCAAGTCCCACAGGCCACCCCCTTTGCCCCCCTTCCTGTGCTGGACCCATGTGACTCACTCTGTCTGCTCACTAAGAAACCAATTCTACTCTCTTCTTAGACTTTTATCACTGTGTGTGTGTAATCCATCTGAGAATTCCTAATTTAATAGTGGATTCTCGCCTTTCACATTGCACACTGTATGTGTGCGTTGTATTTTTATCCACGGATTCAAGGGAATCTGGGTGGGGCTGGTAGCCCAGCTGTTCCTGGAGCCTAGAAAGGGTAATAAAAGTTACACACAACATATCTGATAGTAAGGTAAACAGGCTAAGAGCTAGCTAGAAGCTAGACTCTGATTGGTGAATTCAAACAGGATGATGAATTCCTGGTCCCAATCTCCAGCTCTGTGTTTTGCTGATACTGTGCCAACCATACAGCTATTGTTTACTTCCCACATTCTGATGGGATTAGACTAAGTCACCTTCTGGATAGTGACTGCTGCAGTCACATGTGTTCCAGAGGGAGAAGATAACTCTGTTCATATTTAGATGTTGATGTGAGGGCAAAGAGATAGATGGGCATGGGTTGAATCATGTGGTGGTCATCAACTTAAGGATCCTTTCCAAAGGCTAACTGATGAGTTCAGCTTAGTGTGTCTAGAACTAAGCCCTGAGTAATAGAGGCCTCATCTTAGATAAAAGGAATCCCTGACTTTTTTTGTGTGTGTTCACCATCCTGTACTGGGTTTATGTGAGTGCAGGCAATAGTGAGACAAAGGAAGTAAATGAGGTTGGAGTGCTTGCTTGATTGTGTATTTATAGGGGGTGGTTCTGATGCTCTGATCAGGAATCTATGGATGAACACTGAAGGTCCTGTTCCCCAACTGGTTCTTGATCGATCAATATAGATGCTAGGGTCCAAAGAGCTGGACAGAATAGGTGGGACTTTCAGTTTTTCCATAGACAAGCTAGTAGATGTAAGAGAAGAGAAAAGATTTGCCATGTTTTGGAGAGAGAAAGAAGCACTAGCCATATGAGATCTAGGATGAAGTGGCCATTGGGTGCTTTCTGACTCGGTCTGGGGTAGCAGGTAGGAGATTAGAAACATAACTAAGCTGCGGGCAGATTTACAGGGCTGAACAGGGAGAAGGTAACCAGATAATTAAGTAAAGATCAGATTTACAGGTGTTGAGCTGAGAGTAAAAAGAGAGAGATAGCCAAGGAAGGCTTAGAAGACCCTGGCCATTGAGCTAAAGTTTATATTAAAAAAAAGCTTGTGTGTGTGTGTGTGTGTGTGTGTGTGTGTCTGTGTGTCTGTGTATCTGTGTGTCTGTGTGTGTGTCTGTGTGTAAAAAGAAGAGAGAGAGATAGCCAAGGAAGGCTCAGAAGACCCTGGTCATTGAGCTAAAGTTTGTATTAAAGAAAAAAAAGCGTGTGTGTGTGTGTGTGTGTGTGTGTGTGTGTGTGTGTGTGTGTGTGTCTCATCCAGGAATCCAAACGAACCTGGGTGGAACTGGAAGCCTAGTCCACCCAGAGCTTAGGAACTACAAGCAACAGGTATTTCTGATGCCTTTATTATTATTATTATTTTTATGGCCACAACTTACCTTGTCTAAGAACACAGATGAGCTGTGGCCCAAGCCTCCTTATATATGAGTTATCCTTATTCAGTCTGGCCCACAATGAATGCTGTGATACTCCTAGGGCTTCTGGTTCTGGTTCCCTCCAGAGTAGAGGGATAAGACTGGCCATATACTGAGGGCAGTCACATTAGCAGCAGCCCAGAGACAGGCTAGCCCATGCATCTCACCAAGCTTTTCCTATCATCCCATTTCTCTGTCAGTTCTTAGAGGGCACAGTCCATCTTCTCCTCCATATGCCTACTTCGAAGACTTGGAAAGCTTGGAGGTGATAGTTCACAACAGGCAGACAAGCAAAGTTGACCTGAGGTTCTGAAAGCCCAGCACCTTTCCTCTCAAAGCAGAAAGCAGCAGAAAGCTAGGGCTGCCTGCCTTGATCTTTTCCCAATTGCTCTGTTGTCTATGCACTGCCAAGGACATAGCAGCGTTGTTGGGGTTTTTTGCTTTGCATATTCACTTGTTCATTCTGCTACAGTCTGTAGTTTGACTGCTTTGGACAAAGCTTTGCACCTCAAACAACATTCTGCTGCCAGCAAAGACCCTAACCTTCAGGGTTGTTCTCTGTGGCTTGGAATGGTTCTATGGGTAATAATGTGCTCTATGTAATGGATGGGGTTGTCTTCCCCAAATATTTCCTGTTTGAAGATTTGGTGGGGTGTCACTGACTGGCAGAGTTTGTATCAGGCCCCTTCTAAAATTGTCCTTGCTTAAAAGTGGTCTATAATTTGTTTTCCTTCCAGAAGTCTCAACCTTTAGAAATTATCTTCTTAAGGGGAAGTCATCGTTCCCTGGCAACACACTGTCAAAATCTCTGTAGGAAAGGAGGCCAGTCAGCATCTCTAGGTTACACACTAATGGGGAAGAGGAACAGCTTTTACAGAAAATTAATTTTGCCAGGGAGGAGATAAAGATCACGTGACTGGGTTGGCAAGAAGAAATGGGAGGGCTAGGAATGGGCTCTCGTCAGGGGCCAAGACTAGAAAAAAATCAGTGTTTGGTAACCGTGAAGAAAGACCTTCTTTTCATAATTTTGACAAGCCTCTGCCTTTATGATGAACAACTGTGAAAACTGTCAAGTGGCATGTCTTTGATAGTGAATTAATCTTCGGGGGGCAAAAAGACAACCCTTAGACATTGTAAAATAACATGCCAGACGTTTTCTTACTGCCCAGTAGTTCATTACACCAGCAAGATGATACAATTGGTTTCTAGAAGACAGCAAAGAGCCACACATGTACAATGGATGCCCATACACAAGTCAGAATCATTTGTGTGCTGAAAATAATGGAAATGACAGAAGCAGAGTGGAGTGGTGACTGGGGGAGGGGACTGGGGATAGGTGAGATAACTGACTGTCCACAGTCATAAAGTTTCACAGAGCCTGATGAATAAATTCCAGGGGACTGCTCTCCATCATGTTGCCTCCAGCCAATAAAACATCCACATTGCATATGGAAAGTTAAGCTATTATGCTGAGTGATTATTATTTTATTTTGTTTCTAATCACAATTAAATACAAAAACAAAATAACAGAAATGCCGTTGCCTCCAGGAGGTTCTGGAGAGCCTCTGCTTTGGCTCTAGTTTGGCTTTTTCCAGGCCACTCTGGCATCCACAGTAGCCCCTGGCTGTCTTCATCATTTCCATTATCTTACTTAAAAGGTATTTCATTTGAATACCTGAATTTCAGCTACTGTGTAAGCTCGCCATTGCAGTTCTGTGTTCTTTCAGGCATGGAATCCAAAGTGACACCGATTCCCTAAGACCTTATATGATGTTAGGAACTCTTTGTCAGGATTCCCAAAGTAGTGAATTTGGTTGCATGGATTACCATGGGTCTAATCTGTAGCTACCTTTTGATAAAAAATATTAAAAATGACAGACTATTTTGCCTTTGGAGCTTTCCAATGGGAACTAACTTGTAGCCAGACAGGGAAGAAAGCCCACTTTGCTGCTAGATGTGCACAAAGGTGAGTTGGCTGGCAGACACCATGTGCCTCAGAAAGTCCCATGGAAGGATCATGAGGCTTTTTACCATACACAGATGTCAAAGAATAAAGTAATCACATTTCATACTGTATACATTGTGATTGATTAAACAGTTAAAATACACTTAATTTAAGAAGGAATCTTATAAGTCATTCAGTGAAAAGCATATATAAATATGAAAAACTGACAAATATGTGTAATATCAAATGTGTTTTATGTGCATAAAACACTGGAATTGTAGGTTGCTTTAAGGAGAATGCCAGGAATGAATAGTTCATATGACAAGTCTTGAGCCTGAAGAGCCTCAAGCATCCTCTTGTAGAGTTCAGTGTCATCTTCGCCAAGACAATATTTAGGTCTTGAAAGAAGTAACAACTGGATTCTGTTGTAGTTTGTCATGGGGAATTGTCATAGAGACTTTGACAGTCTTGCTCCATAGAACATGCTGTTTCTAGGAAGGGGAAGAAGAGAACGATGGACATGGAGATTAGTGATGGCTTTAGGCTTTTACTTCCTCTACCTCCATGACCAGTGTCACTTCAGGGAACCCACAGCTGAATTTCTAGTTCCCCAGATAAGGATGATAGTAGCTTGATATACATTTCCAAAGCACTTTGCAAAGACAGCCAGGAGAGCAACTGTCAAGTGAATTTAAAAGTCTTCTAATCTCTCAGCACAGCACACAGAAGGTGTTTAATAAATGCTCTCATTAGCATTTCAGAAATCTAAGCAAGGAAGGAGCTCTTCAATGACCCTACCTTACATGACCCTTAGGAACCTCTTCAACTTGCAAATACCCCTGTCATTTGTCTTGGCAGGCTTCCCCACTTTGTTTAGGGTGACTTGACTTGACTGTCTGGCGCCTGGAGACAGGGCTGGGTGGGGAAGCTTTGGAATCTACAAGACTCCTCACCCTCCTCCCACCCCTAAAGAGCTTTGTCCTCCAGCTTTCTGTCTGGGCCAGAGGATCAGATTGCTCACTCCCAGGTGCCAGAGAGACCCTTTTCTGTTTGCTCTCCCACCCAGATTGCCTTCGGTGTGTCCCTTCCCCCAAGTCGGGGTGGCGATCGATAGAGGCTGTTTTGAAAAGAATCTTTCTCTTCCCTCTCCACCTTCCCTCCCTCTGCTCCCTCAAACCGTAAGAACACTCTGGCTTCTTTCCATCATTTGGGGCTTGTGTTAGAGATTTGAATCAGTTCTTGTTCTCTGTAAATAACTCAGAAGTTGTGAGCAGGTATATTGAGCTGATTGCATGGGTATGAGCAAACTTGCTTTCTCACTACTGCATGGACCCTATAGCTCCTAGGGTTTGTATCTCAAACCAGGTCTCCTTGTTGCTGGCTTTTCCCATTCCCCTCTGGCATAATGTGTTACTCTCATTAAGTGCTTTTCATGTCCCAAATCAACAGCCAAGAATCATTGTCTTATTATCTGTCTATCTTTCTAGCCTTTGACCAGTTCCTGGCTTACTTTTATTCATTTATTTATTCACTCATTTATTTATTTATTTACTTATGAAGAGTGCACTTCCTGCTCTTGAAGGTAGAACTTGCACATGACTGAGAAAGTTTTCTTCTCCTCGAGCTGAACAGAAGCCCATCTCAAACTGGTTTATGCACAGACAGGAAGGCTGTGTTCTACATAGCCGAGAACTCTGGGGGTACAGATGAATGCAGTTAAAATCAGAGTCCAAGGCCCATGCTGCCTACTGCCCAGATTGCTGTGCTTGGCAAATGAAAATACAGGGCATCCAGTTAAATTCCAATTTCAGATGAACAATAAACTCTAAACAATCTTTTTAAAAAGTACAAATATGTATGTCTCATACCACTTTCTATATTTTACTTGACCAACTCTGTTGTCTCCCACCTGTTGGTCCCCTCAGCTTGTTGTAGTGATTGCTCACAGGGCATGAGGCAATACATAGAATGAGTGCTAACAACCCCAGACTCACATTTCAAAATCCAGAAACCATATGAGAAGAGCATTTCTTTCACATGAGAATAACAAAAAACTTGGGCTTGTGTTTCACTGACCTAGTGTGTCTTGTAACTACCCCAGAAGTAAACAATGGATAAATCATAGCATAGACCTGGGTCACATGACCACCTCTGTAACCGAGATGTAGATTTAACCACATTTGAACTAATTGAATGAAGTGAGGAGGAGTGTTCCCTAAAAGACTAGGGTAGTATTATCAAGAGGAGGAGGAACATGGATGTTAGCCAGATCTAGCTGGAGTGGGTCAGGAGTAGATAGTCTCCAAGGCCAGGCTCAGAGGAGTATCTCAGATCACACTCGGACTGCTTAGAGGTGAAGGTTAATCACATAGGAGAAGCTCATGGTTTTACTCCCCAGTGAGTTGAAGAATTGAGGGCAATTTGACTGGCAATTGACAGGATTGTTGTATTTGATTTTGTGTGTGTGTGTTTGTCCATTTCCTCTGCAGAAGACTGTCTTCCTGTCACTGTGATCTACTATACATTGTATTGTTTTGTCTAGTTTAATATCCAGTTACTAGCTCCAAAGTAACATGCTCACACAGAAACATGCTTACACAGAAACATGCTCACACACATTTGCTCACCTTCACACACACACACACACACACACATACACACACACATTTTAAATTCACAAACACATCCACATTCATGTGCTCAAATGTATAAATGTTCATATAAATGCATTTGTCTAGTATCTGGGCTGGTTAATACTGTCAACTTAGTAGAATCTAGAATGACCTAGGGAAGTCCAGCTCTTCCTCCACCCCAAGGGTCTCTTGTGCTTTCCAGTGGGCAGTTAAGCTAGTGGAATAGAACTTTTAGTGAGAGTCAAAATGTTCCCAGAGTGTCCATCAGAGTCATGAGTAGTGACAGTATCTGGTGATGTTTCTATGTCCTGTGTTGAACCCATGCCTGGGTGACACCATTAGCACAATGTTGTTCCTACAATGACCCATCTTCAAGGATGGACAACTGCTCGTGAAAGGATAATGTTCCACTTGAGCCTTTGGCTCTACCTGCCTGCCATTGTGCTGACCCTTCCCAAGTTCTCCTTCCATGTTGCCCTCCACCGATCTTCTGTAAAACCTGAAACCCTGAGTGAAAGGCTGCTTGAGAAGGTGTTGCTGCTGCAGCTTTGTTCTTTGGTATCTCCATGAAGACTGTCTTTGTATGAAGATCACTTACTGAAAGGAACTGGGATACAGACACCTAAAAGAGGGTGGCAATGGAGAAAAAAAGTTATTTAGCAAAACTACTAGTTTTATCCACTGAATAAGTCATACTTGAGTAAGTGGCTAAGTCTAAACTAGACAAGAGAAATCAATGCAATGAAGGACGTTAAAATGACAGGATAGTCTTCTGGGGAGGAAAGGGACAACGTTCTAAGCATCATCTAGTCTTTGTTGATAGAGTCAAGATCTGTTGACTAGACATTACCACCATTAGAGTTATCATGGTATATGAGTGTGGGTGAATGTGTAAGATGCAAACATGAGTATGCATGAATGACTGATTGTGTGTATGTTTGTGAGCAAGCGTGTGGGTATGTATGCTCATGTGATCCTATATAAGTGGGTGTCTTAGTTAGGGTTTTACTGCCATGAACAGACACCATAACCAAGGCATATACACACTCAAATACACACAATCTCACATTTACACACACACACACACACATACACACACACACTCGTGCAGACTCATGCTCTCATATGCGTGCACTAACATACATATTCATAAACACATCACACAATCTCACAAAGTGTATACCCTCTGTCTTTCTGTCTCTCTGTCTCTCTGCTCTCTGTCTCTCTCTGTCTCTCTCTGTCTCTGTCTCTGTCTCTGTCTCTCTCTCTCTCACACACACACACACACACACACACACACACACACACACACTGTGGTGGCTTGTATGTACTTGGCCCAGGGAGTGGCATGATTAAGAGTTGTGGCCTTGTTGAAATAGATGTGGCCTTGTTAGAGGTAGTGTGCTAATGTGGGGTGGGCTTTGAGACCCTCCTTCTAGTTGCCTGATGAGTCAGTCTTCTAGGAGCCTTCAGATGAAGATGTAGAACTCTCTGCTCCTCTTGCACCATGTCTGCCTGGATGCTGCCATGCTCCTGCCTTGATGATAGTGAACTGATCCTCTGAACCTGTAAGCATGCCCCAATTAAATGTTGTCTGTATAAGAGTGGCCTCCATGATTGTAGCCAACACATCACATGAGTGCTGCCCAAGAAAGTAGATTTCTCCCTGTCTTCTGTCTCCCTCCCTCCCTCCCTCCCTCCCTCCCTCCCTCCCTCCCTCCCTCCCTCCCTCTCCCTCTCTCCCCCCTCTCTGTCTCTGTCTGTCTCTGTCTCTCTGTCTCTGTCTGTCTCTGTCTGTCTCTGTCTCTGTCTGTCTCTCTCTTTCTCTCTCTTTCTCTCTCTCTCTCTCTCTGTGTATGTATGTGTGTATGTGTATGCATCGAACACATACACTATGTGGGAATTCTCTGCATCTTCCACTCTCCCCTTCCCAACACACACACACACACACACACACACACACACACACACACACACACACGCCCACACACACAAAACTACTCTAAATGTTAAAGTCTGTTAATTAGAAAAAAAGACTTCAAATTATAAGCAATGTTTTCCTAGTTCTGTCTCTGTTCTGTCATAAGGAAACTCTGAGAGCTACTTATGCTTGCTGAGGGTCAAACTTAGATCCATAAATACTCCTATATTGTCAGAAGTTCACTAAAAGAAAACACCAAATTATCATTTCAACCCTATTCAAAAGCCATTGGCGCATGCGTGGTCCAAGTATGGAACTGAATCTCAGCATGTCTCAGGTTAATGAGATGGCCTTGCTCCCCTCCATTCTGTTTGTACATAGCTTAGTGTCTTAGTCTTTACCTGGGTCTTCTCACTGATTCCTAAGGAGACTGTATGGCAAGATCGTGAGCAGGAATTCTGTAAGAAACCATAGCACCTTTTCTTTCCCTTCACCTGGTTGGGAAGAGCTGCACCTCAACTTCTTGGTTGTCCTTAGATGCCCACTCAGAGTTGGTTTGAGAATCTACCATGTTTAATCCCAGAGTAAGGACCATTATCTTACAAACCTTGGTCACACATATCTATGATGATTCATGAAGAGTCTCCAGATATTTATTTAATGAGAGCACCAAACCCAAACAGAGCATCATGCGGTTACAGAAAGAATTTTAAACAAAGTCCTTGAGTGGGGTGCGACTCCTGTCTTCTATAAACAGCACCCTCTAAGCATCATTTCGTTGGTTATTCCATAAGGGTTGGAGTTGCCAGTTTCAAGACACTTGAACCACAGGGTATTGAACATTTTTAAAGTAGAGGAAACAACCTAGGCCTCTGGGAATGGTGGGTCTAACATAGCTTGAGAGCCAGACAGTTTTAGGAGTTAGAAGGTTCTCACCTTCAGCTCCCAAGGAAGGTTTTTGGACATAGGAGGAGATGCTGGACTCCAAGGTGAATTTAACCCTAGGAGAAGGACATTATTATCCTTTTGGTCGCAGCTGAGGATGCTGGGTAGGGAGAGAGAAAATCAGTCCAAGGAGAACGGGCAAGAGCATTCCTCTAGAGCTGCTGTTATCCAGTGGTGACATCATTCTTGACTGACCCAACCACAAGCCAGATGTATGATGTTGAATCTTCTAGTGGGCACATTAAAAAAAAAATAAAGCAATCAAGTGAAGTTAATGTTTTATTTAGCCCAACACATCTAACATACCCTCATTTCAACATTTATCTAATGTTCTCTCCTTTTGGTTATTGTACAAAAGCATCAGAACTCATTTTAGATTTTATGCTTACAGTCTACCACCCTAGTAGGTTACTCACATTTCAAATCACACATGGCTCCAAGATTCTGTGTCCTACAGCATACGCTAGGTCTCCTTTCATCCTTGGATCCGGCTGCATCCCTTAAGGTCTGTTTTGCTCTGTTTCTTTACTGAATTGTGCTTTTATATGATGCCCTTGATTTTTGGGTGAAGAACACACCCTGTGGAGTGTCACAGTCTCTGCTGCTGGTGATTGTTACCAGATCTTTCTCTGCCTTCTACACCCTAACAATTTCACTGTTAATTCTTCAAAATGCGGTGCCTCCTTCTTTAGTGTCATTTGTATTTTCTAGCTGGTTCTGTTTTGTTTTTCATTAGCTACTAGGAGGCTCGGGCCCAAATTGGACTTGATTGCAGCTATGGATTAATTCAATTCTTGAGTTAATGATGAACTATAATGACATGTTTTGTTAAGGATTCTGGACCTCATAAATATACACCACGTGTTCCCCGTAAAGTTTTCTCACGGAAGTTGAAAGTGAAAAGATTTGCCTGAGTTGAAAGTGACTTAGACTTTGTCTGGGTAGTGAATAAATGGATCCATTTTGTCCTAAGACAAAGGACACTACAGAAATTTAGTCCATGAACATCATTGGCAAGTCTGCTATTAGGAGACTGTGTGTGTGTGTGTGTGTGTGTGTGTGTGTGTGTGTGTGTGTGTGTTTAAATTTCCTTTTGAAACTTTCAATAGATGTTTCTTTCTTGAAAGTTCCTAAACCATGCTTCTAAAACAAAGTCACTGAGGTTAAGTCTTCCCTTTGTATAACAAAGAAAAAGAAGGGCAGATTATACTCTACTGGTAATAGAAGAGGAGTGTCCCTCCCTCTGTAGAAACCGTACACAGATTAAGGCCACTCTTGATTACTCTGAGAATCCACATACTTTTGACACAGAACGTGTGTATAGAGTGATAGGTGAATGGTTTTCTCCACCCTGGCAGGGACCCATAATTGCATCTGAAAGTTGAGAGACATCATACTTAGGGAAAGATGTGCACATCTGAACTACAACTGAAGTCTTATTGTTTTGGAAATAAGAAAAGAATATGGGAACACAGAGGAAGGAATGTTTCCTGTCTCAGTTGTTCAAAAACTTCCAAATCATCTTTGCTCATCTCCTTTTCTCCCATTCTTCATCTCCTGTCAATCACCATTTTTCTTATTGTTTGCTGAATACTTTGATAATGTGAGGTTTACACCATTGACACTAAATAAAGCATAAAAGAAAATAAAACCTTTCAGGCCTCAGAAGGGCAAGTTAGAAAAAGCATGTGAGAAAGGGGATGCATGCTTCAGGGAAGGAGGAGTCTGACATGTGGTAAGGTAGCAGATTCCAGAAATCCAAGCAGCCAGCACAGGGGCCACCCCTAGATCGACTGGTCCTACAGTGATACAAGGTCAGACTTTTCCTTCTAGTTTTAGCCATTTCTGTTATCAGGCTTCACTTTCAAGATGTGCTCAGAATTCCACCTTCATGATTGACACTTTGGTCTGTTCAGTCTCTGAGTGGAATCGCCAGACTTTAACTACTAACCTAAAGGAATGTAGACTAGAAAAGTCAAATTAGGGATCGCTGTTCTAGGAAGTGTTTTGTTACATACAATGAAGGTCTTGGCAGATGATTGGACCAGGAGAGACTGATGGTGGAAGGCAAAATAAGGTTTAAAAAGTAAATAAACATGTGTGCATATATATGTATATGTATATATGCATCATACACACATATATATACACATATATATACACATACATATGCACATGTACACACACATAAAGAGAGATATAAAGGAAACACACACACACAGAGACACAGACACAGACACACACACACACACAGAGAGAGAGAGAGAGAGGGAGGGAGGGGGAGAGAGAGAGAGAGAGAGAGAGAGAGAGAGAGAGAGAGAGGGAGGGAGGGAGGGAGAGAGAGAGAGAGAGAGAGAGAGAGAGAGAGAGAGAGAGAGAGAGAGAGAGAATCTTTCAGGGCTTCCAGGAGCCAACCATAACAAAGGCTTACCAAGGAGGTCCAGGCCATCTCATAACTCATTTGCTGCCTCCCTCATCTGTCATCCTGAAATGCCACTGCGACTGACTCAAAGAACAGGGTCAATTTTTGTTTTTGGAGACAGCAGGGTAAATCTTACAGATTGGGAACTCTTTGGCTGGAGACTTCAAAGTATCAAGTGGAGCTGGTTTGGGTGCCACCTGGCAGAAAATTTAACTTTTGCAGTTTGGGATAATTTTCCCCCCTTACGTCCTTTAACTCCTACCTGTTCCCTCCGCAGCCAGCCCTGAAGCAAATTAGCCATTTGAATGGCATAGATGCAGTTTAGATGTGGGTACTAGCCAAGGTCATGAGGCTGAGTGAATAAGAATTACATGCTTGCCAGCTATATTCCAGACAGGATATCCAGGGCCAGAGAGGCAGAGCCTGGCTCTTACTCTCCCTCTCCCTCCCTCCCTCTCTCCCTCTCTCCCTCTCTCCCTCTCTCCCTCCCTCTCTCCCTCTCTCCCTCTCTCCCTTCTTCCCCCCCCCCCCTCTCCTTCCTATTTTCTGCTTCTGGAAAGAAAGATAGGATGAGTTTACCATCTGCATTTGGGCCCCCTCCCATGGTCCCTCTCCTTATGGATAAACAAATTCTATACATGGAGAAGTCAAAGCAAAACCAGGCAGTGTGGAGCCATAGAGTAAAATCATTACAAATAATAAAGGGGTCAGAGTAATCCGAAAAAGCCAACACTCCTTTTCAAAATTACATCCCACCCAAAGGGGGGTATTCATACATGGGACGAAGAAAAAGACCCAAATTTGGACAAATAACAGTAATTATTTCCCTAAATAGGAGTTAAAGAAACATAACTCTGAGTGATATTCTATTTTTTTCTTATTACCAATGCTGAAGTTTAATACCTTCTATATTCTTATGTACAACAAGAAATTACATCTGGATCTCTCTATCTATCTGTCTGTCCAGATTTTGCCAAATGGAGTAGATGTATGTAGTTCTACAGTGGCTTAGAGTTCATGCTAATGTACGATGCACGTTCAGTAGCACATGCAGACACCTTGGTGTGGTCCATGTCTGCTCCAGACTTAACATTGGTTCTGTTCACCATGGCCCCAACCTCTATCAAAACTGGAAAACTAAAATAAGAGAAAAGAATAGATTTTAGTTCAGCATTTTAATTACCCCATGGGTTGTAGTCTATTTAGGGCGCTTTACAAAAGCGCCTATGTTGCCTGACCTCTCTGAAACCCCAAGATACTCTCGAATCAGTGGGTTTATAAGCATGAATCCTGCACTCACCAAGTGTTGTTGAGAATCTGCTGGGTGCCATGGATGGAAGCCACATCTGAAGGCCGAGTAGAAGGAACGCTGTCTGCAGGAATTTACCGAGCACGTGGATACGGGCACTCAGTCGGGAATGAGAGGCGGTGCAACTCAGGTAGAAAGCACAGTCCAAGGGGGAGGATTCCAGGAAGCATCTGATCTCCTCACTGCTCTGTAGGAAAATGTGTATTCTTAAGGAGGTGGTAGTATTATGATAGATTAATAGCAGGTAACCAGGTATCAAAGATGGATGGGGACACTGGGTACTAGAGAATGTATCTTGAAATTGATATGTTTAAGCGACCTTAGTAGGGGTCCATGCAGAATCATATTTGAGTGCAGTCTGGAGGCTTGGCTTAAGGTAATGATGAGGTCTCTGGAATCAGTCAGGGCAGAAAGTTTTCTCCTTTTCTTAGTAGCCAAGCATCCTTCCTGGTCCTATGAGTCCTCACCTGTAAAACTAGGTTATTTGCCACAACCTTCTACAGGGGTCTCCTGTAAGAGTTAAATATAAGTTAAGGTGTCTCCGATGCTTAGACTTCTCTCTGTGTCTAATAGTCTCTAGTAAGTGTTAGCTAGTACCATACTGCCATTTCCACGATTAACCGAGAGCAAGCACCCATTTCCTTTCTCATTCCATAGTTGAAATGGGAGCAATATGAGTACAAAGAAGCCCTGGAGACAGGGGCCTGGCCAAGATGACCTACTGATGGTTCACCTGCTTCTGATTGTGGCTATCTAAACAGAGGCAAATGACCTATCTGTGGCTCCATCTGTGGTGTATGTCTGTTTGTCATTCTCCTGAACCCTCTGACTCTTCAGAGAACTGCATTCTCCCTAAGTTTGGAAAAAGGCTCTGTGCCAGGCTACTTCCCGTGGCCCAGACGTCCTTTCATAATCCAAATTCACTTTTATCCTACTCCATGCCTGACAGTCTAGAGGGGGATTTCAAGTAATTCTCAAGCTATTTCCTTCTGATCTGAAACACATGTACATGTGTGCTCACACCTATATGCCCACTTTACCCTTCCCAGGGTCCCAGGAAGGGCTAAAAAGTCCACTTGGTAGGTGCCAGGTTCAGAATTGCCACAATTGCATTAGGCTTCAAGGAGTCCAGAGATTTCTATGCAGGACAAGGGCTCAAGTATTCCGTCTTGCTGCAGCCCTGTGACAGGTCGGCAAGGCCAGTTGAAAGCCCATCTTAAGCAGTGACCTCAAACCTGCAGTCCAAACACCACAGCTGCACTCTTGGAAGCAGGTCTATTTTCCTAGAATATCTGGTTACAGCATTTTAAAAACGAGCAAGCTCATTATCAGTAGTGTTTCTGAGAACCCAGCATTCCTTTTGAAAATGCCAGCTCTCCAGGGACAGCAGGAGTTGCAGAGCAAACACATTCTCGTGCTGGCACCCCCCCCACCCCACTTAGGCATCAGGCAGCCAAACCCAGAAGCCTAGTAAGAGTGACTAGCAGGATTTGGATCCTATTAAGGAGCTGAGGTTCTGGGTGATGAGGGACAAAGTGAGATCTTTTTCCCCTAAAGTTCCCCAAAAGTAAGAGACTTTTGAACTCCTGTGAAGTTTGCCGTGTGTTATAAAGAGCGCTGGATTCAAACCTGGATTTTATTTTCCAGCTTTACCATGATTTTGAAATTTTCCCAGCCTTAGTTTCTTCATCTCTGAAACAGGGATAAACATTGTAAAAAAAAAAAATACTGCATGAGGGAAAGTCTTGCAATTTAGAATGAATTCAATGGCTAAGAAGGAATTCTCATAGTCTTACTAAGACCTGACCTTTTATGTGGACATGACTGTGTGTCCTAAGTCCGTTCATGCTGCTATAACAAAATGGACCAAATGGCTTCAACAACAGACTCTGATTTCTTACAATTCTGGGGACCAGATGTCTAGAATGGAGGTGACAGCATGGTTGCTTTGTGGCAGGTGATACCGTCCTCATGTGATCAGAAGCAGGGAAAAGAAGCAAGCTCTTTCCTTTTCTTGATTGCTTATTTTTTTCTTAAAAAGATAGTAATCCTATCATGAACACTTTGTTCTCACAACCTCATCACCTTTCAAAGCTCCTGCTGTCCAAATAATCATATATTTGTATTTGACATATAATTATCTAGGGGTGAGCAAATCTATAGCATATACCATCCCTGTTTAAGAAGAAGAATGAAAAGCTGACTTGAATATGAGTCCAAATCTCTTACAGCCTGTGAGACCTCTGGGAAAGAAGTCATATTCTTTCCCTAGGTTAGCCAAGACCCCAGCTTTTAATAGAAATCAAATTTTGGTATTCATTTTGGCTGAACTGAGCTTTGGTGCTTGGCTGGGTGATGTGACAGGAGAGATGGCAGGTGAGAGAGTGTGCATGAAGCTCCTGGCACCCCTGGGAAGCTGGAAACTCTTAGGTGATTAGACTATGGTATTTATCATGTATAGTGCAAAGCATTCTATATTGCTTTTTAGTGTGTAGGTGTGTGTACCTGTCTGTGTGTGTGGAGACTAGAGGTGGACAATGGATATGTTTCTTCATTGCTCTCCATCTTGTTTTTCTTGAGATAGAGTCTCTCACTGAACCTAGAGCTCACCAATTCAACCAATTCATCTAGATTTGCTGGCCAATGAGCTCTAGGAATCCTCCTGTCTGATCTTCTCAGCACTGAGCTCGTAGGCACAAGCTACCAGTATTAGCTTTGTATGTAGTGCTGAGGCTTAAACTTAGCTTTCTCATGCTCACACCGTGTGGCAAACAGTTTAGTGACTGGGCCACCTCTCCAGCCTTGCTTTCCTTTGATTCCAGATACACTTATGTCTACAATGAACATGATTATAATGACTGTGAGTGGCCCTTTTTTCCTACAAAGTTTGACTATATTCTTTCAGGCAAGGATTTTTGTGTCTGCGGAAACTTGATGGCTTATAGTGAGCTTGAGAGACAGTCACATTCCATAGTTGTTGTTCTTCCTGGCTTGGACTTGGAGCATAGCCCCTAACCTCTTTGAACTACAGATATAATATCTGTGTATGGAATTACCACCTGCTTGTCTGGATTGTGGTGTGGGTAGAGCAAGATAGCATATGCAAACATATGTCACTAGGCCGGCCCCTCTTACTCACTTAATACAAACTCAACTTTCTATGGACATGATGAATGGGGAAGCAGGGAAGGGAGTGACAGACATATGGCAGGAATGATACACACAGTAGGAGTTCAGGGGAGAGGGAATCTCCTTTGAAGGTCTCCCTAAGTGTGCAACAGAACTCCTTATAGAAGTAAACCCAGAGAATACAGTCTATCATGCCAGACTACGTGATGACTACACACTCCTATTCTATCCCACAATGTAGGCTCTCAAAAGACCTATCTAAGATCTATCTGGGACTTTTCAAGTAAATACCTGAGGTCTTGATTTACAGTCTTTGGCTAGATAAGGAACTGAGACACAGGAAACAGGAAACCCATAACAACCAACTTCTCTTTCTCCTTTGTCTCTTTTGATGATGTGAGCAAGAGTCATTGTATCAAACACCATCTATATATTAGGGACTGCTGGATTTATGTCTCCATGCAAGTTAGACATGCCTCTAAAACTTCAGATGTCAAGATGCAGCTGTGAGCTTTTCATTCCTTCTTGTGTTTAGCATAGCTATCTACCTGGATTATAAACTAAGCTTCTGGCTTTCCGTAGCTGTCTCATTCCATGCCTTGGTTCTTTTAATTAAGTTTTATACTTTATTGTTCAACCTAATTGTCGAAAGGAAGCATGTAGAAGAACAGAAAAAGATCTAGGGATTCTTCTGAGGCAACAGAATAAGACGAGACACAATTCCTGCTCTCAAAGGACTTATTAAACAATGTGGCAAGTGTGGCAAATGACATATTGTCCTGAAGGTATTCATCTGTTTATCTCCTTTTGTAATGATTTTCAGTAGATGACACTTTGAGCTTATTATTGAGCCATCAGGAAGAGGTCACCATTTGACTGGGATGTGGCCTTACCCTTCCCAACCCATCTCCACCTGTTGGACAGGATTGGATAGGATCAAGAGCGGTCTTACTTCTATCTGCCCATAGAATTCGAGCAGAGATGATGGAGGTGGCATGAAATAGAACTTTAAAAGAGTCATGCCACTCTTTCCTTCTCTTGAAAAAAAAAACAGAATTAGTATGTGGTAGGGAAGGGGTTTTTCTTTGGTGAGGTTCTTGAATCGAAGAAGGCCCATGAAAAAGGCAGCAGTCAATGTGAAGCACAGTTCAGAGTAAAAAGTTGTTGTAAGCCATGAAAACTCAGGGGTGGTGTATTGCTACTTTGAAAAGAATGAAGCTGACTAATACAGATGTTGGAATCGGAGAAGGAGAAACCTACAGTGGGTGGTGGCAATGTTCCAGTTAAGTGTTAAAAGCAGAAGAGCTTGCTAGTGAAGCAGGTTGTTCTAGAAACAACGGTGGATCAAACTGTGGGTACACTAAGTTGGAAGGTAGAGTATGTGCCTGTACAAATGCTATACATAAAAAAATCCACGTAACAATCACCCCAGTACTCAGTGTTATAAAAGCACATTTTATTATTTCTTCCCTGTGAATGTGAGAAAGTAGAAGGAGACTCAGCTGATCTAAACTTGGCTGGGTTTAGTGACAGTTATTTCTTGAAGTGAACTGTACCCTACATATTTCTAACACATTGTAATAGTTTAGTGTATTAGTTTTCTATGTCTATAACAAAATACCTAAAGCTTACTCCTTTGGAGGCTGAAAGTCCAAGATCAGATGGCTCCACTTATTTGACCTCTGGTAAGAACTTTATGGCAGATGGAATAGTGATTGGAATATGTGCACAAGCAATCACGTGACAGAGACAGACAGACAGGCAGAGAGACAGACAGACTGAGAGAGAATAGGAAAGGGCTAGCCCCTAGTGCTTTGAGATGTGGTCTTATTATGTAGCTCAGGCTGGATTCAAACTTGTACTGAGTGATCTCAGCCATCTGAGTGCTGGATCGCAAATACGTGGGACCACATCCATCTCAGTCTTGCTCCATCAAAGCAAGAGTCCATTGAGAACCTTGTCATTTCTTCCAGAGGCAGAACCCCAGTGACCCAACTCCTATCTATTAGATCCCACCTCTTGAAAGGTTCTGCCACTTCCCAACACTGCCATACTGAGGACAAAGGTTCCAGCAATGAGGCTTTGAGAGACATAGTCAAACCATATTGAAGTCCTAGCCATGACTAGGGTATAGTTGTTCTGTTTTTGTTTGTTTTGTTTTCGCTTTTGTTTTTTGGTTTGTTTGTTTGTTTGTTTTTGAGGGCAAAGGTGACAACAAGGGAACACATTCCAGAAAGGAGAAGCAATAGATATTTTTTTGAGTCACAATGTAAGCAATTCTAGTGTCTGATGAACGTGCTTCTTTGAATGAACTAGTGGGAAAGAACATAGCCATTATAGTCATATGTATCATGTTGGAGTCATGAACTGATCCTTAAAAGATCCTGAACCTGGGCAGCTACTGTTTACTGTTTCTCTTTATCTCAGTCTCTGGATCCTAAGTTCAGTAGGGGAAAATAAAGAAGCCAAGTTAAATTTTAGAGAACTTAAGTATAGGTAATGATTGATAATGTTGATAATGGCATAGATACTCCTTAGGACCTAGATTTTTTAATATCCAAGAGAAGCATGACAGTGATGCTTTAGGACAGAGGAAGAGACAGCTCAGAGCTTTATACTGATCTCAACTGTGTCTCAACTCAACTGGAGTGTGTCTCTTGTTACATTTCAGTGATGGATGTGATTATGCACTGACACATGGGCACCAAAGTGTGTGTGAGTGATGTGTGTTTTTGTATGTGTGTTTGTGTGTGTGTGATTATGTGAGAGTGTGTATACGTGTGTATACGTGTGTGTGTGTGTGTGTGTGTGTGTGTGTGTGTGTGCTTAAAAAGAGAACATTGGGGTTTGGTTCATCATCCTCCCTGGAGGGTAGTCTCCCAAGGGAAGGTTTAAGTTCTAAACCATGATCTGCAAACTTCTTCTCCAATGACAGGGGTTAGAATTGTCTTATTCTTTGGTGGGATGTGGAAGCTGAGAGCTAAAAGCGGTGGTTAATATTCTGCAAAGGAATTTTCTTTCTGTTTCCTTTAGGTGTACACAGAGTGCCAGCATTTCACATTTTCGCACTGAGCTGCAGAGCTAGAGGTGAACCAGATGGAAAGACTGGGGCATAGGTTCTGAGAAGATGACAAATCCTAGGTTGGGGTCCCGGGCTTTGAGATAAATAGAAAATTTACCTAAAGATGATTTGTGCTAACTCAGATCTAGGCTACTGGAGCCTTGCCTGGGCTTCAGCATCTCAGAGAGTCCATTTTTGGTTTTCCTTTGGTATTCTAAGGAACCCAAGCCATTCAAGGTTGGTGTAGACCTGGTGTCTGGTCAAATGATCTTGAGCTGACTCCCTAGGCCTGCACAAGAGTTTTCTCTAGGTTCCTGTCTACAAGGTGTTCACTTTTACTAACACATTTGCCTTTGGGCCATAGGGGTAATCAAAGGAGCTTTGTTTACAAGAATGTCAACAGAAGTTGACTGTCTGGGTTTTGAGTTATCCACATTTATATACCTAGGGATGACTGAAACCCAGGTATGGAGACAAGGGCTTGGCCAGGGGTATCCATTAGGTTTTTAACTCAGTACTTGAATGCCTACTTGGAGCCTTATGTCTTAAGGGAAGGGGGGCTCCCCCCATCTTGTAGTATTATTTGAAGGGCACTACAAAGCTCCTCCTTACCTGACAGGCTTATGCTCTAAGCAATCCTGTTCTGGAAATTACCCACAGGCCTCTTCCCAGCTGGAATAGCAATGAAGCAGCAAGAGAAATTCAGTTACAATTTTAATGAAAGGTTCTTCCATCTGCCCATGGTCTTGTAAGAAAAATATGCCACGTGTGGCCACCTTTAGTGTGAAATGGGCCCTTGGTACCACACAAGGCAATCATTTCTCCATGTAGGATGCCAGAATGTTCTCTCCCTGGAAAGTTTCAGGGGAGCTCATATCCTGCCTGTTTGCTTTTAATAAAGAAATGTTAAATATATTTAAATAACCTCTCTTTAACAGGCCTGGGATGTGGATTCTCAGGATTTTTGCTTCTTTAAACATCCTGAGAACTATAAACCTCCCCTGGCCGGACTGGTTGCCATGTCAAGGGTGTACCCAAGTTGCTTGAGTTTGGGGGTTCTTTCTGGTTTATGGGGCTGCAGCTGGGCCAGGAAGAAAATTCCAGGCATCCCTTGTGGCACCTTTATTTCTACTCATTATCTGCACTTCCTGAAACTTGAGCAGACACTGCTTGCTTTCTTTTATGCTGACTTTCATTTACCTGAAGAGACTCAAAGGGCTTACCACATGTCCCAGCATCCAGGTAGGTCCCTGAATCTTCACTGTCCCCAACCTTCTCCTCTAGGGCTCCACAAACAAGCTTAGGAGAGGAAAGGGCATCGTTCTTGGGATTGGTTGTCTGGGTTGCAAATTGGAGTCTCTTCTTTTATAGGGAATGCCAGAAAGTCAATTAAAAAAAAAACACTCTTTGGGAGAAAAGCTTGGTGTCTGTTCCTTCCTCCAGAAAACACTGATCCAGTTGTATAGACTGACGGCATGAGAGAGATCTTTATTTAAAGATGGACCACTTAACTTAGAGAGTTTAGTAAGCTATCACTGTCTAAGTTAAGAGTATCTACCACTATGGAATATCTAGTAGCTATTTGCTTGTTTCTTTGCAATCTTGTTCATAATTTCCATTAGAAATAAATGCAGAAACACAGTATAGTTGATGTAACTTCCCATGGCTGCTGTTCTGATGATTTGCATATGGGATCCCTGGGCTGTGGCAAAGACAGAGCCTGGAACCTTGACCTTTGATCAACTGGATGGTCTTTCCCATTCTTTCACTTTTGGGATGAGGGCAACTGGATTGCTCCTCTAACGATGGAGACCATTGTACACTGGAGTCAATGGGTCAGGAATTAAAATCAGAGCAATGTGAATAAAAATCATAAGCCAGAGAAAGGAAATTCTCCGTCCCTACAAACTCCGTGAACCATTGATTGGGAGTTACAGACACTGCTGTTCGCACAGCAGAAATGTATTAGGACCATATGCAAAGATAAAGAAATATTCTGGCCCAAGCAAGATATGAAAACAAGGAGCAAGGGGCAAAGCTGTGGGGTCCTTTGTGGACTGCTGGGTTTCCACCCAGACCAAAGAACACTCAGAACCCGGGAGGCTGAGGTCCTGGTCATCATTTCATTTGCTCATTTCTTCAACAAATATTTATTGAGCACATGCTGTGTGCTGGGAATTCAGAAGGAAGCAGACCTGGCACTGTCCCTGACTTCAAGTGTGCTGGGGGGATACCAACACTAACAGGATCAGCTGGAAACTCTAACTCAATACAGTTGTGGGGATGTCGGCTCTGCAAAAGAGGTAGCTAATGCACAGGGAGGCTACTTTACAAACAGCTGATTTCCCAAAGTGAGGCCTGCTCTCCAGCTGCCAGAGACTCCTCTGTCTCCTTGACCCCACTCTGTTATCTTCAGGGACCTTTCTGATGAAGCCAGGCTCACTTGGATAACCCAGGCTAAATCTTTCCATCTCAAGATCCTTAGCTTAGTCATAGCTACAAAAGTCCCCTTTGACATGCAAGGCAACAGTGGCAGGTTTCAGAGATTGCTGTGTGAACACCTCTCTAGGAGAGTCATTGTCTAGCTCCCAATACCAGGACACTTAGATTAAACTCTGAAGAAGAATCAAAGAAAGAGTGTCCTTTGAAAACCTATTTTTTTTCCTTCAGGTAACTGGAGATCCCATCTTATCTATAGACAAAGTTAAAAGTGGGTGGGAGACTGGCTGGCCAGAAGGCAGGAGGGAGGCTAAAAGAAACAGGAGGCAGAGTCCAGAACTTAATGCTGGAGTGAAATGTTTATGATCTATAAGGCCGCTCCTCTCTAAGGGCAAATAAAATGCTGGATGATTCAAGGGATTTTGGAATTGATTTGAAAATACATGGCTTCTGGCTCTGTGCCTGTCTGCCTAGACCAGGTTTGCCTGTGACAGTATCAGACTGTTACTGCTCTAAAAGCATGGCCTTGCCTTAGGAAGAACACAGAATCCCCACTCTTTTCCAGAGTCCAAACCTGTAGTAGTTGTTAGCTGTACTACCTGCTCCCTCACGCACATCTCTGCCTCAAACAGTCTAAATAGACTTAATCACATTTTGTGTTTTCTCCAGGAGAAATTTTCCAGTTCTGGTTTTACCAGTTTGTTTTGTGGCAAATACTTATTTTCCTCCCTTCTGATCTCCCTTGTGGCTGTAAAATAACACTAATACCTCATCTAATATGGGGTGCTTACTAGAAAACTCAAGAGGTCTATAGCACAACTCAAGGGACAGTAAAGATTTGACCACATACTTTTTGCTGGCCACTGGGCTGAGTAGACAGTCGCTCTTGGCAGTGACTCACAGACATTGACCCCAAGCCTTCTCCAGGAGGGCACCATTCCTCTTGTTCTACCCCCCACAGAGAACTCAAGTGCCCTCCAGTTCCTCTCAGAATACTTTCCAGAGAGGTCAGGGGTAGATGAAGCTGAAATAGAGGTGGAAGATTTGGTGAAAAGGCTGGGTCTCTTCCAGAAGTCTCTCTGAGCTAGACAAGGACATTGTATTAAAAGAACAGTTAGAGGCCCAGTGAGCTCAAGATTGGCCCTAAGGCATTTTGGGACCAGGTCCAATTTTAATTTTCATCCCCAAAAGTCACCTTTGTTCCTTTTTTCCTGCTGGGGGCTTCCAGATGATATCATTAGTTCATTTATGCTTTGGGAGGCAAGAAAAAACAAAACAAAACAGTGCTGATTAGTGGTTTTTAGAGGCTGGGAAGGGAAGGTGGGTTTGATTAGAGGGTGTGGCTCTCATGTACTAAATATGACAATGAATCCCAGGAGTCAGTACACAAAGTACATATTAATCACAAACAAAGTTTTCAAAATGGGAAGTCAGAGCAGGCCCCAAGGACCTCTGAGAGTTTCTGATTGGTAGAGGCTTCGCCCTTTGTGAAATTGAGGCTTCGCCCTTTGTGGAATTGAGGCTTCTTCTCTTGGATATTCTTACACAGGCTGTGTGGGCCCTCCCATTCTCCTTACCTGTAAGAAACAGGTAACGTAGTTTCATTTCACAAGAGAATATGTAAGTACTGAAATGAATATGAGAATATGTAATCTGGAAGTACTTCAAAGATGGCTGGCATCCAATGAGCTTTTATTAAATTTTCACAAAGAGCTTCTGATGACGATGAATTTCTCTGTTATTGCCCTCCATTTTGGTCCACCTGTTTTAAGAGAGTCAGTAAACTTACAAAACGTCTGTTTTATTATTTTTTTCCAACTTCCCTCCATCAATAAAGTTTTATCAGTTTATCTTGTCATTTGGTCAACTATCCTACAAATAACATTTTTCACAAGGTTAGCTTTTTGGAAGTTTCTTATGTCAGGCCGGATCTCTGTCACTTACTGTCTCTAAGTGACCATCTGGCTGCTGTGGGGATATTTCTATGTAGGTCGTGATGATGCTCTAGGGAAGCTGGAGAGCATTGAAAATTTTATAGTTTTGAGCTCTTTAGAGCCTTCCACATTTCTCTTAAATACTCCCTTCAGAATATGCACTCATAAACCACGTTGAGAAACTCCACCTAAAATCACAGGGTCATACATTCGTCTCCACCTCACTTGACAGGCAGCTAGGATTAGCCGCTTAACGTTGTCTTGCCCCCAAATAAGCAAGCTGATTAGAGACAGACAGTGTCTCAGATTTCCAGAAGGTCTCTCCACAACCTTTATACTCTTTCATGCCTCAACCCCCCAAGTTCCCCTTTCCATCTCCCCCAGAGAGCCTGAATTGTCATTTACAAGACTCATACTGGGAGGAGAGAAAAGAAGTACCAAGAAGATTCCCATTGCTTGGTGCAGCCCCTGACGACAGATCCCCCTGCTTCCCCTCTTCACAGCCTGTAAAGTGCTGTGTAAAATTTAAAAAGCGTGAATTTACAGAGCCCAGGAGGAGCCAAGAGGCAAAGACTCATCTCCGCCAGTGGCTCAGCATAGCGATGAGGCTGAAATATGAGGTCTTGCCAACTTCTGACCAATAAAATATCTCCTGTGCCTTTCCAGATCTTTCTCTTTCCCACACAACAAGAAATGGAGGCACAATGAAGGGTTTAGGTTAACAAGGAACAGCAAAGCAAAACACCCAGCAAGCCTTGAGCTCTTGGGAGCACAGCTGGGTCCCAGTATCCTGTCTTCTGAGATTATTATTCGTCTATGGATCCCTGGATCATTCTGCTCATTTCAGTATCTCCAGAATTTCTATTTCAAGGAAGCTTGATTATTAAGTGAAGATTGTTGTCCAAGCGGTTCTAGCTTCCAAAACGGTCCGTAGAAATCTGGGGGCCTGGGTGAGTCCTCAAGGGAAAAAGACAAGTGGCAGATTTAACTGGCCTGTCTGAGTTGTGTAGCTTTGAGACTCCTGACAGGCTGCCTTAGCCTCTCAGAGTCTCAGCTTTCCTATCCCTAAAAGGAAGAGAATTGGTCTGGTAGGGATCTTGAGATCTCTTAGTCTGATATTTGCTGGGTCTTAAGCAAGTCAGGGGCCCAGTGGGTGGGGATGAGACTGTCAGGGCAAATGCCCTTGGAAAATAGAGAGAGAAGCTGCTGAGCCTTTCCAGTGGCTGGTGCTCTGTGGACCCTAGGCACATATCTGTTTATCTAGTTGTGGTCAGGCAACATCAAGTTAACTGATTTTCTTATGGTTGAGGTGGGGGGGGCGGGAAGGAGGCAGGCAAGGAGAGAGAGAGGGAGAGAGAGAGAGAGAGAGAGAGAGAGAGAGAGAGAGAGAGAGAGAGAGAACGAACTAGCACTAGCACAGATTAGGTAAGAAGAAGGTTTTTTGACTAAGGTCAAAAGAATTATGATAACATTTCTTGGTAACTTGTTCGAGGATAAATTTTTCTTAGAATTTATATTTTCTGTAACTTATGGCAGCCAGATATTGTTCTCAAACAGACTGAGGTGGAGGTAAGGATTTTGCTTTATCAACAATCACTGTGTGACAAAGTTCAAGTACGGGGCCATCTTAGTCAATCTAGTAAATACTGTAACAAAATACCCATGGCTGGGTAATTTATAAAGAAGAATTTTGTGACTCCTAATGATATTCTGCTAAACTCATGGAATCGGTGTCTTATTCAGCCACCATCAGAGAGGCTTTCTCCTACAGCAGATGGGAGCAAATATCCCACAGCAAGATATTACATAAAGACAGACAGACTGACAGACAGCTTGAACATGCAGCTCTAAACAAGATGTCTCCAACAATTTCCTTGATGGAGCTCAGGGAACCCTGCAGAAGAATTTGCAGAAGGCTTTGGGGGATCGAAGGAACAGAGGACATCAGGAGAACAGGACCCTTTAAAACAACTGAGCAAATCTCCTATGGACTCACAGAGACTGAAGCGGCAAACACCTGGATACACAGTCTGCAGCAGGTCCTCTGCATATGTACTATGGCTTTCAGTTCAGTACTTTTGTGGGACTCCTGAATATGTAGATAAATGGGTCTCTGACTCTTGTGTATTCTTTTGAGGTTCTTTTATTTTTCTGTTGACTTGTCCAAATTCGATGTGATGCTTTACATTTTCATCTCTTTATATTTTATTTTGCTATGTTAGAGAAGAGCTCTTCATTAAGTTACATGAAAAATAATAAGAATAAGAATACAATTTTATCTCTTGTAGTTCTGGAGGCTGGAAAATCTGTGCAGATCAGAAGCCAGCAGTTTGGTTGTCTGGTGACCAGCAGGTTTGTTTGTCTGGTAAGGCTTTCCTCTTCCAGTAGTGTAGGGTAGGATAGGATAGGTTAGGGTATGATAGAACTTTCTTGATGTTGCCCTAATCCTGCATCCTCCAGAGGGAACAAACACTGTCTTCTTGAATGGCAGGAAGGCAAGTAGGAGGACCACTGCATGAAGCTTTCTTTTTTGTAAATGTGCTACTTAAAAGGGAATACAAATGTTTTTCTGCTTGAATGATGGGTTTTTCTACATACCGCAGATGGATTTTTCACTATAACTTAGGCTAGACAAAGTTAGATATGGTATTGTGTTAGAGGCACTGGAGAGAAAGTCTTCACTCAGATGTAAGTAAAGACCAGACTGGAGCGAAGGGCTTTAAAGTTAAGCCTCATCCAGCCCAATGGAGGATAGGGTAGGGAAGGGTAAGGTAGGGTAGGATAGGGTATGATAGGGTACGATAAGACTTTCTTCAAATGAACTCAACAGAGACAGGAAAGGTCATGACAACCTCTAACAAGCCCCTGGGACAGAAAGAGGAGACTTGAACACTAAAAGTGGTGAATTCCTTTGTTAAACTGAGCATTTTCTGGTGTCCAGAAAGCAGGTATAGTTTATCTCAGGTCAGGCAACTTGTTGGTAGGAATTTCTAGCCACAGTCACTCCCGGTCTGCCAGTGGCTATTGGGTGTGCCATGCTCTGGCTCAAAGGCTGCGGTTTTTAGGCTCCTGGCAATCGGCCTACTTCATTTCCTGATGAGCCATAACAACCTGATTCCTATGGAGTACACAGAATCAGCAAAGCTATACGTTTCTTCCTCACCAAACCTTGCTTCCCTTTCCTAAGGTAGGGGATGAGGAAACAAAAGCACAGATGATAGATGGTTTCGATTTGGAGCCCAGATTAATGGTCATGGGTTTTAGATGAGGACTTTATAACTAGCCTATAAATACTCTCCAAACCATCTGAGATGCTTCATCCAGGCCTGTTCTGTTGACAAGGAAATCTAGGGGGTGGGGCTTGCCAGGAAGCTGGGGGTCTCAGGACGAGGGAGATAGACTCCAAGAAGATGCGTGGATCTGAGCCTTGGAGAAAACAGTTCAGCAAGAATAAACCATTGCACTGTCTGGCAAGGGGAAGATGATCTAAAAATAATACTTATTTACTTCTTGATCAGCCCTGAGTTTTGTGGTCCTGTGCTTTATCTCTATGTTTCTCTCATGGTTATATATTATCCACCCAAAATGGGTTCCAATCTATACACCTGGGATTGTGGGTGGGTCTGTGAAGAGGAGGTGGTACCCATCCAGTTGTTTAGGCAGGGCTGGACGAGGTCAGCTGTAATTTTTGAGAGTTCAGGTCAAGGCCCTCCAACTGGCAGGGAACAGTCACATCTTCCAGGACGACCAGCCAAGGGCATGCTCTTCTGAAAGCCACCGAACTGAAGATAAACACAGAGCCTGTAATAGCTTTTTCTCTTACTCACGTTTATTGCATGTTCCACACTTGAGATTCCTGTGTTCCACTCCCGATTCTTCTGAATCTTTCAGAACAAACACTGAAGTAGTTGGTGTGTGTGTCAGGGGTTAATTACCATCTTTCTCTCATCTACTCTTTCCAACCTTTCCGAGTGACTCATCTGCACTGCTTGATTAATGTTAATCAGGACACTGACAGCAGAAGACATCTACTGCGAAGCACTTTGGTGCCACACTGGTGAGGCAAACCAGTTCCTTCTTCTGGGCTGTGGTGGGGGAGATTTGGTTGTTTTAAAAATAGCCTTTGGCAAAAGGAGAGCTGCCAGCATCTGTGGGGTTGCACAGCAGGGCAGAGGTTGTGTAATGCCTGTGCTACTCACTGAGTGTGAGCGGGCACTTTTAATAGCATTAGCTGGAAGGTGCTACAAGCCACTAGGCTCCAAAGATTAACCGCACCTTCTCCCAGGGACACTGAGGATAAATAGTTCCTCATGACTACACTGGTGATTTTGTCCACAACACTCAGAGCTTCCTCACATGCGTCCTTAGCAATTATCCTCCCATTCCGACAGGTGCACTTCTCTCTCTCATCCTCTCCCATCCCTGGTTTTGTTTTCCTCTGTCAGAATAACACCTCAGGCTACACCTGCTACCTTATAAAAGATTGCATCCATTGCAGGTGTGTTCTATAAGTTCTGGGACGACTAGAAGGAACTGCCTGGTCATGGTTTGAGTGTGGTCTTATCTTTTTATTTGAAATTAATTGATGGAGTTCTCACTAGCAGGTGGTATAGGATTATTTTTTTACTTTTTTTTAACAAAGAGAGCTTTTTATTAACTTGAGTGTTTCTTATTTACATTTCGAGTGTTATTCCCTTTCCCCGGTTTCCAGGCAAACATCCCAGGATTATTTTCTTAAGGCCCTAGTGCTCAAGAGATCCTGTCCACAGTACACAGTCCCACCTCCAAAATGCAAGTCTGAGAGATAACTTAATGTTTCCTTTGCCTGACCAAGTCAGTATTGTCCCAGGCCCTTTCATGTGTACCTTTGTTAAAAACCGGCCTTACAGAGATTGATAGATACCCATCACTGTGGTCATGTCTTTGCTGGTCTGGATATAGGCACAGGCTTCCAGGGGATATATGGATACCAGCATACTAGCCACAGTAAATCATGATACAAGAATAGCTGTTCGAGGTGGTAGGGTGATGGCTAAAAGCACTTTCTTGTCTTTCAAGTGAATTTCCTCCTTGTGTACTTGTTGACATCATCTAGTTCCTAAATCCTACTCTTCTAACAAGCATGAGAACCCCAGCCTGATCTTTGATCCTGATCTTTGAATTGCCTTTCTCCTCTGTGCATATTATCCTAGGGGCCATCAGCTTCTTTACACCCAAGGAAGTCACTGCATTTGTTTGCCATATTCTCTGCTCCCAGCTGCCTTCTTCCCCAGTTCACGAGGCTGACCTATTTTTGTTCTGTATCCTGAACCATTGTGCTCACTACTCTACATGGACAAAGAAGAAACTATCCGTGACTGAACTGTGTCCCACTGTGCCCACCAGCCCTTGAGTGGATTGCAGTCATTATTTTGAAGAACAGCAGTGACAACCAGAGAACAAGCTCCCTTCCATTCACCTGCCCCCTTGTGTGTCACTTTAGGGCCACCAAGTTCTTATTGACATATTTTCTGAAGTCTGTTGTCCTTTGTTCTTCCCATAGCATTTATTGGGCACCCACACTACGGCAAGTGCTCATCTGAAACGCTGAAATATACAGATGAAGAGAGAGAATCTATGCATACTAATAAGGTAGCCTAGTCAGGGGAAGCAAGAAGCACATCGAAATGACTGCAATAAAATGTGGGGTTGAGTGTCTTAGAAAATAGAGCCAGGTGCAAAAAACTACAAGAACAAGAACAAGAATAAGAACAACAACAGCAGCAGCAACAACAACAACAACAAAATCCAAAAGAACTCACAAACAACAAACACACAAGTTCCCACCATGTTGGTTTCTTACTGAGTGGGAAGAAACTCAGTAGAGGGTGGATGAGGAGAAAAGAGTTCAAGGAGAAAAAGAACAAATGTCAGGAAGTATTTACTGAGCTAAATACTCTCTGAGAGAACTCTGAAATTTCTCTCTTCTCTCTCTCCCTCTCTCTCTCTCTCTCTCTCTCTCTCCATCCCTCCCTCTCCCTCTCCCTCTCCCTCTCCCTCTCCCTCTCCCTCTCCCTCTCCCTCTCCCTCTCCCTCTCCCTCTCCCTCTCCCTCTCCCTCTCCCTCCCCCCGACTCTCGAGTTCTACTTGCTGAGCACCGTGTGCATATCCCTTTGGGTGAAATATCTCAGTAGTAACAAGATGTGTGAAGACAAAGGACAAAAGATTTGGAGCATGGGCAGGAAGTGAGGACTGGCCAGGTGTGCTCCTGTGACATGGACCATGGCAGAACAGAAGCAGATGAGAGCAAAGGGGTCCCTGGGGCACCTGAGACCAAGAGACCTGAAGTGACAGACAATGAGAAGGTGATTCTGTAAGTACAGGCAGAGTGCAACAAATTGCCTTGTGGGGTTCTGAAAAGAGCCTTTGTTCTTTTAAGTGGAGCTGGCACAGGAGGATAAGGGAGAAATTGTGGAGATGATAGAAGGAGATGATACAGAATAGGGAGGTAGAGCCCTAACTGGGTAGGGAGGGCATCCCTGGAAAGAAGGCAGAACCGTGATTGCAAGAATCAAGACACTAGTGAGGGTGAGGATGGACGAATTCAGGCTCAGCTTGACCAGAGCATTCAGAATGTAAAGATACTCAAGGAAGAGACTGAAGATGTAGCTGTGACCAGTTGCAGAGTCCAGTGAAACTTTGGTTAGAATTCCCAGACAGTGTGCATGTGTGTGTGTTGGGGGGGGGGTTGTGATGCCGTGATGAAAGCTTTCATCAAAGAATTGCAGTCCCATTTTGTCCATGAATTCTGTTCTGTGTAGTCAGGAACTTGCACACAGAATAACATTTTGGATGAGGCGATTGTTATGAAATGGAGCTTTGACTTCTAGAGTCCTGTATTAGTTGTGCATCTCATGGCTGTGATAGAATATCTGACCAAAGCAAGTTAAGGAAAGAAAGATTTATTTTGGCTCACAGTTTGAGGGCACATTCCATCATGGTGAGAAAGTTAAGTGATACTGGCAGGGGCTTGAAACAGCTGGTCACATTGCCCCGGCAAGCAGTACAGAAAGGGATGCTTGTATTTGGCTTGTTTTCTCATTTACTCCAGGACAGAGCTCATAGAATGATGACATCTCCAGTTAAGGTGGATCTTCTCACCTTAGTCAACCTACTCTAGAGAATCTCTCACAGACCTGCTCAGAGGCTAACATACTGTAGATGATTTTTATATCATATCTAGTTGACCATACTAAGCATCATAGATCAATGAACCATACCTTAAGGTCCCGTGTCTTGGCCTTCCTGCTTTTCAGATGGATAGATTGACACTTGCAAAGCTTGGCTGTTCATATGCCTACTTTTATTGGTTCCTGTATTTGTAGTCTAAGAAATAGATCTGAGATAGGCTCAGACTGTAACGGATGCTCCGGTCATGTGTCCAGGACTATGCCTACTCCACCTCTACACCTCTTCACACTCCTGATCTGGCTTCTGACAGGTGGCAACAAAATTCATCATTGTCTCTAATCTTCTACATAAGCAGCTCACTTAGCAGTTTTAAGAGGGGAAATAGACTATTCCATTAAAAAAAAAGCAAATAAATCTTTGGAAAGATTTGGACAACCAAAAGGTTGTCTATTTGTAGAGTCAGAAATGTAAATTATTGAAATGGTGTTTGGTCCTAGCTCTCTCTTAGGATTGTTTATAGAGGACATGTGGTTAGAAGGCAGCCATTAGTCCTTGTTTTTCTGTTTGTTTGTTTGTTTTTAAAGTTCCCTAGGACAACATAGCTTATATCAAGACCTGAGCTCATAGGAATATATTTGTCAAAGACAGAGTTCATAGCTCTATGCCACATGCATGGTGGGATTTCATCCTGGCTTGGAGGTTTTCCTTCTATACATTCCAACATGCCTAGAGCATGTATGGAATTCTTGTGAATTGTTCTACCTTTAGAGATCAGGTTGTGGAATGGGATCTTCATTGCCTGGGTGCTGAAAAGGAGCTGAAGTCTCTATATGAAAAAGCAGGAAACAAACAACAAACAAACCAACCCCCCCTAAGAATGAAGGAGACATCAGTGTGTGAAGCGCTGCCTTCTTCCTTTCCTTCTCTCCTTGAATTAACCTGAAGTCAAAACCAGATCTCAGAGCAGAACTGGTTGCCACATCATTTAGACATGTTTGCAAAACATTCCGAAAATAATTCAATAAGAATGGGTTTTTCTTGGAATTTATCACTGCCTGGCAGATGGGAGCCCAAACACAACAACTGTGTGCTAAAAAGGCAAGAGAACCCAGCAAATGGGAATGACAGTGGCAGGCAGCAAGGAGACCCAAGAAGCCAGTCGACTTTCATTATCCGTGATGGGGTGGAGCAGAAATAGCAAACACCGGGTGTGAGAGGCACAAATATGGCCTGTGTCTTAGACTCTCTGTTTTCTCTAAGGAAAAAGCTGACAGGATGAGGGGGCCTGAGGACAGTGTCCCAGGTCTCAGAGGAAGTCAGTTTGGCTGTATTTTCCTTCTCTCCAGTGGAAGCATTTTCGTCACAGGTTTTAATGGAGAAGATTCACAGCTTCAGAATAGAGTAGACTAACACAAAATACAGGGGCAATTTGAGTGACTGGGAGACAGAGTGTAGAATCCAAGGCCAGAAATGAGGGCAAGTCATCACCAAGCCCAGAACCATTTTGGTTTGTTCTCCTACCTTTAGTGATGAGGTGGGGGTGGATAACTCTGAACACCATGATGATCTTCACCTCCCCCCCTTTCTCTCTCTCTCTCTCTCTCTCTCTCTCTCTCTCTCTCTCTCTCTCTCTGTGTGTGTGTGTGTGTGTGTGTGTGTGTGTGATATTCTTCATGGTTAACAGAATGGTTTCCCAGGCACACAGTGACAGATTGCAGGCCCTTCAGATACCACAGTCATTGGGCTACAAAATGAACGTTCTTGTCAAGGACAGAATTATGTACTTATGTTCTCTGACCTGTGACTCAGTATGTAATCTTTCAGCTCTTCCCCACTTTGGACCACAGTGGCCATGTACGTACACTGCAGAGTAAGGCAGATGTTTGATGTGCCAAAGCTACTCCTCTCCTCGCTCTTCAGTTTACCTCCTCTTTTCTCTCCTCTTGGTCTATTCTCACACACTTCTGTCCATCACCCTAATCATCCATGTACACCTATGCCCGTCCATTCCTCTTGCAAGTGGTTGGCCCCTAAACCTATCTTCAGCTTAGACTTCTCTTTTGACTTTTACTGTAAACCCACCCACTCACACATCTGGCAGCACTGCCCCCCCCACAGTGGTCTCTCCTCCCATTTGAGATGGGACTACTTTATTTCCTCTTCACCATCACAAAGACTATTCAGTTCAAGTTGCTGCAACATAGCGTCATAGCTTGAAAAGTGTTGACAACAGTCATTTATTTCTCACAATTCCAGATGTTGGAAGGTCAGATTTAAATTTGTTTGTAGATTTGAGACCTTTTTCTGCACAAAGTCCTCTTTCTCCATATAGCCTTGCTTAGAACCGCAAGCTCTGCCTGTCTGGTCATACTTCTTTCTAGAAAGGCTCTAATTGCCCCACAGGGTATAACTCTAATGACCTCACATAACCAGTTGCATTCCCAAACCTCTATTTCCTAATACCTTCATGATGTGAACTAAAACTTTTATATGGGAATTTTGGAGGATCACAAATATCCAGTCCATTACACACAGTGAATTTCTCCATTTGCACTGGATGCTCAAGCTTGGTTCCCAAGATTTACCCTCCATCCCTTTTACTCCCTCTTTCCCCCTCCTCCTCCTCCCTTCCTCCACATCTTTTTATCACTCTGGCTTCTAAAATTTCTTGACCACATCCTTACTGTTCCTTGTTTTCTCTCTTCCTGGACCATGCTTAGTCATAACTAACAAGTTGGCATCCTTGCCTCTAGATTTTCTCCTTTCCATCCTTTCTCCATGTTGAAGCCATAATAGACCTAACAAAGTCTTCTGTGGCATAGCTTCACCAACTCCCCCTTAACCCCATCAGGAACTCTGAATTCTCTAGTGTAATTTACAAGCCTATTCTGTCCACTCTCTGCCTTCACTTTTGCCTGAGACCTTACAGAAAACATGGCCTGTAGTCTCTGCTCCAGAGAGCTGGGTCTCCATGACACATTCTCACTCCTGGAAAAACTTTGTCCACTCATCAGTCTCAACCTTCACCTCTCACCCTAGCCTTTTCTTCCTATGGGAAATCTACCTGGTATTCAGGTTCCAAAAGGAGAAGCCATAGGCCATTTTCCTTATGCCACCAGTTTACAGAAAAGAAATAGGCTCATCTGATTGGAAAAAACAAAACAGGCTGAGGACCATCTTTTATCTCAATAGACCATTGGTAAGGAAAAACAGGACCATTGAGGCAAGGAGGAAGATGGGATATGGGGGAAAGAGAAGCAGGGAGAAAAGAGGGACAGGGATGGAGAGGCAGGGCTCTAGGTTTAAGGCAGTCCCTCTGTGCGAAGGGTTGTGGCAGCCCAGATCATGGAGGTCTATGCAGGGTCTTGCCTGTTTGATCTGGTGGGAATAGTGCAGTGGGTTCTGTGTAGGTCCTCTCTGTTTCAATGGGAATGGCACCAATGTTGGCATTTTCTCCTCAGGCAGGAGGAAAGACTATCTCAGATAATAGACTACTTCAGAGCCTCCAGAATGCAGGGGTAAGTCAACACACATCAACACACAAGATTCTTAAATATTGTTGCTGAAGGCCAGCCAATATTCTAGCACATGTTCGATAACTCTTGACCTAAGTTCAAGGTAG
Source organism: Rattus norvegicus (assembly GCF_021556685.1). NCBI lineage: Eukaryota > Metazoa > Chordata > Mammalia > Rodentia > Muridae > Rattus > Rattus norvegicus. The sequence continues at coordinate 90,178,674 of NC_141542.1, read as the reverse complement.
CATACTTCAGAGGAGATGTAACATCTTTTTATAACTGAAAGCTATACCTTTGATTGATTCTGAGACAGTACTGGTGACTAGAAAAATTCCTCATTCTTAGTGGCCTTTCCTAGAACAATGTTTCTTTTCCCGAGGAGTCCTATTTCCTTGGTACAGTTAGAAGCATCATCCAGTTCTGCAGATCCATGAGCTCCATGCTTTTTATCATATCTTTCTCAATCCTGGTAGTTTGTTGAGTAGTTGTCTCCTTGAGGATAGGAACCCTATATGACCTTTACAATGACGCATTTCTAACATCTGCAACAAAATGTGGGCTTAGTATATCCTCAGTTGGAGAAATTCTTACAGCTAAATTACTCTGGTCTCCACTTGTTTCTCCATTGAGTTTGCCTTCTGCCTTTAAAAACATAGAATATATCTTGTTCCTCAGGGAAGCTTTGAGATCTCTGAGCTAATATAAATGATAGACTATGAAGATTGTCACTTTTACTAACTGCACACCAGAGGGATGGAAACAAAGGGAGGAGCCCCTAAAACCAGGATTACCTTACATGTCGGGCCAGAGGAGCCTGAAGCAAGTCTCTACTCACTCCACCAGTTTCTCCCCTGCGACCTCAGGTGTCACCTCCAATTAAGCTGATGGAATATGTGCCAAATCTAAATTGTTCATGTCCTTGGGGGTCCCAGTAGTCTTGATGAACAGCTTCCATTGTGAAGTGCCCTCTTGGCATTTCTTGTTTGAAATATAAATCTTGCCTCTTCTCCCCCTGCTGTTACCCACCTCATTCCAACCCTTGCCCTCCCTGGTGCTCCACAAACCACTAAAATGACATTCAATCAATTGTCCTAGCAGGAATAGCAGAGAAACACCTCATCTACAACCTCTCACCCCTCCCCTCCTCCACCACTACCACCTCATCCCTCATCCACCATTACCTCACCACACATCCTCAACCACCTCACTACGTATATATGACTGCCTTACCACTCATCTACCAGCACATACAACCACCTTCCCACCCATCCACAACCATCTCACCAACTCAGGTACAACCACTTTACCACCCACGTACAACCAAACCTTCCCACTCATTGACAACCCTCTCTTTGGGCTGAAGTACATCAAAGGGAAGGTTCTAAGGTGCTTTCAAATATTTCAGTCTAGGAATCCTATGGTATCTAGGAAATTTCTAAGTGCCCTTAGTTCCGCCGGTAGGCAAAACAAGAGGACCACACTTGCATGGGCCAGGCTGAGTCGGCAAAACCATGTATATACTGGCATTCTCATGTGACATCCCCAAGATAGCCCATGGCATTCCACCACGTGGAAGCTCTCCTTTAGAAGATTTGTGCATGACTCCCTACACGAGGAGGATCCCTTCACCTCCATTTTTAATACTATCCTTTCTGACTCCCTGTTTTCCATACTGATCTGCCTTGAGGCTCCCCGTTTTCAATATTGATCTGGCTTGAGGTCATTCTTAGACATCACAGATAGGCCATTCTCTTCTCGACTTTTCTTGAAACTGCTCACGGTCTTCTTGAAGCGCACCTCCAATCTTCCTTGCTTAGTAGAAGACTATCTGTTCTCATCTTCCCTCTATTTCCTTGCTTGGCTCTTGTGCAAGTGGTGGTGGCATCAGCATAACAGTGTATCAAGTTATCCTAGAAGAGGCAGGACTGATCAGCCAAAGGAATGGTCTTAATCATTGTAGGGATAGACACCACAGTGTATAGAAATGGAGGCACAGGAGAGGAGATTGCGATCAAGGTGTTAGAGAAATGAAGGTACAGTCAGTGAAGTCTTAGGGCTCTGAGACCATCGATTTATCTTCTGACAGCTTATAGATACTCTGGTTGCAGATGGAGGGATTTTAGACTGATGGGATATTGCTCTGCACAATGTCAACTTTGGGCAACCACCACAGACTAAACTACATCCTGGTAAAACTAAAATTAGAATTTTCCCCCTTTTTTCTTGAAAAATTTGACCTATAAATTCATAGACAATCTATATGTCTTGAAGACATAGAGCCATTTTTGTTTTAGCATAACAATAAATCTAGGAATAAGCTCATTATGGTCAGAACAAGATCTCTGAGGTCCTTTGGGAACACAGGCACCCTTCCTTTTTCAGTGCCTTTGTTCGCAGCCATGGCCTGCACAGTCCAGCCATGGGATGGCAGCGACATCATTGAGGTCTGTCTGTGCTCTAGGCTGGAGGAAGCTGAGAGCCAAAGGCTTTATTTGAGGCTTTTATTCTGGGCTCAGACATTCAGGACCTGATGTCAGCCAGACTTGCATATGTGAGTGATTCAGGCTAGAGAATCGGGGACCTCAAATTCAGGAATGCTTGTGACAAGTTAGTTACAAATGATTTTTAAGTGAGCCAAACTGTTCCACCGTCTCTGCCCTCTGGCCCTCCTCTACCACTGTTAAGATATTTGAAAATTGTGTTACATATTGAAAGTTTAGAAGGTTGGGGATTTAGCTCAGTGGTAGAGCACTTGCCTAGCAAGTGCAAGGCCCTGGGTTCGGTCCCCAGCTCCAAAAAAAAAAAAAAGAAGAAGTAAAAAACAAAAACAAACAAAAAACCAAAAAAAAAAAAAAAGAAAGTTTAGGGGTTCTGAAAATATGTGCATGTTGATTACATAGGGATGTGTATATGTGTGTGTGTGGGGGGTGGTTGTGGTGGTGTGTCTATATACCTTCTCTAGGGCTCGAGATTATTAATCTCAGAATCCTTTGATACGTGTGGTGATAACCGCCTTCTTAGCAACTTCTAAATTCTAGTATTTGAGATACTTAAGAGATTAACTCCAGAATTTTAAACTTTTTACAAACTACTATTAAAAATCTCGCAAGTAAATACAAGCGCTACACACCAAAATTAACCAGCCACCCCCCCACAGTTGTATAGTCAAGTCCATACAGCTAGAGTAACTGACATCAAGTTAGAATTACCATTCAAAACAGATAGTGTGAAGCTTCACATTAGAGTTTACAGTTTCAGGATTTACTATACTTTACATTTTATGTAGTTATCCATACCAGGACTACAATAAAAAAAAACAGAATTAGAGGCAGGGAATTAGCTTTATATCCTTTTTTAATGATGAATATCCTCTCTCTTTCTTTTGTTCTAGCCTTTCTTGCTTCCCTTTCTTCATGTTATACTGTACTCACATGTATTGTCTATATGTTACATACATTATTGCCTAGATTCTGCATATGAGCAGGAATATGTGGTTTATTTCTGAGAGTACTTTTAAATTTTATATTTATTATTTTATAAGTAATTTATATTTCTAAGATCTGCAACATGGCATTTTCATATACATAAACATAGGAACTGAAAATCACAATCAAGCCAGTTATTCCTTCAAAAAGCCACACAAAAAATGGGTTTTACTAATTATAGTTACCATGCTCTAAATTAATTCTAGAGCCTTTACTAGTAACCCATTATGCCTTGACGATACTTGGATAAACTTATCCTTTTCAGCCTGCCTTTGAAGACACCACACACTTGGATTGTAAGACACAGAGAAATGAAGCTGAAAGCTTTCTCCTTGAGGGCTGGCTTTCCCAGTGCTAGAAGATGTTTTCAGGCATCTAGGGAAGAAAAGTCACCAAGGATATTAACCAGCAGCAAACCATGAATGGTACCAAGACATGCACCAGCCACGATATGCGCACTGGTGAAATAGACTATTATGTGTGTGGACAACTGATTTCGGATTGGGAATCAGGCTTACTGTTCGATAGGAGTTCATTCCTAGGACCTTAAACTTGATCAAATTCCATGACTGGGAAGGCCTTAGGCCCTAAGAAGAAACTCATTCCTGTTGATTTTCTAGATGGACATGGTATCAAACTGCCATTTAAATATTTCTGCTTATGCTCACAGACTGGTGCTGCTCTTACCCATGGGCAGACAAGCTTCTGTTCGCAGTAGGTGATAGCTAATACAGAGACCTATAACTGGCCAATATGATGAACAAGCACCTGTCTAATGCTCCGCCTCCTGATTTGAGCACTGCCATATCACCTCCTCCAAGGTCAGGGAGCATCTCAGAACAGTGGCTAGAAGAATGTGAGGCTGGGAGGATGGAAAGGGGCACTGTAAAACACCGCCTTCTGAATAGGACGTGGCTGTCAAACTTATGAACTCATAGTAGCAGTGGTTGCCAATACAAAGCCTGCACAAGACTGAGCCATCAAATCCCGCCATGACTGGGGAAGGGGCTCATAAGGCCCCACCTTTCCCTGAGGAGCTATAGGCAGTTAATGTGGGGAGTCAGATTTCTCAGTGATGGACAAGCACCGATAAATTGTTCTCACTCAAGTTAATAAACTTCCGTTCATGTTCATGCTCACATTCCCTATTAAATACAGTGGGGTCACCAAACAGAACAGAAACCCACAAATAATACAAAGATATAAAATAAAGAAAACAGTGGAATTGGCCTTTTTAGTTCTCTATGTGAACTCATGAAGTATTTTGCCTTCTTTTCCTGTTTTTTTTTTACTTAGCATATGGTATCTCCCTGATTCATTCACAATGTTGAAAATGAATCCTTTTAAGGATAAATAATCTCTCTCTCTCTCTCTCTCTCTCTCTCTCTCTCTCTCTCTCTCTCTCTCTCTCTGTGTGTGTGTGTGTGTGTGTGTGTCCATGCACACACAGAGAGAGATACATACAGAGTCACATAGACAGTCACACACAAACACTCCACTATATCTATGGCTAAATAGTAGTATTTCATTATGTCTGCACACACATACACATATATTAATAGTGATAAATATCTGAATCTCATTGACTTAATAAGAGATCAGGCCCTTTAAAAGGCTACATACATGAAGGGAAGAAAAGTCTTTTCTCTCCAATCCAGGTAGGATTCACATGAACATTGAGTTGAAATAAGAAAGGCTGGAAAATACAGAGGCAGATGCTCACAGCCAACCACTGGACTGAGAACAGGGTCCCCAAATGGAGAAGTTAGAGAAAGGACTGAAGTAGCTGAAGGGGTTTGCAACCCCACAGGAAGAACAACACTATCAACTAGACATCCCAGAGCTCCCAGGGACTTAACCACCAACCAAACAGTACACATGGAGGAACCCATGGCTCCGGTTGCATACAGAGCAGAGGATGGCCTTGTGGGGCATCAGTGGGAGAAGAGGACTTTGATTCTGTAAAGGCTTGATGCCCCAGTGTAGAGGAATGCCAGGGTGGGTGGGTGGGGGAGCACCCTCATAGAAGCAGGGGGAGGGGGAATGGGATAAGAGGGTTTCCAGGGGGAAAATGGAAAAAGGGATAACATTTAAAATGTAAAGAAAGAAAATATTCAATATAAATAAATAAATAAATTTAAAAAAGAAAGGCTGGAAAAGATGCTAGCAAGAAGACAATAATGGAAAGCAAAAACAAGGGAAGAAAGGATAAGGGGGTTAAGAATGGGAAATAGAGAAATATGATACATACTCTTTAGTACAGTAGTTCTCAACCTTCCTAGAGCTGCAACCCTTCAGTACAGTTCCTCATGTTGTGGTGACCCCAACATAAACTTACCTTTGTTTCTACTTCATAACTGTAATATCACTATCATTATGAATCATAAGCTAAATATCTGTGTGCTTCGGAGACCTCTGTGAAAGTGTCATTCAATCCCTAGCGTGGTTGTAATCCACAGGTTGAGTACTGGGGCTTTACTATAATATTTTATATTTAAAGTATATACTTTTATATATAATGTTATATCATGTACACACACACACACCCATGCACATGCGCATGCACACACACTCATATGTCAAGCTGTTCTGACATTCTCATATTAAGTTTAACCTTCACATTGAAGTCTCTATAAATTGGCTCAACGTTCTAGGCTGAGCCTTGGGGGAGCATTCTAGAATGATCCTAGGTGAGCCTGCAAGTACAGGAAAATTCTAAGAATTTCCTTCAAGTTGAATGGAAAAATTGTCAGTGTTGTAGGTGCCAGGACGAAAGATAAAAAGAGAGAAGAAAACAAATTTAATCAGGAAATGAAAGCTAAGACGTAGCAAATCCGCTCGTCCTGATGACTCACTCCACATGTATCCAGGCTCCACGTTTAACAGCCTCTTCCTTGAACATTTTAAACGCCATCTGTCTCCTGCAGATGAGCTAATGTTAGCGTTAAAGCCTCAAGGTTCACAGTTTCTAATTCTTTTGTTTGGAAATAAATAACCCTTATGTTGAATGGCACAGGCCTAGGAATGTAGTTTCTTTGCCTTGTTGGGAGGGATAAATAGAACAGTTCCAAAACAGAGCTCTCAAGTTGTGGAATGTTAAAGGTTAGCTCTGTGCACACACAGCCTCCACCTTCTCTCCCTGGAATCTTTTGAGAATTAGGCTGCAGGCCTCTTTATACAGATCCCCACTCTCCCTGAGAGCTGAGCCCACATGCAGAGCTGAAGGGGGAAATACCTGTCCAAGCTAGTCACCAATCCAGGAAAGTGGCTCCAAGGAGCCCAAGCCAAAGCCCTTCTATTTTCTCCTACCTCTTTCCCTCAACAGTACATACTTTTTGTAGAAAAGGAAATGCTACTTGTTTTGTGTAAGACTATTTGGTCTTGTACAGGTTGAATATTTCAAGGAAGAATGAGGAAAAGGGAGAAGATTTTCTAGCAATCTTTGCAGAATGTGAGAACATTTATGGAAGGGGAGAAACAATTCTTCTGCTTTGGATATGCTGTGGACCCAAATGCACACACCAGGTTGGACCATGAATGCAGTGAGGTAAATGCTAGGTCTACCAACCATCTGGTAACTGACTAAGAGACCTCATCATCTGGGTCCTATTTTCCCATCTTCCAACAGTGAAGTAGGGCTAAGAAGGAACAAGGTTATATATAGCTTTTATCGATGCAAAGCATTCAAGGTCCTAGAAGAATCTTTTGTGGGTGCAGATATGCATATCATGTGACAGGCCATGTTGGCAGCCCCAAAGAATGAACTCTGAGATCCTGTAGTATTTTGTCTTATTCTGGGTTTCCTTCACTTAAATTCTTAGCATTCTAAGGCTTTCTGGGTTGGGTCTCGTGTATCCTGCCCATTTTCCCTCTGCCTTCTCACACATGTGTTTTCTTACTTTTCTGTAAATACCTGTGATATTTCTGTCCTCTTTGGTTCCTTACTGCTCACCAAACCCCACCCCATGCCCTAACCAACACAGTATTTCAGTATGTCTTTCAGGAATGTCTCCTGATTACTTCTTCTTAACAATTTAATGTGATTTATATTTCCATAATGAGGGATCTCTTATCCTCTGTACAGCTTTCATACTGGACCTGATTCTCTTTGTTTGGGGTGGGAAGTTCATTGTGTTCAGAGGAGGATGAGTAGCAGCATTTCTGCCCTCTGTCTACTGGAATAACCTACTGTCTATCACATAGGGGCAGCTGAAGATGCCTGAATTTGAAGATGCATTTGAAGGTGGCCAAATGTCTCCTTGTGGGACAAAATCAGCTGTGACTGAGGATGTCTGTTGCTCATGATATAATGGATTTATTACACTGTGGTATCTACTCCTGGCATAATGGATCCGTGAGTTTGGATCTGGCTCTATCAAGTCTTACTCTAACATTTAAGGTTCTACTTACTCTCTGAACTTTGGTTTCTTATGTGTACTGTGAGGAGAAAGCTTAGGCCTGGCTAACCAGGCATCTTTTATTGATCATCTTATTTAGGGTTTCTATTGCTATGATAAAATACTATAACAAAAAATAACTTGGGGAAGAATGTGTTATTTCATCTTACAAACCTAGTCTATTGTCCAGAGAAGTCAGGACAGGAATTCAAGGCAACAATTTGGGGCAGGATTTAGTACATGGAAGGATGCTATTATTGGCTTATTCCTCATTGCTTATTTTGCCTGTCTTCCCCTACAATCTAGGACACCTTCCCAGGAGTAGCACTGCCCTCAGTTGGCTGGGCCCTGCTACATCAACCATTAATCAAGAAAACACCCTATAGACTTGTCTACAGCCAATCTGACAGGCATTTTCTTAACCAAGGCTCCTCTTCTCAGATAACTCTAACTTGTGTAAAGCTGACCAAAAAAATCTATTCAGGACATGGCTTTTAGGAAGGGCCTTTTAGAAGTTGGTTGCAGTGGCAAAAGTAGTCATTTGTGGAAGAGAACTGCTTCTCAAGAAAGGACTGAGAAAGGGCACCATAAAAACAGTCATGTTGTGTAGCAGAGCAGTTTCTTTCCTTGGTGCTGTGACCACACCTGGTGAGGAGCGGTGTTCAGTAGGGTGTGTTTATTTTTGGCTCACGGCGTTAGGGGAGATGGCCCCTTGCAAAGAGAAAAGCATGGTTAGAGGCTCCATGGAGACAGGAGTGTACTGAGGAAGTCTTACTTCCCTACATCTCTGTGGATCAGGAAACAGAAAGTAGACAGAAATTAGGACCCTGCTATAAAACTTCAGTTCCTGTCCTCTGCCTTCCTGCTCCCAACCCCACAGTGACCCACTCAGACTAGCAAGTCTCCACTTCTGAAAGATTTCATGATCTTTCAAAACATTGCCACCCAGCTGGGGACCATGTATTCAAATGCATGGACTTATAGAGGATATTTTACATTCAAACCACAACATATATGGAATACTACTACACATCTTCAGTGTCCTAAGATATATTGGATATATTACACAAATTAAATTAACCCCTGATAATGGCTGTAGAATGAGGAGTGATTCTGAGGACACTTTGGTGCTACATGTCTAGTTGATGTATGACCCAGCCCCAAGTTCTCCATGTCAGCTTATAGAGAGCAAAACTTCCGTGACTCAGTGCTTTGAGAACCGTTTAATTAAACAGGATGTTATTTGTCATCCTAGTCACCCACAGCTGTGGGATCCCCCTCACAGAGACGGAGCCATCTTTCTTTACTCTGCTAAATTGCTTGCTATATTTTAGCAGACAGAGGGTTCAAGTGGAAAAGAGCGGTGAGTGAGGAGTGAGGATTAGCAGTACCCAGGAAGAGCAGTCTTGGTGTCGAGGTCCTTGGGTGAGTCTTGGTTAGGAGCATGACAGACAGGTATATGTAGGTGGCGAACAGTGTAAAGTGTTTCATGCCCAGAAAAGCAGTATGAAGAAGCAGTGCTGTAGACGTGATGCTGTGTTGCCCAGGGCTGCCCTGCTAGCCTCTGTAAAATGATACTCTCTAAAGTGCAACCTGCAGGGTAAGACATGTGACAGACTCGGAGGACTCTTAGAACACTCCTGGGTGGGTAGTATGCACCAGGAGGACCTACATCCATAGAGGACACAGGACAGCATAGCATCATAGCATAACACCATCAGATAACAACAGGGCTGTGAGACACACTCTAGTACAAGGGACATACCCACAGACATCATGTTCCTGTCCATCACTTTGCAGACTTTAGTCAGTTCATAAAACATCTTCTTTGATTTCTTCCTTTTGTCCTTTGAGCTGGAGCAACTCTTCTGAACCCTCCATACAAGTCAGTAGCTTTGAGCAAAGTTTATACGAATACATTACTTTTAGTGGGATGATTGGATCCAGGTGATCACTGGGCCTATCAGGCAGAAGACAAACCACACATATGGAATTAATTTTGAGTTACTCATGGAAGCAAGGTGACAATTGATGGTCCCTGAGTACTGCTTCACTTTCAGCAACCTATACTGAAGTCACTGTGTGACCTCTAGTTTTCTTAGTGCTGATGCTTGCCTCTGGAAAGAAGTTAAATGCCATCACAGCTTGTCTTCTGAGCCCTGGCATGTCTTTTATGGAAGTGGACATTTATGGAAGTGGATTAGCTCAGTTTATGCAAGTACAATGATGTGAGATGTGTTTGTCTGTGGAGCTGAGGCAGTGTTCCTGTTTACATCCTAGAAGTATGGCAAGGCCTCACTTACTTTGACCCTTGTGACCGGAGTGGTACCATGTTTCTAGCATTGGCTAATGTGTTCTGGGTATTTGTGATGAGAATAGAAAGCATTTAGCTGGCAATAGGAAGCCACTCGGAGCTCTCATCCTCTGCTACAGTGACCATCGAGCCTCAGGTCTGCCTCTGCTCCCTTGGGTTCTAGCCTACAGTGGGGAAGATGTATTACAAAACTACAAAGCACACATAGAAGAGCCTATGTATCAACCTTCTTGCTTTAGCCACGGAATCTAGGAAGGGACAGGAGTGCTACTGCAATGAAGCATTGAACATACTGAGGGATGCCTGTTAGAACCTTCACTTCAGTCTCCTTCCCAATAAAGTCCCGGCACAGCTCCATGTTCTTTAATGAATAATTTATATACCCTTTCATTTTACCTCTCATTTACTTCAGTTCCAATGACCATACAATTATTCCCTAGATGTTAGAAGGCCTGGAAAGACTACCAGTCTCCACGCTCACCTCCTAACACATCCACATGGGAGACGACCTATTGTTTGAAGATGACCCAGATCCTGGGGTTCATCCAGACCACCAGTTCTGAAACCTTACATTATACCTCAATTTACATAATGATACTTGATTAGAGCACCACTGAGTTTTATTTACTTCTCACTCACTGGGCTGCTAAATTTAATTCAACTGTTTTGGGTTTTATTACACTGAGAAAGACCACAGAGTTTGCTGGTAGTGAAAATGTAGACTCCTTCCCATATCTTTTCTTTGTTTGATATGGTTCCAAGCCCATGTTATAATGGGGGTGCTGGGCTAAGGTTCTTGCTATCACATCTCTGACTCCAATGAGTGGTCATATCACAGAATTTAGACCACTGAAGACGCATATCTATTTTAAGTTTTTCCTTAATGAAGCCTTTCTTTCTAATAGGATAGTCCAACTTGATTTCTTAAATACTAGAGAACAGAGATTGGAAATTCTGCTGGTTAGTTTTATGTCAACTTGACACAAGCTAAAGCTATCTAAAAGAAGGGAGCCTCAGTTAAGAAAATGCCTCTGTGATGTCAGCAAGCCTGTAGTTCATTTTCTTGTTTAATGGACAATGGGGGAGGGCCCAGCCTATTGTGAGTGGGGCCATCCCTAGGCTGATGGTTCTGGGTTCTAGAAGAAAGCTGACTGAGCAGGTCATGAGGAGCAGTCTAATAAGCAGCACCCTCCATGACTTCTGCATCAGCCCCTGGCTCCTGGCTCCTAGCTCCCAGCTCCTGGACTGTTTGAGCTCCTGTCCTGACTTCCTCCAATGAAGGACTGTGATGGGGGAATGTAAACTAAATAAGCCCTTTTCTCCCCAATTTGCTCTTGGTCATGGTATTTCATCACATCAGTAGAAACCCTAACTAAGATAGGGATGTAGCTCATCTGGTATGGTGCTTACTTTGCGTACAAGAAGACTTGGTTTTGCTCCTGAAAACCATGTAGTCCATAAACTAGGAGTGAGAGCACATGCCTGTATTCCCAGACCTTGGAAACTGGGAGAATCGGGAGTTTAAGGTCCTCTCAACCACACAGTGGGTTCAAGGGTCTCCTGTGGCTGTGTGACATTTCTCTGATGTTCAGAGACCACTTGGGCCCAGTGTCTCAGTTGACACTTTTTGGTATTGGGTTTGGGTGTCAATAAGCTAATGTGATCTGAGCTCTGTGAGAGGTTAACTTTTGATACTGCCACAACAGAGGGCAGCCCCCAGCAGGTTTCTGCTCCCACTAAGACAATGCATTTGGAAAGCTTGTCATCTCTTCAAGGATCCATGGAATGGCATTGCTTATGGGCCTGCTAGCACCCTAACCTCTCCTACTTCTCACTTTGTTCCTAGCAGCCTGTGGTGGTTTGAATATGTTTGGCCCAGGGAATGGCACTCTGAGGAAGTGTGGCCTTGTTGGAGTAGGTGTGGCCTTGTTGGAGGAAGTTTCTTACTATGGGAGTGGGCTTTGGGACCCTCCTCGTAGCCATGTGGGAGACGGTCATCTCTTGGTTGCCTTCCAGTCAAGAACACTTGGCTCCCCCAGTACCATTCTCGCCTAGACACCGCCATGCTTCCCACCTTGATGATAATAGACTGTGAAACTGTAAGCCAGCTCCGATTAAATGTTGTCCCTTATAAGAGTTTCCTCAGTCATGATGTCTCTTTACAGCAATGAGAAGAGAGACCTTTTATTTGTAATCCCCCAGCTCATTTCTGTATTGACTGCTGTGGTACATTAGTTACAGTCTCAGTTTCTTTTGCCAGTTGCTGTGATAAAATACTCAGACACGAGAAACGTAAGAAGGAAGGGATTTATTTTGATTCACAACTTGAGGTACAGTCTATCATGGAGGGGCAGTCAAGGAAGCAGGAGTCAGAGGCAGTTTGTCACAATGCACCAGAGTTGAGAAGGAAATAGCAATGAATGTTCGTGTTGTGGCTTTCTCCTTTTTGTGTAGTCCAGGACCCAAATCCAAGGAAGGGTGCTGCTCACTTCTGCTATGTGACTTCTCACTTCAATTAACTTAATCAGTATAACTCCTCACAGGGGGATTATTCTGCTCAGAATCTAAGTATCCCTGGAGACTTAGCCCTCAGGTGATTCCAGATTGTGTCAAGTTGATGACAACAACAGGAGTCACAGCTATCTGTTGTTACTAAGACAAAATCATGACAGAAACAACCTATGGGAATAGAGATTTGTTTGGGCTTATGGTTTCAAGGGATTTCAGTCCATCCTAAGGGTAGGTTTGGGGTTATGGCCCTAGGTATGACTTCATCTCTGTCTCTCAGGAATGTGCAAGAATTGGAATCATGACCATACTCTTGCCCTCAAAGTTACACCTCCAGTGACCATCCACTGCCAGTAAATCTTTCTGAACAGTATCACTAACTGGAGATGAAGTGTTTAAACCAATGTGCCTGTGGTGGACAGTTCAAATTCAAACCACAACATCTGACCCCTGTCTAATAATAGAATTCCCAATATCCTTGCCACCGTCTTCTATTCAATATCAAAACAACATTGAATCTATGGCCATTCACAGGCTAAAATTACATGTGACTCATTTGCTATAATAGATTTCTTTTTACGTTTATGTATATATACATGCCTCTGTGTAATTATATGCATGTGTGTGCAAATGCTTACAGGGGACAAAAGAGGGTGATGGAGCCCCTGGAACTGGAGTCACAGGTGGTTTTGAGCTACCCAGTGTAGGTGCTGGGAACCAAACTTAGGCCCTCAAGAACAGTGCTTACTCTTAACCACTGAGTTACCTTTTCAAACCCAAATGACTCATTTAACATCTTCCTCTCAGTCAAGCAGAGTGCCTTGGATTCAAAGTAGGGTTGTAGTATACTGTTCTGCTCCCCTAAAAGAGTCAATGCAAGTACTGACGTGATTCACTCAAAGGTGAGATCTAGTCACTATAAGGAATTTCATTAAGAAGTGTATGTGGGGTGTGGTGGGGCATGTGGGATGTGGTTTTTGTCCAGTTATCTTTTACTGTGTCATTGTGGCTGAAAGTGTTGTCCACTGTCAGCCCTGACTAGTGTCTCCTCCACATCAGAAACATTGACTGACTGAAAGCCAAGGAATCCCTGAGGGGTGATGGAAGCTACAGGAGAAATGTCCCTGAGGCTCTTCCACCACTGACTCACCAAACGAATATGCCTACCTTAAATCTATTCGTTCCTGCATCTCATGTCCTGTGCTATATCCTCACAGGCAAGACCTACAACAAAATTCACCTGAGAAGGGGAAACAGAGGCTCATTCATAAACAGTTCACCTCCTGAGTGACGTTGGTTGACATGGTAAAAGAGTACCTTCTGCTGGCTCAGGGGTGAAAGAAGACAACAGGATAGGGAGTAGCAGAGTGGATTTTTGTTAGCCTGAAGAAGGATTTCAGGATGGACTTGTTGGCACACTGGGGATAATGAGGGGGATCCCCATCCTATTGTGCTCTAGCACTCCTGCTTGGGGCTGAGGGGATTCCTCTGAGCCACAGAGAAGATAGGTAGGAAACCATCGACATTGCTGCTGCATAGCGTCATGTGACCACCGAATATGGGTTTTTTTGGTCATAATTTCTGGTTAAATTTTTGGCAATAAAGGATGAAGGTCCTGGGAAATTCTAACTGGTTGGGGGTGAGTGTGTATGTGTGCACATCTGACAGACTGTCTACTCTCATTTCTTTGCATCCCTCTCTGCAATATGGTCTAAACCCACAAATGGTTCACCATGATGAACTAACTGCCTTCTGGGGGCACTGAGTCTGGCAAGAATTCCTGCTCTTCACCCGGTGGCATCATGTGTTAGTGGTTCAGCAGGAGTCTGTTTCTCCCTCAACAGCTATCAGTGTTGGGAAGGCTGTCATTGTCCTGTGGTCCTTTTGTGCCCTATCATGCTAGGCACAATTCTGGATAGTTTGAGAACTCCCCCACCAATAGTTATGAGTGGGTTCATTATGCCGTTATTACAGGATCCTGATAGAGTTCCACAACTGTCACTGCATTCTAGCACTCCAGTGAATTGTTAAGAGCGTACAGCCACACTGAGAATGATCATAGCAGCAAGTCCATTACTCATGCAACTCTGACCATGCATATGAATGGACATAGGAACTGAGATGTTATATAGATGTCGATGAGCAGATCAGTTGAGTGTCTGGTGATTTTTCTCTGAAATACTAATTCAGTATGTCTTTAAGACCATGTTTCAAAAGACACTAAATTTATTTACCACTTACCGGGTGTGCCTGACGTGTCCCAAGCCCTTTGCTTGTGGTTCACTGAGTCCTCAAATCTAACTCTGTCATTGCCTCTGGGGTAGAGACAAGGATGATTAAGGAGGCGGAGCTGAGGGCTTCTTTTGTGTGGAGTGCTTGCCTTGGAATCCAGGGAGGTACGAGTCTGAGCACCAAATCACCATCTTATGTGTGATCTTCATCTCCTGATCCACTTCAAATAGATGCAGAAAAAAAAGGCATTCTCATCTAACTGTCAAGTGTTTTGCTTCCTGGGCTCCAGCACCGGACAAGCAGAAGACCAATGCTGGCCATCACTATGTACAGCTTAGAAAGACGCAGATGGGAGGTGAAATGAAGACAGAGGGTCACATCTGGGAGAAGAGCAGACATGAGTGAAGTTCATGAAATCATGCTTAGTCGCTAAGACACTTAGGGAAGACCTCGTCCTGTGATTACAAGCTCTACGGTACCCCTCAGCCTCTGCTAAGGGGTTTCCTCTTAGCATTATAACTCTCCTCTATTGTTCTGACTTTCCAAGGAACGTACAGGGTTTCTGCCTGCTTCCTGGATCCCTGAGCCTGACTGGCTTTAATCAGAGGCAAGCTGCTGATTCAGCTCCTAGCTTGAGTTTATTCAGCTGGTGCGAAGTTTCGTGACGGGGTCGCATTTATATTTTTATCACTGTCTCATAAAGCTGAATAATTTATCATGTTTTTCTCAGGCCCCTCCCCTCTGGCCTCTATCATCCTTCAAAAGCAGAGTGCAGTTGTTGCTTCAATAACCAAACTTATTTGGGATGTGTCTGCTTTTGGTCACAGACTTCTGACATGCTTTTTCTTCTGTCAGGGCAAAATTGAGAGAAAAACCTTTCTTTTTCTTTTTCTCTCCCCACTCCCCTTTTTTCTTTTTCATAGTGAGCAATTCAGTGTAGTTAGACCTATTCAGTTTCTTTTTACATGGACTCCCTGTCAAAGCATGTCAGTTCTGAAACAAATTTACTGGTGGTTAAATTAAGGATCTCCACAAAGGAATCTTATCTTTTCTTTACAAATGCATTCTTAAAGCTGAAATGATGGAAAGGAAGGAAAAAAAAAAGAGAGTAAATCTATGAAGGTAATTTTACAGAACCTTACACCTGAGCTACTTTTCTGGGCCATTTCTCTGTTCAAATGTGAAGGTAATAGTAATAAATCTGCCAAAATTATGTCCACGGAGAGCAATGTTTCTACCATGCCAAGAACTAAGGCCTATTTTGCTTGTATCTGCAGTGACATGCTTAGGCAAATGCTTGTGCATCTGACCTGAATGACGCTATTTCATCCCTTTGTCAATTAAGAAAAAGCACCAATGGGCAAAGAACAAAAGCATGCCCATGTATAGAGCCAGACATTTCTGTAGATGACACGGAAGACACGAATGTCTCCTTCCACTGGAAGAAGCTGGCCATCTCATTTGTCATTTTATGAAAGGATTCATCATGGAGACCATGAACCAAGAGGGGGGAAAAACCCACAAAAGCAAAACAAGAAACTAAGCTCCTTTTGTGTGTATATAGAATCGAATAGATTTTTCCAAAACCAGCTTTAGGGCTGGGGATTATTGGGTTTTATGTCTGTGGCAGTGGGATTAAAATAGCCCAGTGAATGTTAGCAGGTGGATTCTCTCTCCTGTCTCCACTACAGTTTCTTCAAAGGCTCTGAAACCTCTGATATGTCAGCTTGTTGATCCTCCCTCCCCAACTCTAGGAGGTTTCCAGATGGAAGAATAATAATCCTTTCTTTGGATTATAACACTACATTTCTAATAAATGATACACAAGGCTAAGATGACTGTTGATTTTATGTGTCAACTTGGTTAAGCTAAGGCACCCAGTTGTTTGGTCAAACACCAGTCTGGATATTGGTGTGAAGATATTTGTGAGTGCAATTACTATTAAACTCAATAAGCTTTTAGTAAAAAAGGGTTCTATTCAAATTTCTTGCACATGATGTGGTCGGGCCTCATCTTGGTCTGGTGGAACCCTGACCAAGGAAGAGCAGTAATTTTGCATAAGAAGGAATTCTGGGAGAGTATGAACTCAAGACAGCAAGATCCACTGCAGCTTGTACTGCCCACCTTCCCATCTGCCCTCCTCCCACCCCCCTTGCATGGGTGAATTCTTAAAATGTCCCTCACCCTCCCTACTCTTCCCATTGGTTCTGTTTCCTTGGAGAACATGGAACAATACATAAAGCAACTGGTGTGCTGGCTCGACCTCCCCCGAGGAGGGACAGAACTGTTCCAACAGTGGGCGGGGCTCTCACCTCCCAACATGCTCTGCCACTATTTTTTAATACAAGTAGTTGTTGTTTTAAAGTTTCTATTGTCTGATCTGAACTAAAATTTGGAGCAGTTGATTTTTAGCGGTAAATTGTAAGGTCTTGATCATTTCCTCTAGGAAATCTCTGTGATACACTTGGATTCAGCTTAAAAACTGTATCCTCCAAGAGTTCTTCCTTGAGAACCCTCTCACCATTTCCTCAGGGTTCCACTATCACCCTTTTTCCATGTTCCTGTGGAGCAGAGCATCGACACAGACATTTTTAACTCTCTCTCTCTCTCTCTCTCTCTCTCTTTCTCTCTCTCTCTCTCTATGAAATAAATTATCCTATCCATCCTGTTTTTCTCTTGCCAATCTGACCACCTGAGATTAGATTATATTTATGTTTGTATCCTCGGTGGACATACAGCACAGTAATTACACAGAACAGGCATGCGTAGATTTTGCCAAGTGAGTGAGCGAATGGAAGGGTAGTCTCATGTTGATGGTTCCATGTTCATGTCATTTCCTTGATGCTCATGTCCTTCCAGGACATCTGACACTGATAGATGTGCCCTTGTTTTAGTCCCCTCATTTGCATCCCAGCTCTTTGGCCTTTCTTTTCTAATCCATACACTAGAAATAATGCATGGTACCCACTTGACTGGGTTGCTGTGAGGACTAAAGGTAGAGGTGTGTGATTCTCCAATAAAAGGATAGGGATCATTTTCCCCAGTGTCATTTATATATTTGTCGTGTTGTATTTCTAAGGCAGAGTCTTCACAAGAGGCCATGGTCTCTGGCTGTGTACTTAGTTCCTCCATCTTCCTTTCCTTGCTCAGCAAAGCAGGTGCACCCACTGGGCCCTGACTCAGCTCTGCTTCAGCATCATCTCCCACCGAAGCTCTGGATGGTGCATGGAGACTCCCCTTCAGGCAGGCAGTGTCTAATTCTAGAGTCAGAACAACAATTTTGTTTGCTGACAGAGCCTCCCTTTCCTTCTACCAGGTTAGTTACTTGCAACCAAAGTGATCTCTTCTATGCGGCATCTGCTGTTTCTGGGGATATTTTTGATATGCATCGTGTACTTTTCACGAGGAGGTGGGAACAGCATCTATTCACCTCAAATATAGTGTCAATGGCAGATCAAGGTAATGATTCTCTCCAAGTCCAACTTGGTGAGCCATGAGCTCACTGGGTTTGCTTACAGAGCCCTGGTGATGGGTTTCTTAGAGTAGCAAGGGGACTCAGAGAAAGCTGCATCACCGAAAGGTCCATTCTAGCACCTGCGACAAGTCAGAAACGCTGAATTCCTATAGCTGGCTGTCCAGCTTGTGGGCAGCTTAGCCAGTCAGGGAGACTCTTCTCTCCAACAATGGTCACTAGTAATAGAAGCTGAAGGTGAAGGGTGGAACTTGCAAGCTCCAAGAGCTTCTTGAGACTTCTGAGTTCTGTTTATTTCCTGAACAAGTCTCATGTATTTCCTGAATCCTGTTACCTCCTTCTTCCTTCCAGAAAAGACAGTTTCACCTAAAGAAATGTTCAACATCTTTAGTCATAAGGGAAATGCAAATCAAAACAACCCTGAGATTTCACCTCACACCAGTGAGAATGGCTAAGATCAAAAACTCAGGGGACAACAGATGCTGGCGAGGATGTGGAGGAAGAGGAACACTCCTCCATTGTTGGTGGGATTGCAGACTGGTACAACCATTCTGGAAATCAGTCTGGAGGATCCTCAGAGAATTGGACATTGAACTGCCTGAGGATCCAGCTATACCTCTCTTGGGCATATACCCAAAAGATGCCCCAACATATAAAAAAGACACGTGCTCCACTATGTTCATTGCAGCCTTATTTATAATAGCCAGAGGCTGGAGAGAACCCAGATGCCCTTCAACAGAGGAATGGATACAGAAAATGTGGTACATTTACACAATGGAATATTACTCAGCTATCAAAAACAACGACTTTATGAAATTCGTAGGCAAATGGTTGGAACTGAAAAAATGGTTGGAACTGAAAAATATCATCCTGAGTGAGCTAACCCAATCACAGAAAGACATACATGGTATGCACTCATTGATAAGTGGCTATTAGCCCAAATGCTTGAATTACCCTAGATGCTTAGAACAAATGAAACTCAAGACGGATGATCAAAATGTGAATGCTTCACTCTTTCTTTAAAAGGGGAACAAGAATACCCTTGGCAGGGAAGAGAGAGGCAAAGATTAAAACAGAGACTGAAGGAACACCCATTCAGAGCCTGCCCCACATGTGGCCCATACATATACAGCCACCCAATTAGACAAGATGGATGAAGCAAAGAAGTGCAGACCGACAGGAGCCGGATGTAGATCGCTCCTGAGAGACACAGCCAGAACACAGCAAATACAGAGGTGAATGCCAGCAGCAAACCACTGAACTGAGAATAGGACCCCCGTTGAAGGAATCAGAGAAAGAACTGGAAGAGCTTGAAGGGGCTCGAGACCCCATATGTACAACAATGCCAAGCAACCAGAGCTTCCAGGGACTAAGCCACTACCTAAAGACTATACATGGACGGACCCTGGACTCTGACCTCATAGGTAGCAATGAATATCCTAGTAAGAGCACCAGTGGAAGGGGAAGCCCTGGGTCCTGCTAAGACTGAACCCCCAGTGAACTAGACTGGTGGGGGGAGGGCGGCAATGGGGGGAGGGTTGGGAGAGGAACACCCATAAGGAAGGGGAGGGGGGAGGGGGATGTTTGCCCGGATACCGGGAAAGGGAATAACACTCGAAATGTATATAAGAAATACTCAAGTTAATAAAAAAAAAAAAAAAAAAAAAAAGACGGTTTCAGTTTGAGGAAATCCTTCCACAACAATGCCTTAACTAAAATGGCTAAAAAAAACTACTGGTATCAGGTGTGGAGGGGCAGAGAAGCTTCCTAATGTCCTACAAGGTACAGGATGTACAACATAGCAGTATCTCATGTCACGTGTACTGGGGCTAAGAATCCCTACTGTGTACAGTGCAGTGGACCTTTCCATCTTCGGCACATAAAACAAGACAAAACAACTCTTCCACTGTGTAAACATTAGTCAGATCCTCTATTTACTTCTTCCCTTAGCTTTCAGACGAGTCCACTATATAATTATTCTACACTGACACAATCACCTCAAAGTACATACTGATATTAATGTAGGTTTCAGATGAGAGGCTAGGGAATGATGGAAATTTATTGGCATTAAATGGCTCTATTATTCAAAAAAAGAGGAGGTGAGGTGAACTAGCATGCACACATGTTTGTTAGTGTTTAGAGACATAGAGCAACACAACTTAGAGTTAGAGAGGCTTTTCTCTCTCCTGACACTGTCCTTTCCTTGTCACACACAATCTGCTTGGTACTACACTTAGCTTTTAATGGTGATACCACCCACCTCACACAGTTACAAAGCAAGTAAAATAGCCAGTTTTGTTACTGCATATCTGTAGTTACTCTCAGAACTTGGGAGGCTGAAGCAGGGGGCTTACCTAAGCCTAGGAGTTCCAGACTAGCCTGGGCAACACAGCCAAATATTGTCATATGTACAAATGAATGAATGAATGAATGAACAAATTATATAAAATAAGGAAAGAGATGGCTTGATCCTGACTCTAAAACTTCTGGTTACATGTTCATAGGCATATAATTTTTTAAGACATTTAAGGATACATCCTTGAGGCATAAATGTTAGTATTGATTTCACAACATGATTGTAAGCATTGCATGCGAAAACACATTAAAAGTGATTTTGGTACCCAGAAAATCTTCAGTAAAGTAGTCAGTCTCTATTCTTTTATCAGCTTGGGTTTATAGAAGGGGCAATCTGTGGTTCAGAAAGAAAAATGATGATGCCTCTTCTCTGGACAAAAGATAAAGCTTAAAAGCAATAGTGAATTTTTGCTGGGAAAAAGGAAGACTCAGAAACATGGAGATGTATTGTTTGGGGAATGTCTATGAGGGAATTTCCATAGAACTAGGTCTGAGAGACTCAGTGGACCTGGGAAGACCTGCTTTTGACAGACACATAACTCTCCTGGCCAGAGCTGAAGGGTACCAAGACAGGGATGTGCTTGCTTCCCACCCAGGATGTCCAAAGCTCAGATTCCTTTGCTCCTGAAATGAAAGACCTACTCCAACAACCCTATCTCTCTTCCAGTTTCAAACTGGAAACCACACCACGGAGAGCCCTAGTCTGAGGCCTTCTGAGGCTCCACCGGGCATTCCAGTCTCTTCAGTTCACATTTGCCTGTCATGGGATTTCCCAGCTCCCTAATCAGGTGACAAACAGCCTTTCCCATATCGGTACATAACTTACTGGTTCTGCTCCCTAGAGAGACTTGCCTATTATGTTAGTTTAATAGGGCTCACAGATTAGCTATGATATTGTCTGGACTTACCACCATTCCTTCTGGGTTCTATGGTGAGAGGAAGTCTTTTGAAGAAGAGGAGCATGTGGCCAGGTGAGAGTAACTGATTATTAAGATTTCCTTAAAGGTCTAAGGGAAATTTATTCTATGAAGGCAATAGTTCCTTCTATTCCCATCACCAGTAACACAACCACATTTTCTTTAGTGACACTGGGAAAAGGCCGTAGTAGATTTGTTTAGTAATACAGCCCACACAGTGATGTTTGGGGAAGGAATCAAACCTTCCACAATTAGCAATAATCCCTTCTCAGTTGGTCCTCTGGAGCTGCATGTCTGGTGCTGAACAAGGCTGAGTAACATTTCCCTGGGGCATCTGGGCAAGATCTGAGCTGGAGTGCTGGGCAGTCATGTGAACCATGCCTAATTGGTTGGGGTGAAGAGCAGTGGGCAATCAATCTGTCCTTGGGTTTAGACTTACCCTGGGGGCAATTATAGGCAAATTAAAGGATAATTTTGTAGATAAATGAGATCAGGAGTGCATGCCACTTGCCTGGAAACCAGTGGCTAGAGAGATGTATTCTATGCGGAGGCAGAAGATGGATGGAAGGAGCTGTGGAACTTTATTTTTATAAGGGATTATTATTAGTGCCCCTCATAATTCACAGAGACATGCCTTACTTTATATTTTGGAGTCATAAAAGGTGAGGATGGTGACAATCAATCAAAAGGCATCCAGTGTACTTGAAAGGAAAAGGCTAACAGTTGGCCCCAGTGCGAGCCAAATGAAGCACCTCAACTGCGTAACATTCAAAAACCCAGTTAAATGCATTTGGATCTCTTAGATGAACAATAAACAAACAAAGACCACAAAATAACCAGGCAGATTTGATAATGAACCAACTAGAACATAAAAATTAAAGGCGAAATTGACAAAATTAAAGGTTCCATGTACTTGAGACATGAATGAATGTATTATTGAAATGGAAGATGGCGTAACGAATCATTCACAGTGCGACACAAAAGAATCAGAAAGCAAGAAACTATGTTAAGAAATAGGGTGACATATTGAGACTCTGTAACATTCAATGAAATTCTAAGAAGGAGAAAATGTCAATCTTTGAAGAGATAATAACTAATAATTTTCAGAACTGAACAGTTAATACACACACACACACACACACACACACACACACACACACGGGGATGTGTGCACATACATGGGTGGGGGTTGAGAGATGGAAGGAGAGAAAAGCAGAGAGACTTTTCTCACAGGCGAGGGGGTGAGCCCATTATTTGAAGAATGAGCTGCAGTGTCTGATGGCCCAAGCATAGGTCAGCAGGCAGTCCCACACAGTAAAAGTGTTAATTCCAAAGACAAAATACTCATCCAGAAAGAAGCAGCATTAAAAATATTGGGAAATGAGGCAGTCAGAAAGCACTTCACAGTTACAACAGTGGGGGACCGAAATTAAGACCCTTGTAGCTAGGGTTAAGAAAGACAAAAAAGTATCAGCTTAAGCCTGTATCCCTTAGCAAGGTTGACTATCTAGAACCAGAGCCCCCAAGGACATTATAATAAAAACAATGCCACAACATACCTTCTACAAAAAACTAAAAAGGATATGCTCTAAGAAGGGAAAATATTTCCCAGAAGGAATTTCTGAGAAACAAAAAGGAAAGTGGGCAAACACATTGGCAAACACATAGAAGTTTGTGTACGGTTGGTTGATAGCCATCCCTGAACACCAGAATCATGCGTAGAAGTCTGCTTTAAATGACTCGATGAGCCTCAGCTATCAATTTTGCTAAAAATATTTCCCAGATAAGTCTAATGTGAGTCTTAGTTGAAAACCATTCATATGAATAAGCACTGAATTAAATTACATATCATGCATAAATTACATATATTAAAATGGTGATAATTATGGGTTTTCCAAGAGAGCTATCTAAAATAGTAAACATTAAGTCAGAAGGTATTGAAGTTAAAATGTTCAAAGACCCTCGAGCTGTTTATAACATTTAAAGTATGAATAATTAACATTTTAGGCTAATGAAGCGTGGTTACATTTTTAGTAGTTTTAGTAACTGAAAACGAATGAACCAAGAGACTGAATCAAGATGTTATATGGTTCATGTGTTGAAGATGGTGATGAGAAGTGGCCTCCCTGTGTTGCAGTGAGTAAGGGCAAGGGTAGCCAAGAGTGGACTGTTCCAAAGAAAGATATAAATAGTATCCAAATCACAAAGGAAGTGGTGGGACATCGGAAGAGTGCAGAGAAACAGAAGGGCAAGGCATGGCTCCAACCAGCTTCCTGGTGGGGAGTGGGGGTGAGGAGCTTCAGAAGCCCCATTCAGAAGTAAGCACTCTAGAGGGTGATCTGGGGACTCTAGGGAAGGTGCTTCTGTCTAGCCAAGGGAATACAAAGCTAAGTGTGGCCATGAGAGGTTCCTGCTGTGCAAAGATGGAAAAGGGCTGTGGTGAAGCCAGCTCTGGACAGCAGCAGACACATGATGGCAAGAGCATCAAATGAGGAAGCTTTACCAGTTCAGACAACCTTATCCTATCCTCAAGCATGTGACTAGCCGCCTGCAACTAGGGCCCAGAAAGACGCTCTGATAACTACTTTGATTTCTTTTACATCTTTCTTCCCCATGTGATTTCTTTTTAAAGTCGATGTGTGCACCTATACATTTATATGTGTGAAATTTTAATTTTACTATATTACATTAAATTTTTTTGTTTTTATCTTTATTTGTCCCTCCTGTATTCATCTAATTTTGTTAATGCATTTTTTTCTATTTTGGTACACTACTTTTTCTTTTCCTTATTTTTTTTCTTTATTGCATCTGTGTTACCCCTCCATATTTAGCATCATTTTGACTTTACCTTCTTAGTTTTAAAAAAAATTATTTATTATAATTTCTACATTTATCTGATTGTTATTATTTTAATTTTTTGCTATTTGAAATTTTTTTCTGTTCTTTTTCTTGCTTCTCTTCATCTCTCCAATATCTTGTCCCCTTTGTTTTGTTTATTTAACTTTGTTTCTCTTTTGTATCTTATTATTCCTGTACTTGGATAAATTGTCACTTCATAACAATAGCTATAAGGGAATGTTATGCTCAGGTAAAATATCTCTTAAAAGCAGTGGGGAAATACTAGCATCTCAAGACAAGCCCAGATAAATTTGACTACCAAGCTAGCACTGCAGAAGAGAGGTGAAAGAATACTGTGCACTGAGGAGGAAGTGAGCAGCTCGACTGCAAGAGTAGAGGAAGGTATAAAGTTCATGGCTGAAATGACTGAAGGGCTAAGAGGAAACTAATTACATTCAACAGAGTAAATGAGAAAGCTTCCAATGCTCATAGGTGAAGAGAATAAAGAATTAGCCGATAATATAAGCAACCAGCAAAAGAACCAACAAAATTACAAGAATTAGTTCTCAGTACTACCCTGAAATGTAAATGGTATCAACTCACCAAAAGAAAGACACAGTCTAGCTGACTAGATTATAAAATTCAGTCTACTATCTCCAAGAACATTCCTTGTAAAACCACCCATGAATTAGGAGTCAAAGAGTAAAAACAATCTATTGAATATGTGGAAATAACAGAACAGGCTGGCATATTTATTCTTATACCTAAAAATATACAGTTCAAGCAAAAATTAGTCAGAAAAGATAAAGAAGCCCAATACAAAACAATAGAGAACAGTTTATCAGTCAAGAAGCTGTAGGAGGGCTGGAGAGATGGCTTAGTGGTTAAGGTCATTTGGAAGAGGATCTGGGTTCAGTTCCTTGCTCAAAACCATCCATAATTCCAGTTCCAGGGGATCAAATCCCCTCTTCTAACCTTTTCAGACACCAAGCACGCATGTGGTACACGTGGATACATACAGGAAGAATATGTGTGTGTGTGTGTGCGTGTGTGTGTGTGTGTGTGTGTTTGTAAATCCAAAATTAAAAACAAAAAGGAAGTTATAACAAATAAATATATATATATATTCATTAAAAGAATTTTCATGGAAAAGATAAGAATAAAAAAAGCAATGAAATAAGAAAACAGCTATAAATAAAACATAGGTACAAAAACCATAAGAATAGCAAGAAAGGCAGGTAGTAATAAATTCAGAAAATTAGATGAAAAATTCTCGAGAACTTACTAAAATATACATTTTTTGTAATTTCATTCACACAAAATTTAAAAATCATCCCATGAAAGGCATGAAAGCGTCTATAATTTTAAACTTTGCACTACCAGCCATAGGCATATTTTGTATCCAGCTAAATTCTTTGTAAAATGATGAGGAAAGAGGAGTGTATCAAAACCAATACAAAATAAGTTAATTCATGATTAACAATGGTTAACCTTGAGCATAGTAATATTAAACATGCAAATGAATGCCAGTATGCACTGACGGGATAGCAGTCCTCATATTTCAAAACTTTAATGAAAGCAATCATTCCAACAACCTGGAACTCCTCATATTATGAAAAGAGAAAATCGATAAAAGCAACAATAGAAGACTAGAATTGAAAAGAAAAGAAAAATTACAGGCCAATCCTACTCTCAAATACAGACATAAATTTGATTAAATGAAAAATGAAGATGAACCAAATGCTGTACGAGACCATGACACAGCGCTATTAAGTTTGTTCCGGATAACCACAAAAGTTTCACAGTTAAAGTTTGGAAATGATGTGAACTAAACATAGGAAAAACTCTGACTATCTAGATAAATATCCAAAACATGAGGAAATTTGACACAAATTTCAAGGATTCATATATATTTTTTTTTCAATATTCATTTATGGATATGTGTATTATAATCATACTTACAAAACTTACAACCTCATTATATGTGCTTTTTTAGAATATACACTTATATAATTTGTTATATGTGTCTTTAATATATATACTTATACATATGTACTTATATACATATATAATTAGTTTAAATTGCATATAAATACATATCGATATATAAATATGTTTATATACATATGATTTTATGCATGATATATTTATATAAATACATAGAATTACATAAAATTGTATAGAAATACATCCAATATATGTACACACACACATATACATACATATACGGTTCATGATGTTTATCATTACATTATTGTATAAGTACACATATAGATATTTGCTAGGAAGAATTCAGTTGCTTTTTGCTTTTTTCTAACAAGTTTTCCTTCTCCAAAGCCCTTTGCTATCCCTATAACTTTTAGAGTAAAGCTGTCAAGTTTGTAAAAACAAACAACCACATTGTAGTTTTTATAGACATACACACACACACATATAAAACCATATATACATACAATAAAATAAAATAGAAAAGAATTAATAGCAGCTAATTCTCTGGATTATATTAATAACTTGTACAAATATGTGAAGTAAAGAAGAAATATATACAATAGAAAAGCAGGTAAACAATCTGAACTGGCATCACGGGAAGGCAAACATACACACATGTGAATAAGTATAGGATAGGATTATTCTCACTGACACTCAGAAACTACAAACTAAGATCAAGGTTTAATGCCCTTTCATAGGTGCTGTAGTGTGGGAGGTCCTGGTGTTGAGCCGGGGCCTTGCACATGCTGGGCAAGGGTATTCCTCTGTTACTGTGCTGTATTCTTGGCTGTGTTCACTTGCTTTACTTAGAGACCAGATCTCGCTCAAACACTTTGGCTGGCTCTATAGCCAAGAGGAAGCCTTGATCACGTGCTCCTGATGCTTTGTCCTTCAGAGTAGCTAAGATTATAGACCCATGCCCTTTCCCACTGTCTTTTCCTAGCTCTTGGCAATATCGAGGCGTCTGGTTGGACCAGACCTGGCCTGGTGGGGCAGATCTATAGCCCCAGATACTCAGAAGGCTGAAGTCAGAGAATTGTAAGCCCAAGGCCTGTCTCAGACACAGAATGATTTGAATCCATCTGGGGCAATTTAGTATCCCGCCTCAAGATTTTAAAAAAGTAAAAAGAGGGCCTAGGATATGATTCAATACACCTGCCTTGTATGTGTGAGATGTTGGGTTTAGTGTCCAGTACTGTGAAAAATTACCCAAATGGAATTCATAAATTGCTGTTGAGAATCTAAGTTAGTGAGTTCTGTGTGAAAAGAATCAGCTATTCCTTCTAAACATGAACATCTGCATGCCTAAAGATGTCCTCTCAGTTTACTTGTATGTGTATATTTCAAATAAATCCCATGTAAAGTGTTGCAGGAGGCATTTCACAATGTTCACAGCAGCATTGCTAACAGAAGCAAGGAATGGAAAGAACGTAAGTGTACGTTGATAGGAACGCATATCCACTTGTTCAGTCATTGCTCGGCGGAACAGTCTGAATGGAAATGATTGATCTGTGGTTAGAAAAAGTAGCAAAACTCAATTTCCAAACACAATGCGGTGTGGAAAAAAGCAATTGCAGAAAGCACTGTGATGTGTTATGCCATTTTTATACACTTCAGAAGTTAGCAAAGTCATATCTTTTTGGGGGGTGGTGATAAAGTTATCAGGAAAGCCATTTTTCATGTAGTTCGGGAGCTAGCAAAGGCATACACTTTCTTGACTTGCGATAAAGTTATCAAAAAATGGAAAAGAAATTACAGCAAGTGAAGAGTGGCTTCTAGGAGATAGAAAACGGGTAGGAATAATCACGTGGATAGATAGAAACGGGTAGAATAATCACGGGGATAGATAGAGTGGCCTAGGTTTTAAATTGCAACATTGAGTCCCTTTACAACCGAGCTTTGCTAGATACAAACTTTCTTTGGCCCACACCAACTATGTTAATATGTTTCTAAAGAAATGAGCTGAAATTGATAGGAATCCCACCTACTGCCACCTGGTGAGTAAATTAAACAGATCAGATTTTAATATAAATATAAACAGAATATTTTTTAAATATTTAGAATGAAATTGAGCTCCAGTAACCTGAAAAAAATTTAAATTGAGAACTCCAGAAATTTCCAAAGTGGAGAACACAGGGAAAAGGACACCTTTAATAATATGCATCTCATAAGATCCCTTGAATAGGATGGACAGGGTGTGTGAGTTGTTTCGAATCAACCTAATACAGTAAAGGTTAGGATGATACTGTCTGGATTTGGGCTGATATAAAAAAAAAGTACCGGAATGTCAGTCCTCCTTTTTACTGCATAAGATTCGGTTTTAGCAAACTGGAGACATTCTCTTAGCCTTGAAGAATTGGGGAGACCATGTTGTCAACCATCTGCAGAGGGAACTGTGCCAGCCTCAATTAGCTAAGAGCAAAAAGTCCCTAAGGATCGGGATCTCGTTCATACAGACTCCATGAGGTTCCTGCCAGTTACCTTAGCACAGCAGTCTTCCTCAGTGAAATCTTTAGAGGAGAACCTAACCTGCCGGGTAACTTGTGTGTAGTGTCATAAAGGGAGGCTGAACAGACTAGGCAAGTAAAGGATTAGAATTACTGATCCTCGGAAACTCTGCAATGGTAAATAGGTATGGTGTTAAGACTGGGGTGATTTATTATATAGAAATAGAAAATGAGTATGTGGAAACATCTATTCGTCTGTATTCCTATGACACACACCGTGCTGACTAAGAGAGCGCAGTATAGATGCGCGTATAGACGGATGGCAGATAAATATGTTGACAGAGAGGGATAGATGGAGAATGGAAGGTACAAACAAGTCCTCATTTCCAAACATGCTCCACCAGGATGCTGATTGAATGCTCTTGATAGCAGAGGGGGACTTCTGTCTCAGAGGTGGGTAGGGAGGAAGTCAGATCTGGAAGGCAGGACAGAAGAAAGGACTGGAACCTGGGCTGGTTTCTAAACTCCTCATAGCTGGACAAAGCATTCTGAACAGACAGAACAGACTCTCCACAAAGCGGGCGACCTTCAGCTTCAGAGCCTCTCACCTGTACCAGCTTCTAATGACCTTGGAATTCGAATTTGTAGTTTTGCATACGTTTCTTTTAGGACTCCATAGACTGGAGGCTACTCAAAACCTGGGTCTGCCACTCTCTGATAATTACAGAAAAAAATGGTGAGTCTAGGGGTTTTCCTTTGAACCTGCAGAGAGACATCTAGTAGGGTATCTGCAAGTGTAGGGGTTAAGTTAGTGTATAAACTTAGATTGTTAAGTTACTGTGGGTGTCAGAGAAAATGTCTCAAATCTAAAGATTTTATTCATTCATTCATTCATTTACTCATTCATTCATTCACTCTCCCATTCTACTTCGTTCTTCCAGCTTACTTTTCCTCTATTTGATTCAACCTCAAATCCAAGCTCCAACGTTATGGGAAACTCTCAGGCCTCAGACACTTGCACCTTATTTGGGGTGGGGGTCGCAGGCAACACTTACCTTATGGGGACTCTTCTGCTGCTGCTTCCATTTCTGTAATGAAAATCTGAGTGTACTATTGAGCCATGGGGAATGATGTCAGGACATTATAGTAGACCATTTTAAAAAAGAAGAAAGTGGTTTCAGTATCCACAGGGTCTCCTCAGCTACGTTTTAAGAAAATTAAACACTTTCATTGAACTCAGAGAATCTTCCCCAAAGATGTTCTGGCAAGAGCTGTTGTCATGGATACCCAGTAGCTTAGGGCTTCACCATCATTACCACTGCCCAGCACCTATCAGACCCACTTTAAAGGAAGGGCTCCAACGCTTCCCTCAGATTGCCATTGGGCAAGTTTAGCATTCAGCTCTCTCAGTTCCCACTTGGCTTTGCTCATGTCTTAATGCTTGGGTAGGTTTGGGGAGGACTGACGTATCCTCTTTTACCTTAGTCCCTATATTGGTAGAGTGTAAGAGTTTTCAAATGACCCCATGGTATCGTTACAGAATGTATTACCTTGGGGCAGAACTAACCCTCCTGCAAACTCTATACTGATGTCTTCGATGTTTGGTGGTCCCTCACTACCTCATCTGTCTTCTTTCTATGTCAGAAAGCACAGTGCCTTGTGTTCTACCTCTGTAGCATTGTGCCCACCATTCTCATACTCCTCTTCTGAACCTGGTGCCTGGAGAAGGTTATTGTTCTAAGTTCTTTCTCTTCTTGCCTCTAGGCTAATGAGTTTACGGGTGTCTAGTGTCAGCATTACTACATTCACTTCATAGGGTGAAAAGCCCCAGTATAACTCCAGAGCTGCACACAGACAATTTCTCCCCAAATCTGTTAACAGTGTTCTGGAGCTGAAAGCCATAGGCCACAACTGTTTCACATTGAATAGATAAACAAACCATAAATAACTCTACAGCCACATCGTAAACATGGTCGACATGTCTCTCTGAGCCTGCCTGTCTCTAAGGGCTGAAGGATTATCAAAGTGGGTGCCTCCTTCTCTGGAATTTAAGTGGCGTGAAAACATCAGAACTCAAAGCAGAAATGTTTCTGTGCGTGGAGTAGAGCAGCTGGACTTTTTCTTCTAAAGCCAAAGCATGAGGAAATGGTGCTGGTCTCATTGAAGCAGGGAAAAAATGCAGAGGAAGGGAAAAGAGAAAGGTTCCAGAGGAATGAAGAAGATGCTTTTCTGAAAACAAATTCAAACTCAGTCTTCTTTGCAAGTGCTGAAACTGACCACAGATGTGTTCCTTGTTAAATTTTAAATTAAGTTTTTACATGAAATTATTTTTTAAAAAGATCTGTCCTCTTTAACAGGTATGACAATGCCTTCCTGTGGTCCTAGGACTCAGGAATCTGAGACAAGAAGACTGCTAGTTCATGGCTAGTCAGGGAATGTATGTGTGTGCATGTGTATGTTTATGCATGTGTATGTTTATACATGGGTATGTACATGTATGTGTTTGTGTGCATGCATGCATGTGTGTGTGTGTGTGTTTCTGTGTATCCAGGGAGAAAGAGAGTGAGGAAGGGATGGGAAGAGAGAGAGAGAGAGAGAGAGAGAGAGAGAGAGAGAGAGAGAGAGAGAGAGAGAGAGAGGAACCTGTCTGAACAAACCAATATCAAACAAACAAATAGTACACTGTGAATATTCAGTACTTTGTCTTTGGCCCAACCACTCCCTGGCAGCACAGGTGACACTCCTCATAGTATCTGTCACCACCTCCTGGTTCTTAAACTTGTACTCATAACAGGCACTTCTCTGATCTACTCCACGATACTTAGCAGCAGCTCAGACTTCTGCCCACAGGGTCAGGGATGCCTCTACTCGCTACCAGATCCTGAAAGTTTCCTGCAAACAAAAGCAATTGTTTCTGTAAAACCACTTGTGTAAACTCTCATGGCTAGTTAGTGCATAGGGCAGTAATTCTAGGGTTTCTATCCCACTAGCAGAGTATTCTTTCGCCCACAGTGTATTATTATTATCATTATTATTATTATTATTATTATTATTATTATTATTATTATTATTATTATTTTGCTGTTGCTGTTGTTTCTAGATCCATGTCTACCTGCATAATTTTGAAGTTAGGACTCAGCTCTAGGTTCGTCTTTAATGGAGGCAATACTGGCACCTCGTGTCAAGGCAGGCTCTCTTAGCGTGGGCAGCGGGTAGTTGAGAGTAGTATGATATGATTGGTTAATGTCTGTAATGTATTTCTTTGAATGTCACTCTAGCTACCCAATGTGGTTAGTGTCATACTTAAGTGAGATGTTTCAGAAGATTTGGCACATTATAAAATATCCACAGATGGTAAATGAACCATTACCTTTTTTTCCCACAGTGATAATTTGTCTAAAGGAAGAAGCCCTACTTTTCACCTTCTGTTATATCCTCCCCCCATTTATCTTGCCCACTCACAGTGGCATTTTCTGTTCTATGACTTTGACAACTTCTGCCCATTCTTGCCTTAGGATTCTCTTTGCTTCTTGTACTTTCCTCCTATTCCACTCTCACCTCAAGTATTTATTCTGAAGATTTCTGTAAAAACAGCACACATTCAAGGAGTCCTTCCCTGACCTTCCTCTATGAAAGGACACCATCTACCCGGGGAGATTTTTATTTCATTAGATGTCCCTTCTTATTCACAATAGGAGCATTTTTCCTTGTGTACCAAAGCTCCAGCATCCTGTCATGTCATGGGAGAGGCAGACAGCCTAGCACACACAGCCCAAGTATTCAGCACAAACTTGCAGAAGGATAAATTTAGCAGAAAGTCTGCCTCCGAGTCCAAGTCCAGTTTTCCACTCTATTAAATATAAGACTATCTAGAAAACGATGAATAAGATTCATTGAGCAAATGATTGCAGCACTGACTGGCTGGTGCATTTGTTTCATGATTTATTCATTCATCCTTTCATGCATTTAACAAACCTGGACTGGCTGCTTTAGTTGACGAGCCTTCCCTTACTATATAGAAAATCTCAATGGGATGAATTCCAGTTTCTATTGTTCTTCACTATCAGATGCAGTGGAGTAAAGAAAACACAGTCTCATGACTAAAAAGGGTAGAAACACGTTTTATCACATTTTCACCCCCCCCCCCAAAGTCCCTGAAGCCTGAAAAGCTCATACAGAGCCTCCACTCTGTGCCAGGTGCTATCCAGACTCCATTCATCCAGAGATGGATGAGGACTAGAGCTAGATCCAAGTTGCTTTTGCATATCACAATCTTTGCTGTTCTGTTCCTCTTGCCATACTCCGCTGCACATTACCTCCGGCCTGGGCTGGCACAGAGCTTTCTGTTGGAAGGCACACACACTTGCCTCCTGGTCATGACCAGGCAGCTGCTGGCAGGCCTTGGGGATGCAGTTTATTGTGGTCTTTTCTATGTAACCACCAGCAGCTCATTTTAATTCCTAAGATTGCCCTCTTCTGCAGGACCATCTGTGAACTAGCAAGGTCTGCTCATATCTCTCTTCTGCTTTTGTTTTCTTTGAGAAAAGAAGCCTGTTCGGTGTAAGGATTTTAAATATCAACATTATGTTCAGATAGATAGAAAATATCCTAAGTAATAAATCTTTTGGATGTCTGTGGATGTTCTCTCTCTTTCTCTTCCTTCTGTTGTACTTTTAAGGCCCCCTGTTTTAAAAGTCTGGTGGGTTTTGTCTACTAGATGCAAAGGAAGGGAATTTGAATGTTAGGCTGGCAGGTGACCTTTTCAAGGCTCCCATTTTGATCAGCTGTGCACACGCACTCCTGGTGCTGGAAAATGGCTTTTCTTATAGAAAAGAAGGCACTTTTCTTTTTAAACAGCTTTGAACTCCCAAGGTGACGTTATGAATCACCTTGCTATCTACAATGACTGTAAATGGAAACTATGTGTCCTTACTGATTTTATTGGCTCGTCAGCTTGCTCAGATCACTCAATATTAAAAGGGAGTTTGACCAAAGCCTGAAAGAATGTATGTTGGAAAAGGGCCCTCAGTGGAGCATCCAGGCATTGTGCATGTAGGAAACACCATCCATTTGAGCTCTAAACAGCAGGATGGCCAGGTGTCTGCATGGAAATTTGGAACTATCAGATTGAACCTAATAATAAGGACTCGGTTCACCATCTGTAAGAATGACCACCCTTCTCTTCACTGCATAGTTTGTACCTGATTCTTGTGGTTTTTACCCCCATAATCTAAAATATTCACTGTTTATGAAGTAAATCACAAAATGCATGGGAATGTACGAGGGAGAACGTGTGCTGGCTCTGCACCATCAATCCAGAGCCACTGTGATGCTTCAGCATCTATAAACTTTGATGCCAGTCTAATTTGGTGTTTTGGGTTTTTTTTCCCCAAAAGTCTGAGATTCAGTGAAAATATTGGAAGTCCTTCATTTTCTTGAGACTATAAAAGAGTTCTATGTTTAGCAGGAACCTAAGTGTCTCCAGTTTTTCCCCGCCTACTCCTGAGCACCCCAGCTCCCAGTGCATTGTTGGGCTTCTCTCTGGTATTCACACAGTGTCAACACGCAGTCATACTTAACTTATGATATATTTTACCTCTCGTGTGGCTTACGATATGTTCTCTCTTCTGCTCTTGTTGCAGAGATAAGTCTCCCAAGCCACTCAAGGAACACCCAATGTGACCATAACTAAGGTTAATTTCCATTTTAATGGTACTGTTGATGACTGTGACCTTGAGTTGTTAGTTAAGGACCAAGCCATGTTCTAAGCCAAGGCAGGTCAATACTCTATTCCCAGTTGTCTATCACACATTTCCAATACAATGATCTTCATAGCTTTCTTTGCAGAGAAAGCTTCCTCAGACTTGGTCTGTGAAGTCAGACAGGGCCCTGACCACTATTTCTCCTTCTTTATTACCATGCAATATTTGAAATATGTCCCCACCTTCCCCTTTCGAGTGAGGACAGAAGTCCATAGGCATGTCAGCTTTGCACATGCTAGCAAAGGCAATCTGAGCTATGCTAGGGAAGAGAACACTACTCTCTACCTTTCTGTGATGACAGACTAGAAGGTAAGTAATTAATAGGCGTTATTGACATCTTCTCAGGAGAGATCAACTTTGTCTCCCATTCCCATATATGTGTTCTTTTGTTCTTTGGTTTCTCACCCAAATTCTTTATTTTTATGGTTTTTATACTAACCAGTAGGTCAAGCCTTTGAATAAAGTGTGTACATCTTGGATGACTTTGACTTTTGATCAGAGGCTAGGCAAGCAGGAATGTGCAGAATGCTCTCTGTGTGGGACTTAGATCTACTGAGTTGTACATCTAGGCTTTGTCAATGAGGCAACTGAAGGATGCTACACTTCCTTGTTGCTTACCAACACTCCCCATTCACAACCCACTAGCCCTTTGGAACCCCATTGGACACCATCATCTTTCTTGTGTATTCATTGTCCCTCTCTCTAACATTGACCTGTTGCTGTGGAGTATGTTTTCTCTCTTTCATGGTCTCTTATGATTTCATCATCTAGCCTAGGACACTGAAGTACCCTGTGTCATTCACATTTGCTCCCTCCTCTATGAAGTATATTCTTGGAAATTAAGCATGGGAGCCTTTAGCTGTTGACCTCATGCTTCATTCTTGGACTCTCCTCTTGGTAAATCCCCCACAAAATGCTACTCTGCAGTTCAGATTCACAATCTTCTTAGAAAAAACAATTCTTAGGAATGAGTGTGATACATTCTTCACAGAAGAGTCACTCAACTCTTTTACTAGACAATTCATTAAACATTACTCCACTTCTATTCATACACAAGAACCAAAATGGATCAAGGGCGTTTTACCAAGAAGTCGTCATTCTTTTCATTCAAACATAATTCTCTCTGAATAGACACAACTTTCCCATTCTTTTTCCCCAACAGAAATTTACTTTGAAGATTTTTAGTCTTATCCCTAGTCTCTCTGTAAAACCCAGAATCTTTGGGGAATGATCTCAAAATGTACTTTTGTTGAATACATTTTTATGGCTAGAGTTATAATTTTTCTAAACTATGTAGGTTTATGTTCCTTTGTGATGAAAGGAACTAGGAATCATGATGTGCGAGCTTATGAAATCTGCCATTTTAATATAATTTGGTCATACTGCTCTTTAGAGGTATACACAGACTTGATTGAGCTTAGGCTGGAAACATTAAGCACACTGCTGTATTTTATCTTTATTCATATGAATATTTATTTGTTTGTTCTTCACCTTCTGAAAGTAACTTACGAGAGAGATCTAATTTAGGTTTGGTTCATAGGGTACAGACCTCATGACCCACAAAGTCAGTGTTATCCCAAGGTAAAATCTCATAGTGATTGACCTGAGTATGTGTGGGCTTGACAACTGCTTTCCTATGTTAGATTTCTGACTCCAGTGTTAAGTAAGAAAATAGGTCACTATCCCTTTTTGGTTGATCATCTTACTTATATCAACCATGTTGCAGTTGAAGGAGACTGTGAATCAGCCTCTTTTCCATTTAATCTTTTGGGTTCTCCTCATGGAGGAAGTGTGAGGTTGGAAATATAGATTTCTGAGTTCCAAAAAATACTTTCTCCCAAATTAAAGAAAAGGACCCTTTGGGTTTACTGTCATGGTTTTCAGACTAAAAACTACTTCCTCCTAAGTTAAAGAAAAGGACCCATTGGGTTTACTGTCATGGTTTTCAGAATATCTTCAAACAGAGGGATTACAAAGTTTAAAGTATGAAGAGTGGAGACTCCATTAAAAAAAAAATAACTTTCGCTTTGCTACTTTAAAAAAAATATACTCCCTTAGGAAACATTCCAAATGCACATTTAGCTAGCTTTTATTTACTTTTTGCTCCTGAGCGTGTTCCCCTGGTGTCTCATTGATGTTACACGTTTGTCAGTCACTTAAAGCACAACAGGCAGAGCTCCGACTCTGGCTAAGAGTCAGTGTACTTGCCTCCATGTATGAGTACCTGGGTTCAACCTGTCAGTCCTGGAAAACAAACAATTCAATAAAACTCTTCTATCTGTCCCAGCTCTATATATCACAGGACTCAGAAATGAGGAGGCCTACAGCTTGCTTTCCTGAGAAGTTTTTCTTTTAAGCTCTGATAAAATTGTGCTTGAGGTTCTGAAAATAAAAACAGCAACAACATCTCTCTTGTGCAAATGTCTTCATGCTAGGGTT
This sequence comes from Rattus norvegicus, assembly GCF_021556685.1. Classification (NCBI taxonomy): domain Eukaryota; kingdom Metazoa; phylum Chordata; class Mammalia; order Rodentia; family Muridae; genus Rattus; species Rattus norvegicus. The sequence goes on along the minus strand of NC_141542.1, from coordinate 90,141,764 downwards.
GAAAGAAGATTGAAAGTGAGAGCTTCAAGATATATCCTTACTTTGATTGCCTTATAAGCAGAGTCTGATGCAAGGCAGGCATGCGTGGGGGTTATTCAGGACCTGGATCTTTGGGTGCAGTCATGTGGGCAGGGAATTGAACTGGTTAAGAGGGTGAGTTAATCCTGGAATTGGTCACAACTGGGAACAATAGTTTCATGACCTGTGACAAGAGTTAAAGAAAGGGAGAGGAAGAGATGAGTGGGACAGGGAGAGTGTCAAAGATACTAGAGAAAGCAAATGAAGGGGACATTCTGTCTCCTACATTGCCCCTGTAGCTATTGTGTCATGGCACTATATATAGAGAGTGAATGTCTTTGGGACAAAAATGATGTTCTTGTCCTAGATTAGATTTAGAAAGACATCCCCTTACTATTTACTCTGCAGCATTGCACTTGGATTTCTAACCTTTTCCAGAGAAAATATTCCTATGACTTTCATTATTTAAATGGTGCTTTCAAACTGTGAGCCCTTGTAAATGATTGCTCTCAAATCTTTACCACACTTCCTAATCCAAACCCAACGGAGAGAGTGAGAGCAGCTGCTATGCGCTGTGCACCGTGTCGACCTGACACATCCATTGGCCCTGGCCGATCAACTGGGTGATTTCTGCTTCCTGCATGTCCATTTCTCATAGTTTGAAAGCTGTGAATCCATTGCTACTAAGTCATTTCTTCCCAAGTGTAGCTAATTCCTCTTCTAATAGAAAATGGAAGGAAATGGTTCTCCTCTGGGTCTCTTTAATCCCTTGCTTGGAGTGCCCAGAGTTTTAGTCGTGTCATTTCTCAAAGAACTTCAAGCTCTTTGGAGACTGTCAGTGAAAAAGACAGGGACAAAGGCAGGCAGCCAGGAAAAGGCGTCTTTGGGGTCAGAAAGAAAATGACATAAGAAGGGTGACAGCCTGTCACTGCAGAGGACTGGATAGAATTCCCAGGGAAACCCCTTTCCTGTTCTTTGTCAAAACCCTGGCTCCACTCAGTCATCTTATCTGTTGACTGAGCTTACAGACATGGAAAGATGGAAAGGAGCTTTCCAAGGTCATTTCACAGGGCTCAGTGTCTCCATAAATAAATTCTTCTCCTAGACCTTACTGCCCAAACCACAGAAGACAAGTAAAAATGAAAGATAAGAAAATCTGTACAGTAATAACGATAATAATGACCATCAATATTTATCAAAAAACCACTAAACTCTTTAGGTTTTATTTTCATCTTTGCACAACCTATACTTACCTGGGAAGAGAGGGCCTCAACTAAAGAATTACCTCCAACAGATTGGCTTATGGACAACTGTCTGTATTGATAGATATGGGAGGGCCTAGCTCACTGTGGGTTACACCATTCCTAGGCAGGTAGGCCTAGGATGTATTAGAAAGCTGGCTGACCTTGAAACAGATAGAACAAGCCAGTCAATAACCTTCCTCAGGGTTCCTGTCCCAGACCTCTGCCTTAGTTTCCCTCAGTGATGGACGGTTACATGAAGTATGAGCTGAAACAAACCCTTTCTTCCCCGAAGTTGCCTTTGCTCAACGTGTTTTGTCATAACACCAGGAATCAAACTAGAACAAACACTCACCATATGACAAACTCTTGTTTCTTTGATCCACTCACTCTATTGTATTAGTGTAGCCTTCTTTCAAGTGCAAGACATAGGATTCCCGTTAGCTGAAGCTTACATCTGGCTCTGAGCTGCACTATTCTTTGATTCCCAGGTACATATGGTTGCTATGGTGTCATTAGACTTGATCTTACTTTCCTTCCCTGAGCTCAGTTTATGCTGGAACTCTTTCCTCTCAAATAAGTTTTCTATTGTGACAAGCTGTAAGGTAAGCATTTCTAAGCTTAAGCCCTGCCCTATACCCATGAAAAAGGAATGCTATTTCTTTGTAGTTGTGATGCTCTGCATATGCTTGGTGCAGGGAGTGGCACTATTAGAAGGTGTGGCCCTGTTGGAGGAAGTGTGTCATTGTCAGGGTGGGCTTGGAGACCCTCCTCCTAGCTGCCTGAGGATTTTCAGTCTGTTCCTGGCTTCCTTTGGATGAAGATGTAGAACTCAGCTCCTCCTGCACCATGCCTGCCTGGATGCTGCCATGCTCCTGCCTTGATGATACCGGACTGAACCTCTGACCCTGTGAGCCAGCCCCAATTAAATGCTGTCCTTTATAAAACTCACATTGGTCATGGTATCTGTTCACAACAATAAGACTCTAACTAAGGCAGTAAGTAGTGTTCTGATAAATTAGAACAAATTTCATTGTCCCCGTTGAGTTTTAAGCTGTGATGGTTTGAATAGGAATGACCCCCATAGATTCATGTGTTAGAAGTTTGGCCATAAGGAGTGGTACTGTTAGGAGGTTCGGCCTTGTTGGAGGAAGTGTGTCCCTGTGGGATTGGACTTTGAGGTCCCACATGATCAAGCTATGCCCAGTGTGATATACAATCTCCTTTGGCTGCCTGCTGACCCAGCACCATGTCTGCCTGCCCACTCCCATGCTTCCCTCCATGACAATAATGAACTATAAAAGGCCTGAAACTGTAAGCCAGCCCCAAGTAAATATTTCCCTGTAAGAGTGTTGCTGTGCTCATGGTGTCTCTTCATAGTAATAAAACTCTAAGACAGAAATCTACCCTTGAACCTATCAATAGATATAGTTATGTGACATTCAGTTTCCCTAAACCTTTTACCAGTTCCATCCCAGCGGGGATGGTGGGGAGCAGCCCCACTCAAACCATGAGGGCTTTATTAAGTTTCTAAGAATCTATTCTACTCACGGTTCAGAGTCAGCCCAGAGAGATCCTGATATGGAATTTGCGAGATGGGAGTCAGTAGAAGTTACATTTTTCTAAAGGTCACATGGGCAGACAGCTGCCACCTTTGTTCAGATTGACTGTTTTCTCTACTGGCTCAGTTGACCATCAGCACCCCTGACCACCAGACACTGAGCTGAAGGTTCTGTAGTGAATCCATTTTCAGAGTCCTGCTTAAGCTATTCTTTAGAAGGTCCCACTTCTGCTCTAATGTGTCCTGTACCCTCTGGTTCTCTTACAAACTCTGACATGTCCAGCCTTGCCCAGTCATGACTTGCGGAGACAGCTAGGTGACCAACTGACGGGACTCTGCACCCTGTCATGCATCTATATTTGTGAAAGGCTTAATTCTGACTAAATTCTCTAGCTCCCACCAATCATAGAGTGACTTCTTCCTTGACCACCCACCTATGAATACTCTAGACAAGTAAAATAGCATATATTCATGATGCTAATCTCACTCATTTTATAAATGAAGAGCCAAACTGGAAGGTCAAAGCCATTAACAATTATTCTCAGAATCACTGAATGAGGTAAAAGGATTTCCACTCAAGCCTGTCTGACCCAGACTCAACTGAGTCTTATTTGTATCTCAATAATAGATTCCACTCTTGCCTCTTGTAGCCTATAGGTGTACTGTGTGACGAATTCATTTGGTTTTCTTAGAAAAAAATGATTTTAAGGAGGGGAAGAGCAGAAAATGGGAGAAGGAGGAGGAGGTTCTGACTGACTTCTATTAAAATAAATAAATAAATAACAAAAGAAAGAAAGAAAGAAAGAAAGAAAGAAAGAAAGAAAGAAAGAAAGAAAGAAAGAGAAAGAAAGGATTAGCCAGATAATACTGACTGATTCTCTAGAAGAGAAAACTGGGGGCCTTGCTGCATTTCATCTGCCAGAGTAAGGCTCATGGCATGTATAGAGAGGTACCAGTAATCTGATTCTTCTGGGCTGTGATGTCTGCCATAGAAAGGCCCCTCAAAATCTACTATGGCCACTCAGTCAAATTTTCACTCACTTTCTGTCTTGGTTGGCACTTTTGAAGTGCTTTCGTCGCATTTGAGTCTCAGAAGTGAATTCAACCTGTATTCCCTTGCTTGTTTTGGCTTTTTTAAGAAAGGAAAAGAGTCTCCGACCCCTTCAGACATGCTTGGGAACGCCCTGGATCATTCAGGGTATGCACCAATGCGCTGTGAGTCTTTGTGAGTGTAAGCGGAATGACTCTTTCAAATCATATTTACAGCACTTGGTGCTGGGAGATTTGAGTGAGAGAAAAAGGAAATGAGAACAGATTAAAATTAAAAAAGAAAATGAAAATGAGAATCAGGTGGCTTTCATTAAACATTCATAAAGCAAATGAGTAGAGTTCATTTGGAAGTGGTGAAGAACCACACACCCCCCCCCACCCCAGGTAAAGTGGATGTCGTGAGGATGAAAGTCCCATCACCAAGACGTCCCTTTTGGCAGGAAGAACCTGTCTACTGCCTGTGGTTTCACAGAAATGCTCAGTAAAAGGGCTTCTTAAATGGAAGAGTAACATGAATGAGTGGGTGTAGGTGCTTGCCTCAAACAAAGTTAAGAACAAGTAGGAAGGATGAAACAGTAAGTTTAGGTGGGAGCTGGAATGTTCACAGCCAGTGAGTTCAGCCTAGTCACATAGTGCAGCAAAGGTATGGGGGTGGGGGGAAGACTGGGGCCCACAAGGCTGAGTCCCAGGCCTTGGCTAATTCAGAATGCCCATGTGAACGCCACTTCTGATTTATCTGACGACCCTGCTGCTGTGTGCCTAGACATGGTGTGGGGAAAATAGGAAGGGCTGGTTTCTAGTTGAATGCAGGGAGTAACTTGGAAGGAGGGAAGATGTGTGTGACCTTTCTGAAGGGACCCCAGCTAGTTTCCATCCCACCCCCATGTTTCTCTTGTGCTCCACCCTTAAGGGCCTTAAAAAATTTTTTTTCCAGGCATCTGCCCTCTCTGTCTCTTTGAACTATGTTGCCTGGTGCCTACATTTCCTGGCAGTGCATTGGCTGGTACCTGTAGGAGCAGCGCAGAAGGGGCATCTCTGAGCAGAGTAGACTAAGACAGGGATATGGGCATCTCCATGGTATCTTACTATGGTCAGATCAGAGCACAGAGGTGGCAGAAGCAAGCTGAACGCGCACCCTGGGGCTCTCTGGAGTGCAACTAACTCTGGAAACTTTCACGAATGCTGAATTCACTTGACACTTCACAGGAAAAGCTGAGCCTTGAGCCATCTTTCCTTCAGTAGTTCAATTTATTTTTCCAGTTGCCTTTCTGACTTTCCCAGCACAACCATCTGCCCTTGGGCATTTGGGTATAAAGTAGTGATCTTATTAAAGACCAAAGACTCATTCTCAGGGACACACACGGTGAGATCATATGATCACAGCACCCATAGGCCAAAAAATGTTTATATCTTTTCTGTCCTTATTCCCAAATAAATTTCTAGTAATTGAAAATTTCAAAGAATCCAAAGGATTTTAAAGCAAAATTCCTTGCAGTATGTGTGGTTAACTTCAAGGCCCATCTTCATCCTATTTTACCATTATCTTTATTATTCTGTAAAATAAACTCATTATATAAAAGATAAACTCATTGTGATACTTGAATTTTCTTTCTAGAAGGAAGCCATTTTTGGTGGCTTGTGTATGAAACATACCCATTAGGCTCATTTGGACATCTGGTCTCCAGTTGGTGGTGCTGTTTGGGGAAGTTATAGAACCTTTATGGGGCAGAGCCTTGCTGGAGAAAGGATGTCACTGGGGTCCATCCTTGAGGATTTATATCGTACTCCATGTTCTGTTTCCTCTATGTTTCCTGTGTGTGGCTAAAAAGGTAATTAACCAATTTCCTTCTTCAGTTGCCTGCTGCCATGCCTTTCCAAACATTATGGACTCTGGGACTGTAAGCCAAGGTAATCTCTTTTTTCTATGAATTCCTTTTAATTTTTGTAACTACTATACTCTAAAGGAAGAAAGTAACCTGGCACAGATCACAAGGATGTGTAGAAGTGCCACTTTCAGGGGTGTTATTGACAGTGCTGACAAACAGAAAGACAGCAGACACCAGAGAATATTGGGAAGAATAGTGCTTCGATTCAGCACTTCCTGATTCAAATCCTTTTGATTAGCAGTATAGCCTTAGATTGATGACTTCTAGTTACCCTCTGCAAACCTGAAATAATAAAATTGACCCAAAAGGCAGTGCCATTTAGAAGAAACAATACAGGCAGAAATATCTGGTGCATACAAATATTGGTAACTTGATTAAAGTACAACTAATACATACTACCCAGAGTTAGCTGACTGGTAGGGATTCTGTTGAGACCTACTGTTCAAGGGTGGCACTGTGAAGGATTGCAAGAGTTAGTTATGTTCCCTGAATAACCAAACAAAGATGAAACCATATGCTTTTGCATTACAGGATTACTGATTCTTCAGGAAATTAGCATACAATAAAATAATTTATGTGCGAGGCAATGTTCAGATCTCAGATAACAAATGCAGCCAATTAGCCAGAATAATCCAGTCTTACTGACACAATCATTTCCATGTAAGAAGCCAGACCTGCCAAACTCAGAGAAACAGATCCTTTGTGATTTTTCCTGGAGCCCCAGGATCATGGAGCTGCCAGGGGAAAGGAAATGAATGCCCTTTTCAGTCCTCTTTAATTTCTTGGCCCCATATTCATCAAGATACTGAACATTTTCAGAAGGGGTCGGCTTCTTCCCGTCATTCTCTACCCCAGACCTTTTGCTCTCTAGAGGCTATTTAATGAGACATAACCAAGTTCAATTTTCCCTGAAATACCAACTGGGTTTGTCTTTGAGCTTCACTCCCAGGCTCAGGTCTCCAGTTTCTTGTTTAATGTCATAATTAGAAGAAAGTCTTGAGAAGATTTTTGTCCTGACTGAACAGATTTTTGACCAGCCAACTAGCAAGCCATGCATTGTCCTCATCCTTACACTCCCTGCAATATGGCTCCTTGTGTGGGACAAGGCTGTGACCTGGATAGCTTCCAAACTGGCTGGAAGAAAGTGTGTGACTTCAATGTGGTAAGGGCAGCTTGACCCTAAAAACATGTGGCTTCTCATACTCTGTTTATCAGCAAGAAGGCTCTATCTCCCTCGCTCGCTCCCCACTGCCTATTGGCTTCCTTCTTGTTTCTTCTCTATGCCTGTCCATTGGAAGGCATGTGGTTTGAATCCCTTGACAGAGCTAGGTCTGATCAGAAGTGGGGAGGGGCGACCTTTGGATATCACTCAGTGGTAGAACATTTTCCTACCATGCCCAAGGCTTTAGGTTCAATCTCTAATGTGTGTGTGTGTGTGTGTGTGTGTGTGTGTGTGTGTGTGTGTGTGTGCGCGCGCTCATGTATGTGTACATGCTCGCTAGCACTCTCTGTCTCTGTCTCTCTCTGCCTCTGTGTCTCTCTCTCTGTCTCTCTGTCTCTCTCTCCCTCTGTGTGTGTGTGTGTGTTTTAATTTAAAAACAATCAAAGTGAAAAGAGAACTTGTGCAAAGGATAGAGAAAAACTTTTCTCAAAGTAGCTTTCAAGTCTTCACAGATCTGGACAGAGACAGGAAATTATTCTGAGTGCAATTTTTCTACCATGTTTTTTTAGGTTGTTGTCAACATTGTGTGTTTTAGTGGGCAGACTTGTTAAGTCTCTGAAATATCACATGGTTCCCTTAAAACCTTTGAATTCATTTATCGATTCTTCTATTTACCAAACACTGCAGGTTCATAATGAATGACCTGTTAAAGAAGCACAAGTGGGTTTACTCAAGTGTCTTGAAATGTTTACACATTCACTGAATCTGTTTCAGAGCATGGGCATTTCCATGGGCTTGAAGCGATTTGTGTTACCTTCCAATTATGTAATTCTGATCATTACCCAAATCAGAAAGAATCTGGGCCTTATACTGTTTGGATTCAGTAGCACCTAGTCTCAAAGTTAAAAATAAAGAGCTTATGAATGCATATTGTGTCATCTAGTTTGATAGTACCAGAAGAATCCAGTCAAGGCTACATGTAATTACTGATGTAACTGAGTTTGTATCTGCTCATGTCCAAATTTACCTTTGCCTCACTTCTTTTCTTTTCTCTTTCCATATGATTCCTGACCTTATGGATCAGTAAGACAACTTTTATTATGTTTTTTCTATAGAAATGATCTCATAAAAGAAATAACTCTGGATATTGCAGCCTGTGGCATTAGTTTATTACAATTAAAAACTAACAGAGTGGGGATGTAGCTCAGTTGGTAGAATGAACCTAAGTTTAGTCTTGGGCACCACAAATACTGGGTATGGTGGCAGTCTCCTGTAATCCAAGTGCTGAGGCTGTAGCATAGAAGAATCAGAAGCTCAAGGTCATCGTTGGTAACAAGCAGATAAATAAATAAGCATGTTCTTTATTTTATACAAGAGGATTAGAGATACAGCTCCCTGGGAGATCATATGCCTATCATGTAAGAAGCTTTTGGCTCAATGGCCAGTACCATAAAATAAAGTAAAAAACAAAAAACAAAAACTCTTTATCCTAGGTTGGAACTGTAAGTCAGTAGAAGAGGGCTTGCCTACTATGTGAGGCACTGGGTTTGATTCACAGGCACACACAACATAATTAAAACCGCAACAACAACAACAACTAGTATTTTACCATTCCCCAAGAGTAGCTAGACTATTTTAAATGTATTTACTTGGCCTTTGTGAAGCATTAGTTTTATAATTAATCTTAATTTTAATTTTCAGACTCCATAAAACATTATATGATTGTCTTTAAAAACAAAATAAATTGCCCACACATTTGTCTTTTATGTTGTTCTTTATCCTTTCCTGAATTTCCATGGTATCATCTGGGACGGTTTTTATATGTGTAAGGAATACTCTGTAGTATTTCCTATAATGCATTCCTTGCATTGCCAAATTCTACTCTTGTCTTTATTTCTGATTTGTTTTGTTGAAAGTGTCTTTCACTGAGTATAGAATTATGTCTGATATTTCATTCTTTTTGTGCTACACATAACCTTGTCTCCTCATTCTATTGTCTCTTGGCTTTCATAATTTTGGTTGAAAAGTCAGTTATCATTCTTATTGCTCATTGGAAGACAAACAAACCTACCCCATGCCCCCATGTCATTGAAGTTTTCTCTTTTGATTTCCAATTTAGACACCCTATACTTGGATAAGCTTTGCACTTATTTTCCTTAAAATGCATGGATATATTAAAGTCCACGTGGCCTTTGACAGGTTTTGAATATTTTTGTTCATTATTTGTTCCAATGTTGCCTCTTTTACCATCTTCTCTGTTACTTCCTCTGAAATTCCATTTGTATAAATGCTGCTTCCAATTTTTTTCTATTATTTGACCCTTCCCTGTACCTCAATTTGCATCTTATTGAGCTATTAATTTTAGAAATGACACTTTTTTATTTTCAAACATTTATTTGGTGCTTTAAAAACACATATAACTTCAGAAAGCCTCTTTATTTATTTTTTTAAAGATTTATTTATTTATATAACTACACTGTAGCTGTCTTCAGACACACCAGAAGAGGGCATCAGATCTCATTACAGATGGTTGTGAGCCACCATGTGGTTGCTGGGATTTGTACTCAGGACCTCTGGAAGAGCAGTCAGTGCTCTTAACCACTGAGCCATCTCTCCAGCCCCAGAAAGCCTCTTTAAATTGTTTCTGTTTTATTCTCTGCTATCTTTTCCCTTGTTTTCTTGAAAATGTTAATTATACTTATTTTGAAGTACATGACTTCTAACTTCAGTTTTTGATTAATTTGTGACTTTGCTGCTATTACAGAGTATATTTTGCACATGAAGAACCACAGATTCTTCACCTGAGATTCACATCTAACAAGTGGGGTCTTCTTTCCTCCAGTAGAGCAGGCAAGTATTTGATCATTTCAACACAAGAGCAGTTGAACTTGGTCTGGCTTAAGACCTCATTCACTAAGGATTACTATGAGTGGCCACGTGTGGCTCTCTGGCTTTTAATTAAGAGGCTTATCCTTGAAGGTGGTGAGAATTTTAATCTACAGTTGACCTGTAATAGATACCATATACAAATCAGATTATAAAATATAAACTCTCATATGGTATTTTTCATCTTGAATCTTCTTCTTTTGCATCTTTATCCTATTGCCAAAGCCAATATTAAGTGGAACCATTTGACATTGTACAATACTTTTGAAGGCTTTAATGTAGAATGTATTTAGGGCTCTGATTTTTAGTTTGCAATTTTAACAAATGATATCATCTAGAAATAAATAAGATACATGCACAGATACAATGAAGAATAATTTATGATGAAAAATAATTTATGATTCTATAATATATTCTGATATTATTCCATCCTCACAATTTGGAGTTGACTTTAAAGCAGATATAAATTCCAATCGATACAAAAAGACAATTTGAAAGTGGAAATGTTTGTGAGTGGCCAAACTTCCCATGATCTTGGTTTCCATTAGCTTACAACAAAGTATAGAGAAAAATAGCTAACCCTGGAATTCAAGGAAGCATATTTCATATCTATTTCAACTCACTAGAGCTATTTCTAGGAGTGAGGAATCCCAAGTCTTCACGGGGACATTGTTAGACTTTTAGAGTGTGTGTGTGTGTGTGTGTGTGTGTGTGTGTGTGTATGTGCGCATGCGTGCGCGTGTGTTTAACAGACACAGTGGGCACCAGTTGGAATATTTTTCAATACTAGTAGTCTTCACACAAAACTTCATGATGGAACATTTTGAGAGAACAATTGCTTCCTAGAATCTGTCCCCAAAGGGGGTATTTAGAGACCTCTTCTTTGCAAGTAGAGAATCTAGTCAGTTTTCCTATCAAGATTTAGTGCTTACTGATTTGTTCTGAGAAACTCTTAACCAGCAACCAGCTGTTGGAGATTCATCTGTGGATGCTACCCACAACTGTGTGCTGTCAACATTTAACAAAAGCTTGCCTCAGAAGAGAGGGTCTGAATTCTGTGTTTGGTACAAGTTTGTGTGTCTAAATCAATATATATTCTCACCCTTTCTTTGTTCTTTGTTTAGAGTTATGTCACTTTGGCTTCTACAAAAATCTCCAAAACAAATTTAAAATAATTTGCTACATTCATACTATTTATTCTTCATGGTCTATGAATCTGAGTTCTTTCCTAGTCATACTCCAGATTTGTTTTTTTACTTTTCACTCTATGTGTCTTTACTTTATCCAGTTTTCATTATATTGCTTATATTTATTTTGTAAGCCACCTCAAATCTTACTGAGTATGTGGTAACATATAATAGTCAGCAAACTTTGAATTTATCTGAACTTTGTCTACATCTTTATAATCTAAGTTATTTAAAAGCACTCTTTTTGAATGATCAAAAGACATCTCACTATTAGCCCTCCCAATTTTTCCTTCTCCTTTCCTGACAAAATTTACTTTTATGGGCACTATCATTCTGAGTTTGCATAAAAGTCCACTCTTAATTGTGAAGATTAATGTTGATTGACAACTAGAATCACTTAGAGACAGATTTCTGTCAGGGAGTTTCTAGGTGGGGTGAATTGAGGTGGGTACACTTGCTCTAAATGTGGGCGGCATGATTTCACAGGGTAGGGTCCAAAACAGAATGAAATGAAGGAAGTGTAATACTGGCATTTATTGTTCTCTGTTTTCACTCTTAGAATATATGACCAGCTACCTCAAGCAAGTTCTTACTGTCAGTAGCATGTTGGACTCTTCCTGAACCTGTGGGCTAAAACAAACCTGTCCTTCCTTAAACCACTCTTCAGCAAGTATTGGGTCACAGTAATGAGAAATACAATGAATGCACAGTCTCATATAGTCACCAGTCAGTTTTCCATTGCTGAGACAAAACACCAGAGCAAAACAGTTTAAAGGAGGAAAGGTTTATTTTAGGCCACAATTTCAGACATTTCAGTCATAAGCTCCTTTATTTCTAAGCTATGATATAGCAGGGCACATGGTAAATAGCAGGAGGCAGGACAAAATAGGGAAAGTTGATCAAAAAGGGTTAGAGAAGGGAAGGTCTTGGGAGGAAATACCCTTCAAAGATGGCTCCCACTCACCTATTTCCTTCAAGGAGGACCCATTCTTCCTTCCTAACAGCCTAACCATTTCTGAGTGGATGAATAAAATTAATGTCCTCATGGGTTCATCTCTGCTTAATAACATCACCACAGCAGTTGGCATCAAGCCTTCAAAGCAAGAAAATTTAAAGACATCTTATATCCAAATCCATATTCACAAGTTTGATATAAATCAAATATGTAGACAAAATAGATTAAACAAACCAGAGAAGACATTTGAGGGTAGTAACGCCTCCCTGGTTGTTTAAGTGTCTTTTTTAGTGATTTAAGAAAGAGAACTTTAAAAAAAAAAGCAAAACTCTAGAATGTATCAGATTCTAAACCTTGGAGAATCTACGGGATGGAGCCTGGCCAGACGCAGGAAGGAGAAGGTGTCAGCAGATGTTGAGATGCTGTTTGGGTTGGAGCATCTTCCACTATGAAATCTTGGGTAAAAGAACTGATTCCTAAACCAGATGTCAAAACTCAGCCCAGAATTAACACAAGGACTACTTTTCCATTTCAAGGCAACCCCACAGAAGAATGAAGCAGAGAGAATCATGGTAACCAGCTGAGGCTAGATATTGGCATTCTCATTAGGGGGCATCTGTAATAGGGAAGTGTTTCCCTTGAGAGACCAGTGAACATTGCTTTGCCATGAGAGCCAGCAACAAGAAAGGACTTGTTTTGGAGCCTGAGGAAAGGAACTAATGAATGCACCAAGAAACCATTACTTTATGAGTATAAGTGAGGCCCAACTGGCCTTCATGGAAAATTCCTTCAGATAAGCTTGGAGGACTCTGTGGTGCAGCAGTAAGTGTGTCAGCATGGTGTTTCTCCTGTTGCCAAATGTGTATGAGGGAACCCAAACTCTACCTTCCTTCCAAATCCATAAAAACCCACAGTCAAATCATATTCAAGCATCAGCATTGCTATTCAGATGACAAACAGTTGAGGGCTAAGTGGGAGGGCCAACACTTGATTTCCCGGACTTCCCAGTCTTTCTATTGATTGGCTCCTTCCAGCTCAATTTCTAAATCCAGGAACTGGATTTTTAAAGAGCAAGGAAAGAAGAGCAGAGATTCTCTTCATTGTCTTAGATATGCAAATATTTCTGGGGAAAAGAACAACCATGAGCAGACGGGAAAACACAAGGGAGACAGTGTCTTCCCTTGAAGTGAAATTATTTTATTTAGAAACACAGGTAGGGATGTGCAATGGTAACCAAGTCTCCATCACGTCTTCTCCCCTTCCTCTACCTCCTCCTTTTCTTCCTCCTCTTCCTCCTTTTCTCCTTTTCCTCATCCTCTTCCCTTTTCTTCCCCTCTTCCTCTGGGTAATGAGAAAGCTGGACACTCAATAGGTAGAAAGAACAACATGAGGACTGTACATGGGCAAAGGTAAGCCTTAGATCCAAATTACCACAATTGAGAGGTATGACTGTGGAGCCATAGTTAGGAGTCATTTACAAAGTCACTAGGGCGTGACAAGGTGAACTACAAATGGTTGCCTAAAGGGCCATGGATCTGGCTGGCTCTGGTCAAGTGGTCATGGTGGTTGAACTTGGACCTGAATGTCATTTCTCTTCTCAGGTATAACATTTCTCAATTCTGAGTCAGACCTCGTGCTCATTGAGTTGTCAACCTATCTGCCCCAGGGGAAGTGGTCCTCCAATGGGATTGCTGGAGAGAAGAGCCTGCTGAAGCCTTTCTACAAGTGTGGAGTCAGGGAAGCTTACACAATAGAGCAAGTGCAGGGTTTGAGGTGCCATAAAATGTGTCTGGACCTTTGTGAGGGAGACATGGGAGGCTTTAAGAAAACCCACCCAATCTATGTCAGTGACTTAGTTTTTAACTATCCTTATAGCTCTGGGCACAAAGCCCTACTAAGACGCTTGCAAGTTGGAGTTAGTTCAAGTAAAGTAAGTTGATGCTGTGATGCTGGGGGTCAGAAGAAAACTAGATGGCAATCCGAATACTTACCCTAGAAACAATTTATTTTACTCTGTCTGTTAGGGCCACTCGCAGGTAGACATAGGCAGTGATGGAAGACGACAAATGATAAGGAGAACTATCCAGGAGTCTTAACTACTTCTTTCCTTGTGTAACAGAATACCCAGACAAAGCAGCTTAAGAATGGGAGGGTTTATTTTGGCCCACAGTTTTGGTGTACAGTCAGTGGACCATGGCAGGGGAGTGCCTGAGTGGTGGGTGCCTGAGGCACTGGTCCCATTGTATTCACAGGTGAGAAGAAGGGAAGGACGAATACCATACTTAACCAGATTTTCTGGGGTAGCCTAAGACCCCAGCCCAAGGAATGGTGGCACCCACCTTAAGGCTATGTCTTCTCACCTCAACTAATATTATCAAGATAACTTGTGGCTGGTGTGGCTGGAGGCCTGTCTTATAGGGATTCCAGATCCTGTCAACTTGAAGGCTAACAGTAACCATCACACCAATCAATCTCCATTTGGAACAAAAGAACAAAGCAGGGGATAACACGAAGGACGGGGTTGTCAGAAAAAAACAGACATAGATTTATCCATCTTTTCAGAGCAATAACTTTATCTAGAGACAACAGGAAGTCAGGAGAAGTCTTGAGGCAAGACCTCCCCAAGGCCCCATTGGCCATCCTATTGGCTGTGTAAGAGAAGCTCTGGCATTCATAAAGGAGAGAACGAAACAGTGACCATGGTGAGATGATTTAGTCATATTGATGACAAAACATATATCCTATAAGACATATTTCTCTTAAATCACTTACCAGTACTGTGCAGACCTGTGGAACAATGCCAAATATTTACTCATAATTAAAAGAACAGGACTAAGGCTGTAGCTCTGTGGTAAAGTGCTTGCCTAGCTTGTGCAAAGTACTGAGTTAAATCTCAATGAGAACTGAGAGACTGGGCTGTTACCTGCTGTGCAGTTTACTGGAACCCCACAGGTAAACCTGGCTGTCTCCTTGGCTCAGGTATTTATCTGGTGGCCATTTGAGTTCGAGTTGCTTTCTGTATAAACATATTTTGCTTTTGATTTGACTTGCTTTGCTTTGACGTGACAGTTTGAGTCCACAAAGCCCATTTCTTCCTGGCCACTCTCTCCAGCTGGAACCCATCTTGCTAGAGCCTGTCTGATTGTCAGTGTGGGGCCTCAGAGCCCTGTCTCTGAACCATACAGAATCTGTTTTCTCTCCAGGAGAGCTAAGTGTTAACACTGTCCTGGGAACATTAACCTTGCAGGAAGATTGATAGAGTTCAGAGTGCAGAGGATAAAGCTTGCCTGGGAGGACCAGGGGAGGGTTGAGCTGTGGCAGAGGGCCTGAGGCAGAGGGAACCAAAAAGACTGCTCAGAGAATTTCTGCTTTCCCTAATGCCTCTTCTATCTTTATTTTAAATACAGTTTGATGTCTGTATAGAAATGTGAAGATAGATGAAGAAACTAAACCATACGAGATGCTAAAACATCTGGATCTGGAAGTGCAGCAAGATGGATAAAATTGGATTTCCCAGGGACAGCACCCATAGAGTTGGCAGGCTTCTGAGGACAGGCTACACTGGGGGAGGAGTGCAGATGCAGGTGGACAATGGGAGAGCCTCAGGGGTCTGCTTGAATAGCAATGGTTGTTAAAATTCCTTTCTTTCCAAAGAGGCTGAGCCTGTCGACAATGTCATTCATTTTCCTAAGAGAGGGTGCAGCAAACTATTTTTGCAAAGTGAAAAGCTGAGAGCATCCACCAAGGGCCACTGGCTTCCATGATTTCTCCGTTGTACATTTAAATGAGTTAGAAAGTAAACATTTATAGAAATACACCAAAGCATTATGCTGTCAGGAACATCTACAGTAAAGTCTACCTCCAGTGTCTTTTCAACCTAGTAACTTTGTTTCTGAAGTGGCTGAGTCTTTTGTGCAGACTTGATTTTATCTTCTGTATAAAAACCTCTCATGTTTCCTTTTATATGTGGCCTGAAGCGAGTCAGAGAGATAGTTGAAGTGATAAGCTATCCTTTATAAATACATTATTATCAAGCGATCAAATGCAATTCAGCTAATTACTCATTGTCTCAGGAATATCATGGGCTGTTGATAATAACAGGTATTATCTCTTTTTAATACTGCTACCACCATGAATGTTGATTATGTGAAAATGACAGTGGTCAAACGGACAGCATTTAAGGGATTACTGAAGAAGCACGAGACAATTATCAGCAATCCAAGGCATTCTTCTATCAAAAGTGTTTTCAGCTAATTTGGATTATACTATTTGAGTAGGAAAGATAAAAATCAGAAGACAGAACCTGGTAGGTATTAGAAAAGAGATACTTTATACATTCGTTTGCAGACAAATACAGTTTCAGCCATTTATAACCTGAATGGGTTCCAGGGAATGAATGTTTACCTGTCCCCCAATTCATATCCTGAACTCACCCCTTCTGCATTGGTACTTGGGGGCTTATGTTGTGAAGATATGGTTCTGATGATGGTACTAAGGCTTTTAAAAGAAGGAACCATCATTTGGGGATGTTCATAACACAGAGTGGTGACCTATTGAAGACATCAGCAAAGTGAGCAGAGGATCTTTACCAGACACTCTGTCTCCTATTAACCTGGTTTCTAGTTGCTGTCCCCAAGAACTGTGAGAAATTAATGCGTTTAAGTTACCTGCTCTCTGGCTATAGTAGGCCAGGCTGACTGCAATCATCACTGTGTTCTATACACTTTTCATAGCAAGATATTTTGACTGGTTGGAGGGTTTTTAATGTAGATGCTCCCAACAGCGTAGTGCTTTGGTGTGTTCTATAACTGTCTACTTTCTATAGCAGAGGGCTTCTCCCCAGTTCTTTGTTCACCACACTCTGAGATACAAAGTTTGCTTCTGAGTTGAGGAGTTCTAGGCAAGTGGTTTTGGTTAGTCCTCCTTTCCTTTCTATCTCTGTAGCCATGGTTATGTGAAGGAATGGAGACACATGCATTGCCCCTGACCATGTCAAGAGATTAGACTGTTCCCAGCTGAGGATAAACCACAGACCAGGGCAAGGAGGCTACAGAGAATGAATACTCTCTAAGGAAGGGGCCACAGAAACTAACAAACAAGGCTCCACCCCTGCAGTTAAGTCAGGAGCAAGGAGTACTGAAAACAAACACCAAGATGCTTAAGCTGGAACTCACCCAGACCCAAATGAGCAGGTGTGTCCTATGAATAAAGTGATGGAGCTATTTTGGCATAAATAGGGTCACACACTGGTATTCGAGCAGCGGCAGAAGACATTTCATCGTTGTTGTTCACTGCATTAGGCTGGGAAACGGACTTATGTTTTTGTCATCTCCAGGTCACCATCACTTTGCAGATTGCTTGAATGCTTGGAAGATCACCTGAGTGCCTGCACCAATCCTGTGTCCATCTTATGTTGAAGGGAGCATCGAGGCTCTTTCCATGATTAAGATGATTGAGCAGAAAGGATCCATTCACAGCTCCGGCAACATCTCTGGAATAACTGTGTGAAGGAACTCTGCCAAGAGCTGGAATTGCAGTTAACATAGAAGCTTGAGGCATAGATAGCTGTACCATCTGGTTAATAACTGCCATTTGAAGGAGTCTGCAACACAGTGTGACCAATTGCCTCAGTGTGTCCAGGTCTATCCTAGTTTCCTGAGGCACATACTTCCCATCTTACAAGTGGAAATAGAGCAAAAACCATATACACAGGCTCTTGGGATTTGAATGTGAAATGATGCTCAAATGTTGGACTACTTATCCTCACTTTGGGGAGCAGCTTGGAGCACAGATATCTGTACCATCTGCTTAGAAACTTCCATTTGAAGAAGTTTGCAATATGGTGTGATCAAGTTGCTTCGGAGGTAAAGGACTTTTAAGACTGTGGCCTTGTTAGCAGGAAAAGGTAGCTGGGGGTGGGCCTGGAAGATGATCTCTACCTTAATTCCAGCTAAGCACTCTGGTTCCTGGTTCTGCAAGATGTGAACAAATGTCTTAGTCAGGGTTTCTATTCCTGCACATAAACATTATGACCAAGAAGCAAATTGGGGAGGAAAGGGTTTATTCTGCTTAGAAGTCTACATTGCTGTTCGTCACCAAAGGAAGTTAGGACCAGAATTCAAGCAGCTCAGGAAGCAGGAGCTGATGCAAAGGTCATGGAGAGATGTTACTTACTGGCTCAGCTTGCTTTCTTGTAGAACCCAAGACTACCAGCCTAGGGATGGCCCCACCCACAATGGGCTCTTCCACCCTTGATCACTAATTGAGAAAATGCCTTACAGCTGGATCTCATGAAGGCATTTCCTCAAGGAAAGCTCCTTTCTCTGTGATAACTAAGCTTGTGTCAAGTTGACATACAAAATCATCCAGTACAACAAGTCACGTTATAACCTCTCAATGTCACTGAATGAGACCCACCATGCCTTTCTTGTAATGATAGACCAATACCTCTAAAACAGCAGTTCTCAAAGAGTAGGTCATGGCCTCTTTGGGGTACAAAGAGTATCACATATCAGATATCCTGCGTATCAAATATTTAATTATGATGATTCATAACATAGCAAAATTATAGTTATGAAGTAGCAATGAAAATAATTTTATGGTTGGGATCTTAACAATATGAAGAACTGTATTAAAGGGCTGCAGCATTAGGAAGGTTGAGAGCCACTGCTTTAAAACATTATCATTGTGTCACAGTGACACAATGACCGAAGTTAACTGGACTGGATGGGTCTGAATAACACAACACTTAAGTCAGTCTGGGAAGGCCCACCCACCCAGTCTGTCACTCATTATCAATTTCAACTTGCATGTGTTGAGAAAGCATCTTCTTAGACTCCTAGCTGGATTAGCTCACTGGGCTAACCTGGTACAAGGAATTGGACATTTTGGTGGGCCAACATCGAGAAGGATAGATTCGAGAAAGACTAGAGTAGATTATGTATGATCTCTAGCACCTGGCACTGACCCCCTTCCCTCCACTTCATATATTTTCTCCCTCAAGACAGGATATGGTGAAGTGGATTCTGTCCAAGAGGAGAGCGAGGGCCTTCAGGAAAAACAGGTCTCTATTCAGGGAAATAAAGCCTTGAAACATCTCTGGATTGCCCATTAAGCAGCACTGTAAGAGGTGGACTGATTCTTGCCCCATGGAAACTCTTCATGATGAAGGGTTAATGCAGGACTTTTAAAAAGTGCCCCCTGTTTCCAAACTGAATAGTTTGTCTAGAAGGAGGGATTTTGTTTTCTTTTCAGACTGGACCTAAATTTGGCATCCTATGGAAGTTTTACTTTATTCCATCAGCACTCAGCCAAGTCTCCTGGGTCAGGAACAGCAGCTGAGAAAAGTTGAATGAATGGCCCATTTTCTCTCTTCATTCCTATCCTTAATTCCATATGTTTCTCAATTTCTCACTTATAAATTTAATTAGATAAATATTTTTAAATGTGGAAGGTGGAGACTTTGAGAACTCGATGGATTTGAAATAAACTTTTGTGGCTCGTGGCACTTTCAGCCTCTGCTATGCATTTAGAGAAACAAGCAGTGGAGAGCCATTGTAAGGAAGAAGGATCGGGGTTTACTGGAAGAGATCTTTGTGCCTAAACACCGGGGTAGGGAAGCCATAGGAATGTGGATAGCCCTGGGAGATAACACTCTTACAATAAGTGGGTAATTGTGTTTATGGGAATGGAGATATTTATATGATTGGTTTCTTGGATTAACTTCAGGGAAATGAGAAAACGCTCACTGAGTGTTTACTTGGAATTTCGTTAGAGGTGCACTTTGTCTCCTGTGTCAGCACCAGATCCCCAGGAATGAGACTGCAGATGTCTTAGACAAGGTTTCAGGGAAATGCCTCAAAGTGATCCAAAAGGGAAACAAAGCTTGCGCTTGCTCGAGCCTAATGTTACAGGAGGTGCTAACTCAGTGTTTGTTGACTGTGTGGCCTTCAGCCAGGAAGTGAAACTCTAAGCATTTAGCGGGCTTTTAGAATGAGGCTTCCTTTTCATGGAGGTGTGGATGGGACGGGCTAGCAACTCTGAAACTACTCTCTGAATTTTAGCACTGAGCAAAAACCAGGGATCTCTACTGTAGACAGTGTTCTCATTTTCACAGAAGGCCCCCTTATTCTCATGTTAATGATAAGAGAGAGAATAAATCCAATGGTATCAAGTTAGCGCTGGAGTTCTCTCATGAGCTCATATTCCGAACATAGACCTCCAGAGGGACTGATTGATGTGTCTGGTTATAAATATGGAGATGAAGACCCACTACAGGCGCGTGCATTTGTGTGTTTGTATTCTAGCTCTATCATTTTATGAGGCCTACCTAACAGTAATGAGTCATGGTAGCAATGAACATGTCAAGCATCCAGGCTCAGTTCTTAAACACATTCTCTACTAAGAGGAATTTGAACTCTTTGAAGAACTGGTGGACTCCGTGCCCAAGGGAAGAAAAGTAAAAGACAAGCCTACAGCATCTTTTCAGTTTAGAAAGTAACAAGAGACTCAAAACAAGATGAGAGAAAGGACAGAGGTTTCAGCTTGTGGGAGCTTCTATTGGTCAGCTCTGAGAGCGAGCTAGATAAGGGGTTAATTATTATTTTAAATATTGTAGCTTATTGACTGAAAGCGAAATCCACTGTCAGCTAAAGGAGAATGAGGGAAAGGCCATCTTTCTATCCAAAAGCCAACTAATACACGAAGCAGGGATGATGAAATGAAAAAATTACCATTTGGCAGAAGGAGCGTGTGGGTCTAGACAGTGAGGGTTTTCCAAACCAGTTTATAGGATCTCCATGAAGCTGCTGACTGACCTTTGAGGAGCAAAGTATTCGAGTTTTTGCAGGACTAATTATAAACCTAGGCAGTGACATGTCTCACTAATGGGACTGTGTCAAAGGCTACCATTTAGGATGATGTGTTGGGTGTGGATGTAGGGTCCCTGCCCTGCCATGAACACTGGTGATTTCACCCCATGTTCATACTGAGCCTAAACACTGAAGGCAAGTTAAAGAGTCCCTTATAACTTAGTCAGGTCCTTTGGCTCTAATAGACACCAGTTTGCTCAGAGGTATCGAGCACATATTGTCTCACCTACAGACTCTTGAGCTATGTCGTGTTTATAAGGTAAATGGGGTAAAAGAACAAAGTGGTTGGGGAGATGCTCAGTCATCAGTGCCTGTTGTGCAAGCCTGTGGTCTTGAGTTCAGTCCCTGAGAACCAACATCAAAGTTGGTCTTAGCAGCATACACTTGTAACTCCATTGCTGGGGAGGCAGAGAAAGACAGATCCTTGTGGTCAGTCAAATTGATGAGATCTAGGTCCCAGTGAGAGAGCCAGTCTCAAGAAACAAGATAGAAAGCATTTGAAGAAGGACTCCTGAGGTTGGCCACTAGCCTCCACAGGCATAGACACCAATGTACACCCATGTATTTGCATGCACTCTTGCACACACACACACTTGATAAACCAGTCACCCAGGAGACAGGAAAAAAATACCTGTTTCCATGTTATAATCTAGTTTTACTGCAGGACAGAAAGGTGGGAGTGTGTTGCTGCTCATAATCTGGAGAAATTCACAAGTTCATTCAGCTCTGCTCAATTCTGTCTTCTCTCCCATGTAGGTATGACGGGGAACGTGCTCTATGAAACAGAACCCTAGAAACACTTACTGAATTTGAACTTTGTGTTGCTTTCTGATATCCGTGCTTGGGATTCTGAATGACTCCAGTTGGATTTGATTGGACCCAGGGTAGCGAGAGAAATGAGGGGACAAGGCATACACATGGCGCATAAGCAGGTCAGCCAACCTCATAAACAGGCACCTCACTAGAAACATCTGCACAGCCTTTTAGTGAAGAGTTGGGTATCTAGAGCTATCATGATTGAGTGGGAAGGAGATCACTGCCTCCCTCAGGAGGCCTTCCTGAGATTTGTGAGATGGCAAGAATGAGATTGGGAAGTGGGGAGACAGAAGGCCTCGTCCTGTCCTGAGCATCGAGTCCCTGCTGGCTCTCAGAGTCTGCTCACTCTTGCAAGGTCACACACTTTTATTTATGTTACAGTCAGGCTGAAAGAGACATGGAGCACTCTGGGGGTATTAACCAGGAAGAAATACAATTCAGATTTAAGCAGAGGAAAGAGAAGCCTCAGCCAGCTGCATGGGAACAGGAAGGACATTACATGCTACTTTAGCTGGTCTCTTTCCTGCTGGGGCAAGTCAATGCGTAAATGATAAAATTTATAGTGCATGGAGGGTTGAGAGCCAGACTCGCATCATTTGAGTCTGAATTCCGGTCCTGAATAGAGTGCTTATTGTCTCCCTTGGTCCCCCTCTTCCAATGGAACCAGTCTCTGCTGGGTAGCATCACAGAGTCTTCTCACAGAGTTGGAGGTATTAGCAAAGCAGGGCTTGGTTTGGAGAGTGAGACTTTGACACTGATCTTTAGTTAAAATGGTCTCTTCTCAGGAAGACTCATGACATCATACATTTCTAGAACAGGACAGATCTTCAAAAACATGAACTGCAAGTTTCCTATCCATAGTGGAAGGTGGAAACGGAAGGAAGAAGGCATGGTCCGGTCTTTCAGGAAGACTCTGCAGGAAGGATACCACGGACAAGGGCTGAAAATCTAAATCCAACTCTGAAAACATCACGGGACAGACACTGCCTTACCATGTACACACCCAGATGATCCAACTTTCATGTCAATGACAGTGTTCATCTGAAAAAGACCCAGCTTGACCCCTTACCTAAGTCACCTGAGAGATGGGAGCCAAATCCACTTCCTGTTCAGGTGTCATAGAAAGGAGAGCCCATTCTGTCCCTAGACTCAGTGCTGCCAAGACCCTGAGGGCTTGAGAAAAAGAATTCTAATGAAGTTTTTGTTTTGCTTTGTTTTGTTTTTCAAACAATAGTGACTTTGTTGGCACAATCATGAAGCCCTCAAAGCATGTGAGTGTGAGGGATGGTGGTGAGTAATGTGGTTTTAAAATGAAGTCTTGAGTATTGGCCCTTGCTTTTGAAGCACTTCTCTATCAACTGCCTCAGAGGATAAAATGAAATAGTTGGGCAAAGTGTTCAGTACTGTCTTTCTACTATTTGTTTAAAATGCATTGATGCTATCTCATCACTTCTGTTTCTAGAATAAATCAAAGCCAGCATTTTGATAGCTTTTTAAAGATGTGTGCGCATGTGCATATACGTGTGTGTGTGTGTGTGTGTGTGTTAAGTGTGCATGTGAAGGGGACAGAGGTCATTGTTGAATTCCTCTATTGTTTTCTGCCTTGTTGTCAAAAGCAAGGTCTCTCACTAAGCCTGCAGCTTACTCTCAGGACAAGAGCAGTGGGCCATCGGGATCTAGAAACACTTCTGTCTTTGCCTCCCCAGTGTTAGGGGACAAGCATGTACCATTTCACCCAGCCTTTTATATTTGCCGAGGATCTCACCATTGGTCTTCATGTTTGTGTGGCAATCGCTTTAATGAGATGGCTCCAGGGAAAGGCACTGTATCTCCTGCCAAGCCTGGCAACTTAAGTTTAATCTCTGAGACCTACAGTATGGAGAGTTGTAAGTTGAGCTCTGTCTTCTACATATGCACCAGGATGCCTGTGTGTCCCCAAATAAAATAAATAGATGTTTTACAAAGGAATTATGCATACATTTTCCTCTCTATCAAGAGATGATAGATGTCCTTGTGTCCTCTGCCATCAATCCTATGAATAAATGCAGGATAATCTGTTCAAAAATTAGAGGCACAAGTCCTGTGTTCCCCCATTGCCCTGACTGGCAGTTCATTAATCGACAGATAGCGAAGTGGGATTATTTTATATCTAAGCACTGCTGATCCTCTCTCTAGCCAGTTAAGGATGCTAATGAAGACTTGGTAAAGATCAACTGAGCTGATCTACATCTGAACTGCTCAATCTGTAGCATCAAGAGTTAAGTGAATGGTTGTACTTATGCCCTCAAGTTTTGAAGTTTGAGGTTTGTTATCAGCCTAAATAAACCTAAGCAGAATCTTGATGTGTTCATACCCCAAATAATCGAGCAATGACATACTAAAATGTTAAGAGACCTCCCTCCATTAGCCAAATTTGTTTTCATTAGAAGAGGTAGATTTATACAGAGGTAACCATTACACTCTTGCTTGGCCCCCATTTTCTGACAAGGGCTGCAATCTGTGACCCTAGAAAGGAGGCTGCTGGTTGGGTGCGGTAGGGAACTAGAATATGACCTGGTCTTGTTAATAGCACGCCCTATGCAACCTAGCCAATCAGCCTGTCTCTGCCCTCTTGGAAACTCTTACCACCCACTGTGTCCCAGACTAGAACACCCCACCCACCGGTCCTCCCTCTGAAACAAAGATGCGTGTAAGCACGTAGTGGAAATGTCAGGCAATGAGACTTGGCAGAAGCTGGCTTCCTAGCACTCCGTGTCAGGGTTCCATGAGGGCAAAAATGCCAAGATGGAGTCCCCAATGCCAGGAAGTTCCTGCTTGTGGCTATGTCACTTTCTGTGGGTGGCTCTAGGGAGAGAAACGATACCTTCAGAAACTCACGTTTACCTTTCAACCTTTTTGCTCCTATTGTTACTGAAACCTATTTTCTTTATCTCATTCCCATGCCTTAGCCCTTGCCAAGGTATTTACTATTCAGTGAAAACAATCTCTCAATTTGAAGATGTTAACCAAACTTCTTTCTACCAGCAAGTAAGAGTAAAAGAGGTCAAAATTACATCCTTGGGGAGGTCCAATTTCCGAGATTTTTTTTCCCTGTTGTGTACCCCACCTGCAACTGCCTGTGTTTCTCACAGACTTCTACAGAAAGTGACACCTTCTGGTGGGGTGGGGTGTTTGGCGGCTCTTCCAAGGTCACCACCTCTCCTGCCCTAACCCACTGCTGATTCCTTATGGTTCTCTGGTTTTGACTTTGACCACTGGCTGCCAACTACTTTTTTTGTTTGATTGGTTCCAATGTTCTACTCTAGCTTTCTGAGTTTTATTTTTGTTGCTATGATAAGATACCCCAACAAGAGACAACTTAGAGGAGGAGGATTCATTTTAGCACATAGTTAACATTTATAGTTCATCATAACAGGGAAGATAAGATGGTAAGGAATTTGAAACAGCAGTCACATCACATCCAGTTGAGAGCAGAAAAATGAATGCACATACATGCTCTTTTGCTTGTTGTAGCTGTAGGTTCGCCTACTCAGGACACCTGCCTAGGGAATAGCACCACCTACAATGGACTAGCTCTTCCTCCATCAATTAACTTAATTAAGACAATTCCTCAAAGATCTGCTCACAGGCTAATCTAATATAGACGATCCCTCATTGGAACTCTCTCCCTACATGATTCCAAACTAAGTCAAGTTGATAAAGTTAACTGTTACACTGGGTTTAATGTATTCTTCCTTCTGTTTTAACATTTCACCCTCAGTCAATTGAGAGTCCTCATTCCATAATTGGTATCCCTAACCTATTTGAAGTGCTCTAATGTTTTACCACTGGGTACTTTTTTTTTTCTTTTCTTTTTTTCGGAGCTGGGGACTGAACCCAGGGCCTTGCGCTTGCTAGGCAAGCACTCTACCACTGAGCTAAATCCCCAACCCACCACTGGGTAGTCTTAACTTCAAGTCAGGGTCCAGAAAATTTTTTTCAATAAAGGGCTGTGTGAAAAATGTTTTATTCTTTGCAAGTTTTGTCCAACACCTACCCTTTGGTTGTATTCTTTTAGCATTTAAAGAATTAAACATTCTTTGCTTAGATCTGTGAATAAATGGAGAAATGGTGAGTTTGGCTTGTGGACCACACTTCGCCAACTCTTTCCTTTAAATTAAAGCTGCGCCTGATTTTTAAAACACATACCTCTCTGCAAATGGAATGTATAAAAGCAACAACTTGGTGTGACTTAGCTCGTTCACTTGCTTTCTAGGTTCAACTGAGTGAACTATGTTTTGAATGAAGGAAGAGATTCTTCAAGGCAAGTAATTGTACAATGGACAGGTAGAATAAGCAATCCAGGGACCTTGAGAAAGCAGGAGAGAGAATGCCCCAGAGAGAAAAATGCAGCCTCTAATGCTGTTATCAGACTTAACAGCCAGGATGATAGTCAAAGTATTTAGCAACTAATAAAGTCTAAGTACTACCATCCAAAGGTCACTGGAGCTCAGATGCCTTCTTGTAACCAGCAGGCATGCTTTTGTTGATAGACTATGGGGAAGTCCTGACTCCAATTAGGGGTCAGTTTGTGAAGGGAGTAGAGCATTCTGTTGTAAGACCCATGATTTTCTGCCCTGCTTTGATTTCTTTCAATCTGATTGGGTCCTCCAAAGCTTTACATGATCCTGCTAGATTCACTCCACAACTGAAGGTAAAAATTCCCTTTATCCAGTTAGTTTCTTAGCTAGAAGCTACCTAGGCTTCAACCAATGGACACTAATTCCTTGCCAGCCCACCACACATTCAAACAAATCATTTACTTCTTTCTATGGGAGCCAGAGGACAGGCCATCTTCTCCTTTCTGTAAAGCTGGCTTCACACAGCTCCTGTTCACTCACTCTATTCCCAAGTGTAGCCTTCATGTGGTCCTGAAAGGCACGGGTCCTCCTCCCATCAGCAGCCAACGTAGGTGACTAATACATTGCTCTTAGTCTCAATTATTCAGGGTTGGGCCATTCCATCTCATTCTATTTGGGGTGGGGGAATCTCTCTCATAAATGAGGTGAATAAAAAAAGTTCATAGCAGGCTGTCACAGGATCATTGAGACAGTGACTACACCAATTAGCAAAAATAGACCTTAGTATTTTAACAGCCAATTTATCTGGATTTGAGCAGCTGGTACTGTTGTGGTGTAATTTAAGGTCCCTGGCTATCCCACTGTTCTAGATTACTCTTACAATTTCAGTCTTTGAGGAATTGAACCCTCAAAAGCAGCCTTGACAAAACCAGTTAGAGGAGTGTCCTGTTTTGCTTTCTATTGCAACTATGAAACACCATGACCAAAACCAGTTTGAGCAGAAAAAGGTTTATTTTCATTTATGGCTTATGGTTCGCCATGAAGGGAATATGGAGCTGGAACGCAAGGCAAAAATAGAAGCAAAGACTATGTGTGGATACTGCTTTCTGGCTTGCTCCCAAGGTTCACAATCAACTACATTTTTGACACCTTCTTGAACTACCTGCCCAAAGTGTTACCACACACAGTAGGCTGGGCCCTCTTACATCAATCAGTAGTCAAGAAAGTGACCCACAGACTTGCCTGCAGCCCAATCTGATGAAGGATTCTTTCAAACTAAGGTTCCTTCTTCCCAGATGACTCCAGTTTGTGTCAAGTTGACAAGAAACTAATTGGCACAAGAACCTACCACATATTTTGTTAGATGGTGTACCAATTTAAATATATCTTCAAGTAATAATTAAAAAAAGATCAGCTCTCTGTCCACGCCAACTAGACTTGGTTTGTTACCAGAGAAACAACAAAGAATCTCAGGACAAAAAGAGAAATTCATGAGCTTCTTGGTATGGTCCTGTCATTATATAAATCAAGGCACCGAGTTTCTGGGACAAAATCCATAGATTTGATCACATGGAGAGATGCTAGAGAAAGAATCAGGAGGGAGAAAATAGAAAAAGAGGAGGCAGGTGTGATAAAACAAATGAGAGGTGGTTGTATGTGATTACTGGTAAGATTAAAACCCCTCAGAAGGAAAGTCCTGTTCCCGTCACGGCTTCTATAGTTTAGTAAAAGACATCTTTAGTCCCAAGAGCAGACACTGATAATGGTTTTGAAATCGGTACACTGTCCTTTAAATAATTAACAGAGCTATGGGGTCCTAATCTGTGTGGCAGGCAGATGCAATGCTGACATTAACATCCTAATATCCCAACACCTGTGATTGTCCCTAGTTACAGAGCAGATAGCTCCCGAGTCCACATTTCCCATTAGGTTAATGTCCCCATTCAAGGTGGGAGAACTTCGTCCTAGTTGCACTCACTCTCTTCCAGATTAGCTGGTATTCTGTTTAAATAAAATTTAGAGGTTTCCACTGAAGGCAGATGCCAGACTCTAAGCAGAGACAGGCACCATGGAGAGTGCCTCAACTAAAATGTGAAGGACGTGGACTTCGTGGACTTCGGCACAGGCGTTGTCTCTCGCCAGCTGTGTGACCTTGGATATCTCATGCCTCACACTGTAAAATGAGAACTTTGCAAAAGATGACGTCTTTGGTGACATGCAGCCCAGATACTCTGTGGTTATGATGCAGGGTTGGGGCCTGACCTGGGTCCTGACTTCCTTCCTAGGCAGTTGCTGAACAGGAAGTGAGCTCACAGGGAGGAACCACAGGAAAGCTATGGGTGGAGATCTCCCATGACACCTACCAGAGTGTGGGGCAGTGTTTTGCCCTGCCAGAGGTTAGAGCAAGTGACTGCAGAGGATCTCTTCAATACTTATCTCTGGGGTCTTCCAAACATTAGACTACGTCTCATTTCTGACATCTGCATGAAACCAAACCATAGTGACATTTGGAGGATTCCATGTGCAAAGAGAAATACCGAGTGAATTCACAGATAAGCAAAGGCTTATTCAGAGACTGTCAATCATTTTTACAGTTGTGATAATAACATTTTATCTCTGGTAATATGTGCAAAGCCAAGAATCTTGGTTTTTTTTTTTTCTATTTTCTAAACTAATTTTTAAAAACTAGCATAGAGTAGATTTCATATGTCATTTTTATACACACCTTCTTCTTGGGGACCCTCCCACACTCCCCTGCCCTCTCCTTCTGGTCCCTTTCCTTTCCTAATAGCCCTGAGTTTTGCTTTCATATCAGATATTATTCCTCTTTTGTCCCTTTCTACCTAAGACCCCTTTTCCCCATGTGTTGTCCCTTTAAATTTTTATGATCTATATAGGCACACATATAAATACACACACACACACATGCACACATGTGAACACCTCATAAATATACACACACATGACAAATCACATATACATACACACATATGAAAATACACATAAGTGAAGCTATGGTCCACATAGAGAGAAAACATGCAGTACTTGTCTTTTTGAGTCTGGGTTATCTTGCTTAATATGCCTTTCAGATTCATCCATATTGCTATTAATAATTTTTCTTTTTCCAGTAAGCTAACATTCCGTTTTATATATGCACTACGCTTTTTATTATCCACTCACCTGCCGGTGAACACCCAGACTGATTCGGCTTCCTTGCTATTGTGATTGGAGCAGCAGTTAACACGATGCGTAAGTACGTCTGTGGCATGGCATGGGTCCTCGGGGGACCTCCAGGAGTTAGGTCTGGGGGTTCTATGCTAGTTCATTTTGTTGCTGTCATTGGGTACTTCTTCCACTTTACATTTTTGGAGCAACACCCACAAGTGCTCTCCATGGTGGGTTGCCTCTACATCGAGTTGGCAGTGAATAAGTGTTACCCACCCCCACCCTCATCAGCATTTGCTGTACTTTGTTTTCCTGATAACAGCCATTCTCACTGGGATGAGATGGACCCTCATTTCAATTTGCATTTTTCTGATGGCTGAGGACATTGAACATAAAAAAAAGTTCTTGGCCATTTATCTTTCCTTCTTCCTTTCTCTTTTGGGAACTATCTATTTAGTTCATTAGCCTGTCTACTGAATATTTTGGATATTTTTTTATTTAAGTTATGAAGTTCTCCATGCATGCTAACCATTGTCTGCAGGACAGTTAGTGAAGACTTTCTCCTGTGCTGTCAGCTGCCTCTTTACTCTGCTGTGCGTCTCCTTTGCTGTGCAGAAGCCTTTGAGCTTCAGGGACTCTCATCTACCAATTCTTGAGGTTACTTCCTGTGTGATTGAAGTCCATTGCAGAAACTTTTTACCTGCACCAGTATCTTAAAGTGGTTTTTTTTTCCTGTACTTTTAGCATTTAGATCCTATATTAAGGTACTTGATCCATTTTGAGTTGCTTTTATTATGAGAAAGAAGAAAGATGTTGATATAATTCCATTCTTCAACATGTGGCTATTTGTTCCAAGCACTGGTGTTTAAAGCAGCTATCTTTCCCCTAATATATATATTTTTTGCACAAAACTAGGTGACTGCAGCTGTGTGGGTTTACTCCTAGAACTTCTGTATTACCATCATTATTAATTTGGTCCACATGTCTGTTTTTGTCCCTATGGTTCAGTCCTGTAGTTTGAGTTCAGATTGTGTTCTTACTCTTTTTGCCTAGAATTTCTTTGGCTATTCAGATCTTTTGTGTTGCCACATGAATTTTAGTTATTTTTAATAGTTCTATGAAGAATATCATTGGAATTTTGACTGGGATTGTTTTGAATTTTATAGTACTTTTGGTGATACAGTTACTTTCACAGTTTAATTCTGCCAATCTATGAGCACGGAGGTTCTTTATTATGTGTGTTTCTTAGTTGCTTTTTTCATTGTCTTAAAATTTTCACGGTAGAAGTCTTTCATCTGTTTGGTTAGAAAACCTCAAACCATTAAGGGAACTGGGAGAAAATTATCAGAGAAATCTCACTTCAAAGATGAGATGACAGTAATTTTATTCCTCACTAGTACTCTTCAAACTGTCAAGATCATCAAGAAACACTGGCAGGTGGGAGATTGTGTAGACAAGAGCAACATCAGGTAACACAGGACGAAATGGAATGTGTTAGCCTAGATAGGCTCTTACCACAGAAAAAAATCCCTAAGCAATTCTGAATGAGTTTCACTCACAATAATGTATCAATATTGCTTCATTAATTGTTACAAACACACCTTAATAAGGTTTTAGTAAAGGAAGCTGGGGGGACTGGATGCTTTATGTTACCATTGCAACTTTTCTACCAATAGTCAAATTTGACACTATTCTAAAGAAAAGTTTTTTGAAAAAAACAAAAAAGGCAAGAACAACAAACAAACAAACAAAAAATCAAAACAACAACAACAACAACAAAACAAGTACCTTAACCTGGAAAGGTGACTCCATGCTTAAGAACAATGATTTCTCTTGCAGAGGACCTTGGTTTGTTTTCCAGCAGACATTATGGTAGCTTACAACCACCATAACCAAATAACCCGCTGTTATTTCAGTTCTAGGGGCTCTTGAAGTTTGTTCTAGATCTGTAGGTATGCATGTGATGCAGACATACACTCAGATAAAAGATCATATACATATATACAATACATACACATACAAACACATACATCTAAAACATTTAGCATTGCTCATGTGTATATGTGTCCAGGACTGACCACTTGGGATTGATGACCTATGAAATAGCCCCTTCCCTGGAGAAAACTGCAGCTGATCTAGATGACTCTAGATGTTTTCTAGCTTCCTCAGCTCCTCTGTATCTGGAAGCAAAGTTACAAGAACATTAAGATGGAAATAGGACTTGAAATCAGGAAAAGAAAATGCCTCGATATTATATTATATTGTAGTAAATTACATTATTTATATTATATTATATTATATTATATTATATTATATTATATTATATTATATATATTACCTACTGCTAGATAGTGTCCTGTAGACACAAAAAGGAAAATGTACTCATGAAATCTCAATAACATGGTTGCCTAAACAGAATAATGGCCGTGCTGGTTGCCGTGCCACTGTGGACAGAGAAAAGTCTGCACTGTTGCAGTCCTCGATTAGGGTTATGGTTGCTGAGAGAAAGAGTGGAGCAGTTCTCTCCAGGGTCAGGGCTCTTTCAGAGGTTATCTAATCCCAAGTGGTCAGCCCTAAATGCATATACACACGTGCAGTGCTAAATGTATATACATGTATGCATATGTGTGTACATGCATATGTGTAACAATAATAATTAAAGAAGAGATAATAGATTTTGGGACAGAGTAGTTGGACACACAAGCAGTTTCAAGGGAGAGGGCAGGAGTGATACAGATGTAGTGCTCAACTATGAAGTTCTCAACAATAATAAAAATGTTTTAAATGTAAGGCAATAAATATATTATTTTTATTCCATTTTGTGTTTTTTAAAGGAAAGCAATAAAGAGGAGGAAGAACCGACATCTCTGGAAGGAAAGATACCAAGCTGTAGAGGAACTGAGTATGTTCTAAATACTGCTCTGTATGAATACATTATTTATTTTAGAACTAAATATTAAGAACATTAAGATTACAGTAAGAGTGACTCAGGACATTAAAAGGAGAGGGGAATGACTTTAGGGTTCCCTAAAACTTCCAGGGCTCTGAGCCACACTCTGTAACTTGATGGCAGTCGTTTCCTACAAGGGGAGATCAACACATGGAATGACTTGCTGCCAAGGATGGTGACGGGGCTTCTGAGACTTTATGTGATCAGGGCCCACTGGCCTCAGCATCTGGAGAAGGGAACTGGGGAGCCAAGAAGGAAGTTGCAAGGTGAGATCTGATCCAAGTGGTCAAAGGTCAGATCGCTGGTCCAGACAGTCCCACCTGTTTTCAAGCTTCCTCAGCTCTTCTGTCCCTGGAAGAGAAGTGGTAAGAGTTTAATCTGGGGATAGGGAGGTGCTAGAAGAACTTCACAGGCTTTTTGTTTGTGTGTTTTGTTTTGTTTATTGCTTTATTGAAACCTGTGTGCTTTCATTCTTTTGTGTTAGATTGTGGCAAGCCGGTTTGCCAGCATTTCCTATGCTGCAGCTGAGAAGCCGTAGACTGGAGAACTCTGTGGACAAAGTCATATTTCTTCCTCCTTCCCTACTGTGCATTTGGCCTTGATTAATTAAGCACTCTGCTACATCTGTGCACCTTCCGGGACCATTCTCCAGAGGCAGGGGAGCATAAGTCTTGTGCCCTATACATAATCAGCAAGCTTCCTGGGGAGGAAGTGTGCCTGAGCACCTTGTGCATGCTGCAACCAGCTGAGGGACAGAGGAACAACTATCACATTGTTGCAGATCCAGTCCACTGCTCTGTCCCCACAACTTCTGTGTGGCTGTTTGCATTTCATAACCCAAGGGAGGATAGAATTTATCATTTCAAATCGGGACACATTCAATGGTGAAAGCAAAGGATATAAATAATACTGTGGGGTGTCTGGCCTAACTAGGGAATGCCTGGCGCAAACCAGAGTATAAGGCCCCTCCACCTGTGGCCTGCTTAAGAGATGAGAACAAAAGAAAGTGCATGTATCATGTCTGCAGGTCTAAAAGCAACATATTAAGCTAGGAAAGTATGGGATAAAGTTGTGCAATATTCATGGAATGTATGTGGGGA
Organism: Rattus norvegicus; assembly: GCF_021556685.1. Lineage (NCBI taxonomy): Eukaryota > Metazoa > Chordata > Mammalia > Rodentia > Muridae > Rattus > Rattus norvegicus. The sequence goes on along the minus strand of NC_141542.1, from coordinate 90,108,577 downwards.
GCTAGGCCCAGACTTGGTACTAAACTACTAGATCACAAACTGCTTTAATTTCCCCAACACAGATGCCTTCCCACACCACAAGGGAACTTCAGGCCACACGTGCATGTGAACCGGCCGACATTTTGAGTTCTGCTCATGGCCATCAGGACCAGCTCTCTCTGAACTACCCATGGAGGAGGAGGCTCAGTCCTCCCCTGTGAAAGGAATTCTGGGGCTGCAGGTAGGCTAGGTGGACCCTTGGCTGTGGACAGGCGTTCTTATGATCCTCAGAGTCCTCATGCTTTAGAGAGGGAGTCAATTAGAGGAAGTCTAAATGGTACCCTATGAAGTGTGGGGCTCAGGGACAGCATCTCTTGCCTCATGTTGTAGGATGAACTCGTTCTTTCCAGCTCTATTGAATGCTATTGTGACCCCCAAGGTGACTGTATTTGGGGGCAGGGCCTTGATAAGGTATTTGAAGTCAAATGTAGTCATGATGTGGGACCCCAATACCATAGGAATGGTGTCCTCATAGATGAAGAACATCCTCTCTCCCCTCTCTTTGCATAGACCAAGGCCAAATGAGTTCACACACAGACAAATGCCAAGGCATCCTCCTGTCTATAGGTCGAGGAGAGAGGTCTTACCAGGACCTCTCTTACCAGGACTCTTCGTACCTTGATCATGGATTTCTGTATTCTAAAGTGCAAATAAATGTGCTTTATTGTTTAAACCTCCTCAGTTTGTAGTTCTTTGCTACAGCAGCCTGGAGAACTGATTACACCTGGGAGCCAGTGCAACCACATGCACAGAGGGCTTTTCTTATTCTCCAGTTTCCCAGTGTTAGGAAACAGGATGGGTCATGAGCAAGAGGTCTTAATTAAGGGGAGCAGAAGTCGAAGAAAGCGAGGTGATGGGTGTTCTGCCATATATCGAACACTGTCAAGGCATTGTTCACTCATGTACATTTATTTAATGAGAGTGTTAAATCTCTACTTCTGCCAGGCACTGTACTAGACAGACCTGAAGTAAGAGGAAGGACCCCTGACCTCAGCAGGCCTACTAGCAGGTCTGCTGGATGGCAGTGTTAGGATAGATCCTTATATCCTAAAGAGAGAGCTGACTAGCAAACACTCTTTGGAGAAAGTTTGCCAGCACAGAGATTAGTGTACTCTCCACATGTTCATCTCATAATGGGTGTGTGTGTGTGTGTGTGTGTGTGTGTGTGTGTGTGTGCCTTTTTAGTGACTGCACCCCTCCCATCCCTGCAATCCCCAGAGGAAGGCTGTGACAAGCCTCTCTCAGCCTCTGAGCTCAGCTGGGTCCCAGATGTGGCTCTGGAGCCTGCAGGATTGAGAGGTCATGGAGAGGTAAATGCACACACAGGTCCTCTAATCTGTGAGATGGGGGATGTGGGGCAGGGGTTGAGGGGAGAGGCAGGTCAGTACAGGAACTTCATCTTCAGGTGGGGCAATGCCAGCCCACTGAAGGTCATTAGAGGACACGAGAACCACCAGTTCTCACCTCTCAGCCAGGAGCCTAGAGACTCCTGGACTCCCAGGCTACTTCATGCACCTGGGATGAGGCTCAAATGTTTGCTCATCCAAAAATTTGTTGGATGGTTGTTACAGCATTTTGTTTTGTTTTGAAGGAAGAAAAGAGAAAGTGGGCTTCCCTTCTGTTCCTCCTTCTCACTTCCTTTCCACCCCCTTTCAAGCAGAGTGTGTTGAGTTCCCCTGCTCAGCTCAGCGTCCCTATTGATACTGTTCTGCATCATAAGTTCAGACCCCGTGATCTTCAGGGCTGCAACATGGCGTCCATTGGATTAGCATTGATTGCCTATACAACTTTTTTTATATTGCTTATTTTTTTTTATTGGGGGGAATTTTTATTTCTCCTATCTCACATCTTTTTTATTTTCAGACTATAAATGTACCAATTGGCTTTATACCAGGACAGACCTCTGGGTTTCATAAAGTGGAAATGGAAGAGAAATGAACCTAAAAGTTCCCAGCCACTAACGTCAAGGGTGGAAATGCAAGAACGGCATGACCTACTCAGACTTGACCATGAGGCTAGCTTTCAAAAAGCTTCTGACTATTGCTTTGAATCTCTTCAGTCTAGCAGTTTTAAGCCAGCATATTCCCAAACAAGACTGACTGGAAGGAAATACTGCAGGAATTTTATATTTTTACAGCTGGATTTAACAGGAAGCCTGAGAAATAACCTGGGATTCTGAATGGTCTGCTCAGGCCTTGAGTACATGTTTATGTTGTCTCTCTGTCCATCTTCTTTCCTCTGCTCCTTGGGTCAAGCAAGCTATAGCTGCCTTGTGTAAAAGGATTAAAATAAAGGGGTCATTCAAGCAGCCCACTTAGTGTGTGAAGGGGAGACAGACTTGAGGGATGTCTCAGTGGACTAAAGATGACTTTTCTATTTGCCTAGGGTAGCATCTTGCTAGACTTCCCCAGTGTGTATCTCTTCCATGGGGCCCGCCATCTTCTACTTTTAGGTTCTTGGAGAGCCTTAGACCCCAACATTTAAACCTAAATCTTCAAGGGCCCCTATCCAAGATCCCCACCTTCAAATATAGTATTCTTACCCAGTCCCTGGCCTAGAATTAGTCTGTTCCCCAATGTGCATCAGCCTGCTCTCCCGTCCTCTTCACTCACTCACTGGGTTAGGTTTTTGGTGGGTGGCACTGGTGACTTATAGGGCAGAGTACCAAACAGCCTTCACAAATTCCCCAGGAGACCAGGCATGGCACAAGAATTCAGGGCCTAAGACTTACTGTCACCAGGATACTGTCTTCTTCTGATTCAGCTGAGGGTCCCTGCTGCATTCATTTTCAACCTTTAAACTATGCTCAGAAGTTCTCCCTAGAGTCTTCAAAGACAAGCCATGGGGCAAAGCAGAGTGTAGGGCACATGTCAGCGAGATGTGATTAGTTTAAGATATATCATATTTATCATTGTAGGGGATCTGCCTGGTTGGCAAGAGGAAGCATGTTCCATAAGGCTCCAGGCTAAGGAGCAAACAAACAGGAAAGAGAAAACGCTCGTCTCCAGTAAACCTTTGCAGCATTTTACAATAAACATATCTATGGGGCACATTTTTCCACGTTAGTAAAACTTGCAACCTTGTCTTTCAAAACTCCCAATGTCACATTTATGTTTTCCTTGCTGCATCTAGAGTTTCCTGTGTGTCACCCTGACCCTCCTCCTCATTGTGGAAACAACTCAGGCCAAAGGTTCTTACATTTCAATGTCCCTGTTGGACAGTTGACATTGGTCACTGCTATCAGACTTTTTTGACCCTTTGTTTCCTTTGATATCAAAGAAAAAAATGTCTTTGGTATTTAAAACCTTATACAGGGGCTGGGATGCAGCTTAGTTGGTAGAGTGCTGGCCTAGCATACTCAAAGTAATCCTAGTATTACAGAGGGGGAAAGATTAAAGGTTAAATAGGGGGTTTGAGACTTGCCCGGGCTACATAAAGATCCAGTTTCAAAAAATGAATCTTATTCCTATGCTAGAAACAACTAGGGATGTCTTGATGTACTGCTGCCATCATGGTGGAAGGAAGCCTGGAGGGTAGG